>NC_142688.1:37761764-38079117 GCF_056320005.1 Nelumbo lutea
CGACTATCCTCTGAACCGGTGGCTGACCCGATACAACCCCTGGAGGGGTGTATCGGTAAGCCATTGGCATGATACGTATTGATACTTTGAACCTTGATTTTAACAGTGATACTATTACATTAGGTTTTAACATATAAAACAATTGAGGGTTTGTTTGGTTTGCAGTTGGAATGGGAATTGGAATAGGAATCAAAATCCTTTGGAATCGAAATTGGAATGGTCCATTTCTATAGTCTCTTTGGTTTAGACAGGAATGGAAATGGGAATTGAAATCAGTAGAAATGAGATTTTAATTTCCAATGAAAGGGCAGGGAATGACTATTCTCTCAAATGGGAGAATGTCATTCTAGCAGGAATGGGAATCGGGTTTTGATTTCATCCAACCAAACAATTAGAATTGGAATAGCCTATTCCGATTTTGATTCCAGACCCTTATTCCCACGAACCAAATGGGGCCTAAAATCAAAATCCTATTTATTAATGAATAGATGACCTTGAAAATCGATAGATATGATACATTAAATTACTATGCGGTAAAATATACTACAATATGTATCAATATTTAGAACTTGATGTAGCAGTTGTTTTTGTGTTCAAAAACTAAACCATACTTATTGGCTAATATCCCCTAACCCTTCTGCATTAGGGCTGCAAATGGTATGAGTTGTTCGAATTTGATCTACTCCATTCTGATCCAATTTTAGCTGATGTTATTTAAAAATTCTCATTTTGTAAATGTGATAGATTGGAATTTAATTCGACTAGTTATAGATCTCTAATCAGACATAGGATGGAACTTGGATAGTGCGTTTCTTTTGTCAGATCGATCTTGGATAGAGGTACATCCTATCCGATTAGAACCCTACTCTTTCCTAGGATAATTTGATTTGGCATGGTCAATGACTTGGTTAGGAATTAGGACCATCAAAGTGCTCTTCACTCGGACCTCACAGCCACATTCTACGTGTATTGGGAACATCTCCCATGAATAATAACAAGTACGGGAGATGTTCCCGATGTATGGCTGGAACATGTGAGGTCAGTGTAAGGAACGTTCTGTAAGGAGTAGGTCCGGACTTGCCTGCAAACATGCCTAGAAAACCAGTGCAACCTAATCCCTAGAAAGCCACTTGAGAGGCAAGCGCCTTTTTGAGAGAGATAAAATTGGAAAGGCCAAAATCACTGCAAAGCTAAAAAAATAAGAAAGGAGTTAAGATCTGTGCCCCACAAGGGGGCACCCCACAATGTCCCACAACACATCTCCACCATGTATTGGGAACATCTCCGATGATAATATCAGAATCGATGATGTCATCATCGCCTCATCGAGAAATGTTCTCAATACACAATGGGATGTGCTATGGGACGTTGTGATGTCCCACAACACATCTCCACCATGTATTGGGAACATCTCTGATGATAATATCAGAATCGATGATGTCATCATCGCCTCATCGAGAAATGTTCTCAATACACAATGGGATGTGCTATGGGACGTTGTGGGGAGTATATGTGAACTCATAAGAAAGAAAGAAGAGGAAAAGAAACTGGTACCCTGATTGATAGGGATAATCATGGGCTGGGCTAGGCTGGGTTTTTGTAGGGCATTAACAGCCTTGAGGCTTGCTCTGGCCAGGCCAGGCCCACACTTGGGGTTTGATAATACATGTATGATTACTTTTTTATGAGTATGATAATCAAACCCATTATCCATCATATATTTTTTATAAAATGGTATCATATATACATACATATCATATATAAATACATATTGAATACCTAAGGATTTGCTGTTAGGATGGGCTCCCCACAAGTGCCCCATAGCACATCTTCTCCATGCATTGGGAATATCTCCCCATTCTGTGGGGCGCACCCAATTGGAAGTCCATCCAAATTCATGGATTTGTAGCTGTAGGGGTGCTCACGGTTCAATTAACCGAACCATGGTTGTGGAGTTATTTTTCGAACCGAACTGACCTATTGTTTTTTTGAATATTCGAACCAATGCAACCAATTAACCGCGGTTTGATTTTTTGGTTTTTTATGCATTCAAAATAAAAATAAAAAAAAAGAAAGAGAGAAAGGTCGTCGATCTATCTGGCCTCAGGGATTTTTTCCCATTGGGGAAGAAGAAGAGAGATGAGAGAGAGAACTGAGAGATGAGAAACTGAGAACTTGGAGGCTGTCAGTCGGTCTGGGGAAGAAGAAGACTAAAGATATGAGAGACTGAGAACCGAGAGTGAGAGACAAAGGAAAAGATGCTTAGTTTGAGAGAGAGAATTGAGAGATGAGAGACTAAGAAATCAAAAGTCGTCGCCCGTTGGTTAGATCCCAGAGGTTGTCGATCAGAGACTCGGAGGTTGTCATTCGGTTTGGGGAAGAAGAAGACTAGAGAGATGAGATCGAGAGACTGAAAACTGAGAGTGAGAAAGGCGTTTAGCCATTTAAGATTTAAGTTAATTTGATTCAAAGAGAGGAAATTATTAAAAGTTGTTGGACTATCAGATTGCACGGGGATGCATGTCGCGGGCGGATATGTGTCGCTCTAGATCTGCAAGTCTGCAACAACAAATATAATATATAAATCATGAAAATTAAAAAGCCGAATCACCAAAAAGAGAGTCAGAAAATGACAGAGAACTGTATTAAAAGTTAAAGGAGAAAATATATTATAATATATTATAGGACAGTGGATTGTACTTAAAAATAAAATAAAATATATAATGTATTATATTTTATTATATATTAGAAATCTACAAGAAGCCTATTCAATTTTAAAAAATATAGACTATTAGTATACATATACCGGATGGTTCGGTTAATTGTCGATTTTTTGTAAAGGTTAACTAAAACCAAATTGGAATTGTCAGTTTTTAAGAATACAAAACCGAAACTGAATCGACCGGCTCAATTAACTAAGTTTTCGGTTCGGTTTCAGTCGATTCGGTTTTTCGGTTTTTTTGGCTCACCCCTAGTGGGCTGTACCTGGTCATAACTGATCATCATCACGATTCCTTATCTCTTACCCACAAGAACTCTGTCCACACTTACCCACAAAATACTACACGTGAACATCTCTCTGTGCATAATAACATAAAGCATAAGAGATGTTCCCTATATGGGGATGTGATGTCATGTGGGTAAGTGTGAATAAAGTTCTTGTGGGTAGGAAATCCATCAAGCCTGTATTAGTAGGAGCTTGATTGTTGAGACTGGTTTTAGCTTTTAGGCCCCATTTGCTATTTACTTATGTTCTTTTATTTTCTAGGTTTATGACTATTTTAGTCATAAAAATTTTTATGACTAAAATTTTTATGACTATTTTAGTCATAAAAAATTTATTATAAAAAAGGGGCATTTTTATCACATTAAGGTGTTGGCAACCGGGATCTTGGCTGTTTGGACTTTGGAATAAAAAAGTTGAACCTGCCAACGTGTATTTGAAATTGCCAAATAATGACTATTTTACAATATTTTGCATTTTATGCTAAAATTGAAAAGAATACAAATATATATATATATATATATATATATATATATATATATATATATATATATATATAAACAGTACAGATACAGATAAAATAATATAAAATGTAAAGTTTTGCACTCTATATATTTATATTTATATTTATATTCCTTTCAAATTGATTGGAAAGAATACAAATATAAATATATACTATGCAAATATATACAACATAATACAAAATATAAGGTTTTGCCCTCTACAAATTTAATTTGTATTTATATTCTTTCCACCGAGCCTTGGGTGTTTGTTTGAGCTTCCGAGTTCCCTCTCTTCTCTCGGCAGTGCACCAATACAAAATATAAGGCAGAGCAGAAGGGTAGGTCGCGTTTGAACGCTTGGGGTTCGTCGTGTACAAGTCTCGCCAAAGCTAATCTGTGACTTAAGCGAAATTCCTTTAATCATTCTCTTTCAGTCTCTTCCAATGTTTGGTTTCCAACCTCACCACTTACTCCTTCAATTCGCCAGGATTGGAGACACGATAACCACCACAAGCTATCTCAAACATTTTCCAGAGTCTGCTTTCAAATGCCTCCTCTCTCACATCTCAACTTCCAAGGATAAGTTATCCTCTTTTACAGTTTCTTACCTCGTAAACTCATGTGGGCTCTCATCAGAAACCGCTCTTTCGGTTGCAAAGAAAGTCCATTTGAAGTGCCAAAGCAAACCTGACTCAGTCCTGAAACTATTCAAAACCCATGGATTCACCAAAACCCAGATCGTAACCATCATCTCCAAGAGTCCTAATGTACTCCTGGCTGATCCACGCAAAACGGTCGAGCCCAAACTTCAGTTTTTCAGGCGTGTTGGACTTTCTGTCCCCGACCTTATGAAGGTCCTCTATTTGAACCCTGGAATCTTCAAAACGAGCTTAGAAGACAAGATCATCCCTTCTTGGAATTTTCTCAAGACATTGCTTCACACAGATGAAAAGGTAGCCTCCTCGATCATGAACGCCATGGCCAAAAGGGCTCTCCAACATTATTCACTGAAATCATTGGCACCAAAAATTGCATTCTTGCGTGATGTTGGTGTACCCGAATCCAATATCTCAAAAATGCTCCTTCTGTTGCCAACTGCAATACGTCGAAGCACTTACCGGTTTAATGAGTTGGTCAGGGAGATCAGTGAAGTGGGTTTTGATCCCTCGACAACATTTTTTCTCAAAGCCCTGCATGTGAAAGCAAGTGTAAGCAAGGCTACATGGGAAGCAAAATTTGCACTTTTTAGGAACTTCGGATGGTCTGATAACGAGATACTTTTGGCGTTCAGAAGGAGTCCCTATTGCATGCTTGCCTCAAGGAAGAATATTGGGAGTAAATTGGACTTCCTGATGAACAAACAGAACCTAAAGCCTGCAGATATTTGTAAACATCCGCAAATATTTACATATAACTTGGAGAAAAGGATTATTCCAAGATGGTTTGTTACTCAGGTTCTACTCTCAAAGGGACTGATCAAGAAGGATTTGGCTCTTAATACTGTATTCAGTATTTCTGATTCATTGTTTCTAGAGAAATTTGTGATCAAGTATAAGGATGAGACTGCTGAACTATTAAAGGTCTACCAAGGCAAGTCATGTATTTTGTGATTCAACGACTGGGTGGAATGGAAGTTTTCTTCATTATATAACCCATTAGAAATACCAATGTTGGGTTTTCACCAAAGGATAAACACTTGATCCTTATTTATTTGCATTATTGATAGATGAATTGACTAAATATTTTCAAGAGAAGGTCCCATGGTGCTTGATGTTTGCTGATGTAGTATTAGTTGATGAAATTGATGTAGGATTAAATGCAAAATAAACAAGAGGTTTTAAAATAAGTGGGACTAAAATTGTAAACCTTCTTGGCTGAACAGAAAAGAGAGCAGAATAGACTGGAGTGTCTAAGCTCTCGACCCCCACTCCAAAGAGTCACTTAATTAAATAGAATGTATAGTTACAAGAATGCCCATGTGGGGTAGAAAGAAAGAATTAAAAGGAATGCATACAAACATAAAATAATGAACTGTACAAAAGGGACTATCCTAATAAAGTACATTAAGTTTCAGAGTCTCCACATGGGCAAAATTGTGTTGGCAGTCTATATTAATGACATAATTATCACAAGGAGTGATGGACATGGTATTGAAGAGCTCAAACAGTTTCTACAAAGCAAGTTCTAGACTAAGGACTTGGGGCACTTGAAATATTTTCTAGGCATAGAGGTAGCAAGGTCAAAGTGGGGAATTTCCCTCTCACAAAGAAAGTATGTGTTTGACTTATTAGATGAAACTGGTCTATTAGGGGCAAAACCAATGGATACTCCTATAGATCCGAATTTGAAGATGTTTGATAGTGAAGGGGAGCCCCTGGTTGATCTTGGACAATGTAGGAGATTAGTTGGGAAGCTGATTTATTTAACCATCACAAGGTCAAACATCTCTTTTAGCGTTGGACTATTGAGCCAGTTTATGCAGAACCCAAGGACAATCCATTGGGAGGGTATTGTTAGAGTGCTACGCTACTTGAAGGGTGCTCTAGGTCAAGGGTTGTTGTATAAGAAAGGGAGAGACCTTTCCTTAGAGTGATATATGAATGCTGATTGGGCAAGATCAATTACACGTAGGAAATCAACAACTGGTTATTGCACATTCTCGGCAGGGAATTTGATTACTTGGAAGAGTAAAAAGCAGAATGTGGTGGCTAGGAGTAGTGCTAAGGCTGAGTATAGAGCCATGACCCACACTACATGCGAGTTGGTGTGGCTAAAACAAATTGTTACAAGAAATACGAATGTCAGTTACAACACCCATTAAGTTGTTCTGTAACAACCAGGCAGCCATTCATATCTCTTCCAATCCAGTGTATCATGAGAAGACTATACACATAGAGGTGGATTGTCACTTTGTAAGAGAGAAGGTGGTTAGTGGAGAAATTATTACCCCATATGTGAAGTCTGAAGATTAACTAGCCGACCTCTTCAACAAAGGCTTGAGTGGTGCACAGATGAAGTATATTTGTAACAAGTTGGAGCTTTATGATATATATGCTCTAACTTGAGGGGGAGTGTTAAATTAAAGTGTTTGTACAGGGTTATTTTAGTCTTTTTCCCTTTCTTATTTATGTTTTTATTATCTTTGTTCTTAACTTCTTAAGTCATATAGTCAGGGCATTAGTGTAATTTTGTTCTATTATGAATATAAACTAATATGGGCGGCAGCTGGGTCTCTCAATAGAGAGAGTATCTGAAGTCCTATTATCTTTGTATCCTCTCTTCTCTCTACTGTACCTTCGTATTCTGGGATTATACCTGGATTTCTACCTGTTTATTTCTCAAATACAGGCCTGATCACACTTTGAAACTTGACAGGATAGATCCATTAATTTTGTTTAGGAAATGCTGATAATTTATAGAAGTTTGCTACATTAGCAAAGGGTTTGCTTTAAATATCTCCTTTCAATTAGCAATTTATCATGTGATCATCAACTGAACTGTGCCAGGGCTAGGCCACTTAAACAAATTAGCTGTGACGCAAAGTGGCATTGTTTGGACAATCAATTTCATGGAAAGGCTCATTCCACCTATTCATTTTGAATTGTATCTTATTTATTTATTTTTTGATAAACAAAGTATAATTGCATTTCATTCATGAAATGGAGGCAGGGCCACCCTCAAAATCATGTACCAAAAGTGCCTTTGCAAGTATATCTTTAACTTTCAGCTATACAATTAGCAAACTACATAAAAAAATGATAAAATTCCACCTATTCAAGAAACTATCTATAGGTGTATCTTTGAAAGAATTCAAGATCTGCACCAACCACGCCACTATCCATTCAATCTTGCTGATCATGCTTTCAATTGGAGCAGCCTTGGGTTCAGAAACTCGGCTGTTCCTTTCCTTCCACAATCCCTTGCAGAGGGCAAGGGGAAGAAGATTCCACAACATTTTCCCTCTAACTGAGAAGCCTGCTGAAGACCAAGAGGCTAATAAAGATGGCAGGTCAGGAGGAACCACCCATTATTAAAAAACTGAAGGAAGTGGGCCCAGACTAGATAGGTGAAAGGTGCTGTGAAGAAGAATATGGTTAACTGGTTCTTGATCCATACAACACAAGCTCCACAAGTTCTCTACCAGCATGCCTCTACTCAGTAGAGGATCAATAGTTAAAAGTTCTTTCTCTGGCTGCAGTCCACAAGAAGAAAACCACCTTGGGCAGATCTTGGATTTTCCACATCAAGGTCCAAGGGACTGCAGGATTTGAAGGTGATAGGGCTAGCCTGTATCAGGATCTGGATGAGCAAAAACCCGATGTGTCGACAATCCATACTCTGCAATCTAATTCCTCCAGTGAGATATGGTATCTTATTTATCTAATTATTTATTTATTTATTTTCTATCCAGATGCATGCTTTGATCTACATAAGCTCAATTTTGAGATGTCAAACTGTCAAGACAGACCTAAGTTTTGACTTGAAATTCCCAAAGGATTAAAAGGGTGAGATCTATATGATAAAATTCTATTAGCATTTAGTCAGTAAGGCCCATGGGAACAATCTGATACTATAGTTAAAATAAACTCCGTAGCAAGTGAGCTAAACTAACTCAAAAAGTTTTGGAATTGATCAAATATCTCCTTTGCTGAAAACCCTGTAAATTTCAATATAGATGTATAAAACAACTGAAACAGAAGAAGGGCAAATATAAGCCTGTTAGATTTCGAATTATGGAGTACATTTGATGGGTAGTTTTGGTTAGTTTTCCAATTAAAAATGCAAGGTAATTAATTGTCTGGTTAGTCATCATGGTTGAAATGTTGTTACTATTTTAGATCCTACAGAACAGTTCCATTGAATTGTGGCTTCATATCTTTGTAGTTTGTACAGGTGCATGGGAAAATCATTAAATAGGCGGAAAGGAAGCTGTTTGGATAAAAGCCTTGGTAATCCAATTGAAAGGAAAGGACTTGTATTGGATTCATATGAATCTTACTTGTTTCAAGTTGGGTGCAGGTTCACTAGACTGAATTGGTTTTGGTTTGGTTGCAGCTTGCAGGTTGAAGCACTGTAACCCAAGTTGCTGTGTTTGGCTTGGGTTTAGCTTTGATCAGAGCCCATTCTGCTTCATTACAAATTAGAAACTTCTTGATTTTTTATCCACGTTAGAAGCTTACAGGTTCCACATTTGGTTCAAGCAAATCTACTAGAACTGCAAAAGCTTTGGAATCACATTAATGGAGAAAAGTACAATAAAAGAACTTACATTCTTTCTCAAACTAATGGCAGTAGTGCTTGCTCGCTCTTGAATCACTACATATTTGGAAACCTTTTTCTAGCTAGCAAGGACTACTAAGTGCCCGTTTTGGTGTTCTTTCTTACTATGCATTACAAGGGAATCAGGGGTCGGAACATAGAAGGGTGCACATGAAGTCCACTGACCATACTATGGAGAGGTTCTACAGGTTTGATCCCGTGCCTCCTATTTTGGAGGGATGCCAAATTGGAGTTCAGATCTGGTCCTAATGAAATCACATCTGTGCCAATCGGAGATGTGCATGTGAGGTGCCTGTGAGGCACGTTCTGTGGGGCACAGATACGAACTCGGTCCTAACTCTTAACAGAAACTGTTTCAACAAGCCATTGGATTGGGAACATCTCCCTTGTTCTTCATGGTGGGATGTTCCCAATGTATGGTTGCAATGGCTTTGGCTTGTGGGGACGATGTCAGGACCAGATCGGGACTCTGCCAATTGACCATCTCAAGAAAGAGATGGTCAATATGGTCTCAACACATGGTCCGAATTGACCATTTCAACTAGTGTGCCAGGTGTGGGGTTGGGTGGGGTCAGGAGTGGCTTTTGGCTTTGTAGGATGAATCCGGATCTTCTCTTTCACAGAGAACTCTTCACACCTACTTCACATCATGTTCCAGTCATACATCGGAAACATCTTCTCTATTTATATGTTATTATTTCACGATAAATTGTCTCAATACACGGTGGGATATATCCGTGAGGTCAGTGTGAGGAGAGGAGCAGATCCCATGCACTGAGGTTGGTCTGGGGAGCGTTCTGAAAAACCCGTAACGCAATGTCAGCTAAGTTATACAGAGCGCTAAATTTTGTCCCAACTACAAGCCTCTTCCATGATATATGTATATATTTTGCTTTCATCTTGTTCAGTGAGATTCGTGTATGCAATTAATCTCTAATTCAGATTAACTGAAGGTAACAACTGTTCAACAAGCTGTGGAACCCATGATAATGCTTCATGTAGGCCCACATGTATTTAATGATTGACATGGTGGCATGGGGCGTAATCATTGTTCCACAGCCTGCTGATCAACTATTCCATTCAGGTAATCTTCCATTGGGAGATTATTTTTCAGAATGCATTGAAAATATTTTCCATACTTTTTCCAATGGACGTGTGGAAGGTGCTGTGGGATGTTAATCTGATTTCCTATTTTGTTAATCTTGGACTCGTCGTCTCCACTATCGTTTGATAACGACCGAAGTGGCTGGAGAGTGGACTGAATGATTTAATGCAATATTTTCCGATAAACAAGTTATTAACGAGGATGTAAACTCGCTGCAGCCCGCAGCCGTGCTGTGGCCTGTGCCTGTGCCTGTGCCTGTGGAGTGGGGTCATTCAGTTGTCGTTTGTGTGACATTTGACTATGGACTAAGGACTGGTCGGTATTGTTGGGCTGTAATCGAAGCCCATAGTCCAAAACTCCAAATGGGCTCTGAACTAAGGCTCGACGCTCTAACTGTGGTTCAACACGGCCCCACCTCTGGAAGCCCACACTTGTTCTGAGCTAATCCAGGTCGCTGACAGCTCTAAAGGCGATTCAAATATTTTGCATCAGCGCTACCATTCCATTCCATGCCAATGGTAGCTTGGCATTGCGACTGTTATTATACTGTTTTCCTCGCGAAAAAAGAAAAGCTTTACGGAATTTGTTTATTCTGTGAAGAACTGGAAAGGTGAGAGACAAGAGAGAGAAAGCTCGTGGTGCTCAAATGGCCGTCTTCATCTCGCTCTTTTTGCTTCTGTCTCCTCCTCCTCTGTTCCGAGCTCTGCAACTTATCGGAGAAGGTTGAACGCCACGATCCAATGGTGAAGGATACGGAGCATTACGATGTTCTTGGTGTTAGTCCTTCCGCTTCGGAGGAGGAGATCCGGAAGGCCTACTATCTCAAGGTTTGCACTTCATATTCTTAATCCTAGACTACGAAGATCTGTTACGTAAGTCGTTAGCTTTAATATTAATACTATGATACTCTGTTGGTTTTGGTAAATTCTGTGTTCTTTACTTATCCTTCAATTTGTTGAATTTTAACAAGCTCTTTTTTTTTCCTTAATTGAAAGTTAGCTTGATTTGATTAGTTCTACTAGATTTGGTCGCGTATAGTAAACTGCAGTGATAAATGGATACGATCAGTATCGAGGTTCTCTTGTATCTGCTGAATTGGAAGTATTTGTTTTGTTAATGTTGCACAAGAGTTGATGAACTTTTGTGTTCTCCACTTGGCATTTCTTGACTCGTAGAAATATTACCTTCTTTTCTGGCTGTTTTGGTTAACCATAATCAGAATAGAGCAAAGTAGGTGCATAATTGACTTAAGTGGGAGATAAACCATGTAATTCAATAATACAATTACTGATTCTTTAGAGTTACACCTATACTTCCCGTAGAACTCAGTCTTCCTTTCATTCTACCTTATTGAAGCTCGCTTAATAATTGTGCAGGCAAGACAGGTTCATCCTGACAAAAATCCAAATGATCCTCAAGCAGCTGAAAGATTTCAGGTATGTCTAGTGCCAATTTATTCATTTCCTATTTTGATACCATCATTCTCTTTTTCACTTTGGCATTTTTCTCAAGTTTGAAAGTGATGCTGCGTCAACCACAATCACTCAAAACAATCTTTCCTACCAAATTTATTGGCAATATCTTGCAATTTATATGCTACTGCAATTTGAGGAAAGAGCCGTTTTAATTGGTGTTGATGAACAATGTGAGACTGGATTTGAAATTGATCCACCGATATTCAGTTACTTCACATGTAATCTTTTGGAGATTCTTTGATAATCGAATCTCAATTATTCAACAGGTACTGGGAGAAGCTTATCAGGTTTTGAGTGATCCTGTGCAAAGAGAGGCATATGACCAGAACGGAAAGTACTGCATATCTAGGTATGCTGGAAAAATTGCATCATTATCCCCATATGCAGTGAGTGTATACACATGCACACTGCATATATGGGGATAATGATGCCTTGAAGCTAGATGGTTTTTTCATATCCACAACTTTTTTTACTGATATAATACTGGCTCGGCAATAAAGTTGACTTGGATCCTTTCCTGTTCAAATCTAAATAAAAAATAATTTTGGTGTTATGTGGATTAGTCTTTGTTAATTAGAATTCATTGATCTGAAGCTGACCCAACTCTCTACGCTGTTCTGCACAATATAGATTTTGACCATTTGTTGGGTACTGCACAAATAATTTGCTTATGATTAAGCATAAGACAAGTCAACTTTGTTCATGAATTTAATCTTTTTCTGTAATTGCATGGTAATAACCTACTTTTATTAGTACACATTCACATTTTCGTAAAGATGGTTGCTGTTGCTCTATTGCTCCAAAATGGAATCTATGATGATCATCTAGATTTAACACTGCTTCATGTTTATTGAATTATATAAGGGAAGAGATTGAATGCATAAAAGCAGGATAATACTTTATAATGATAATTTTTCTTTTCAAATTGAAACGATTTATATCTTTCAGTCTTAGCTTATCCACCAGAAATGATTAAGGGGGAAGACATAATGGATAGACCAGTAAATGGATTATAGTCAGTTTTTTTTTTTTTTTTTTCCATCTTATTGGCTGAAGAAGATAAAGAGCTCTTACTTGCTTGGTACCATATCAAGTCTCAGTTGAAAGCTAAGAGAAATCTAAAACATTAAAATACCTTATTAATTAGTTAAATATTAAATATAAGTTGAAGAAAGCCATTAATTTCAAGTGCAAAATGTGGTACATATCAAGAATAATAGAGATGCTTCATAACAAAACCATAAGTTATACTGAGGGCTGTGAAGCACAATCAAATAGTACAAGTACTGTTGACAGTGAAACTACATATGTACAACCTCCACAATCAGTTTTTTATTCTCTAGAATTCACATCAGCAGCACCATCTGATATGATTTTGAGATTTTTTGCCCAATGTTCATAATTATGAAATTTCACCATCCTTTTACCCTTTTCGAAGATTATATAGAAGGAACAATGACTGTTGCTTCACTGCTTATGTTAGTCATCACTTATGATTCAAGCACCCATAGTGTGATTTTTTTTTTTTTTTTTTTGTATTGGTTTATTCTGTTGATGAGCTGCCATTTTCATTTTTGTAGGGAAACTATGCTAGATCCTACTGCTGTTTTTGCACTTCTATTTGGAAGCGAATTATTTGAGGATTACGTAGGACATCTTGCTGTGGCATCAATGGCATCCTCTGAATTGGCTACTGAATGTGACAACCCAGAAAAACTACATGATAGATTGAAGGCAAGTATGTTCCATATTAATGTGTTAATTTTTTTTATTTTTTATTATTTTTGCTTTTAGCAGAAATTTATTTGGTGTATCCCCCGATAAGAAGACATCAAATATAGAAGTAATATTTGGCAGCAATCTATTTATAAAATCAACTTTGTACTGAATATTTATGATGACAACAAAATCATGTCTGCTGCATATTTCTTCTAATAATATAAAATTTCTAAAAGTTCAGGAAGTATTCAAAATCCTATTTGAAAATTATGTATCTGAAAATGCAGTGACCACCATTCAGTCTAAGATATAAAGAAAGACATCCTTCACCATCCTAACCAACTTCAACACAAAATGACAAGTAATTTCCAACTTTGATGTAAATATCCTTTGCTGGATAAAATAAAGAAAAAAAGCAACTTAAGAGACAGACACATGAACATACTTGAAAATCCACTGACCAAAGGGAAATGATCAATGTTACTTTAGTTATTGTTTTATTGAATTGGATGCAAGGAAGCTGTTGTGATTGCTCTGGTGGCCAGATATGCTTCTGGCTAGAAATTTGTGACAGCATGTCGCCCCATGATTTATGGCAAGAGTGGATAAAAGATATTTGTTTCTATCACCCCATTGCAATAAACAAGATTCGAGTTTATATAACAATTGATTAGAAATGAATTAATGCTACCTATTTTTAGTTAGCAAGGGATGGGTTCATTCTACTTAAAATGGATCTGTACTATCCTGAATCTTGTACTGCTGCTTAGTCCTTATATAACATTTATGTCAAAATGTGGATCAGATTTCAACACTAGCAGTTTATGGATTTTGTGATTAAAATCATTCACAAGTTAGGTGTCGTGATTGAGTCATAGGCTTGTCAAAATGAGCAAGTTTGTCATATCCTTGAAATCTATCATTTATATACTACTTGAGTTCTTCAAATTCACAAGGTATGATCTTGCTTGTGGTAGAGCAGTGACATTCTAGAAGAACATTTGGTAGGGTGTTAGTCCACTTGGTAATGATTTTCCATGATTACATTCTTCTTCTTGCTATAAAATAATATATTGCTTGTCAGTCTTCATCTGGGATTTCATGGGATCTAGGTCTTGAAGAGATCGTAGGGACTTTTAGAGTGTGGATATAGCTTTACATTTTTTTACCTTCTCTTTGAGGTCTACTTTGATAGCTTTGGAAAGAATAGGGGAATTTGATCTTATGACCTGCTGGTTTTTATTTGTGTTCCTTCTTTTTCTTTCAAGAAATTGATCTGAAACCACCACCTCACTTAACCATTTCTTATATGTGCTTTCTGGTTAGGTCCTAAACCTAAGGTTAGAGCTTTCTATATTCCATTTGAGAGGTCATACACCAAAAAGTCAACATCTGTGAGATGCAATAACATCATAGAAGGTTGACTCTTTCCTCCATTTAGGTCTGCAAATCGGGTACCTGACCTGAAGAGTTTACACCGTATCCCATTCAAATTTAACAATCTCTCAAGCCAAGTTGCATCCCTACCCCCATGTAGTGAGAATGGGCCAAATGGGCCTTAGTGTTCTTTATTTCTTTTAAGTAGTATTTAAAAGTTATGTTTCGTAGTTATGGGCCTTATGGGCCTTCATTTATTTTCTTTAATTATTTCTGTAGTGCTGGCCGCCTCATTAAGGGCATCCAAGTAATTGTACTCAGACTTAGAATTATTAATAAAAGTGATGAAAGGGGGCTAGAGAGAGGTTCAAATTCTTCTTTCTTCATCCCTTCTTTTCTTCTTCCACAACCTATTGCTGAAACTTCTTTCTTCTTCTTTCTCTTCCTCTCTTTTCTTCTTTTCTTGCATTATCTGAATAACTGTAGGTATAATTTTCAACTATGATGAAACCTACCATCTTTTTTGTTTTTTTTTTTCTTGCAAACTTGTTGCAGAGATTTGCAGTCACTTTTATGGGCCTCTTGGAGCTAGATGGCAGCAACCAAAACATATGCCGTCATTTTTCTCCATAGCCTTTTTCTTTCTAGTAGAAGAAGAGGCAAAGTTATGTGGAGATGTGTGAGAGATGCTATATTATGGACAATATAGGAGGAGAGAAATCTTGAAAACTTTACAGGACAGAATCAACTGATCAAAGAAAAGATGTCATTACAATAAGTGTGGCATATTTGCTAAGAACTAGGGAGGAATTGAAAGGTTACCACATGGAGGACCTAGTTTGAGATTAGAGCCACAGAACCAATTCATCCACCTTTAGGCAAGTGGATAGCCAAAAATTGGTCCCACCTAATAAAGGAATGTTAAGCTCAATTTTAATGGCTGTTCAATAGGGAATCCAAGTTTCTTATGGATAGGAGATAGGAGTCACTAGTTATGAAGGGATTTTTTCATAGGTTGTGGGGGTCCTATTTTAGATTATTTCAGGATCTTTTGGTCCAGATGACTCTTTAGGAGCTGAACTAAGGGATTTTTATCTAAGGATTGCAAAGTTTGCAATTCATCAGTCCCATGGGGCGGAAACTGGAGTCACAAGTTGTCATTGACTATTTCTTAGGGGGAAATGAATGGCCTTGAAGATTCAGGCACTTAATAAGAGAAGCAAAAGCCATACTTGTCACACACACACACAAATCAAAGTCCATGATCTCAAACATTAGTACCTTATTTAGATGCATCAAAAAATCATCCAATACCATAGCTAATGGATTAGCCAGACAAGGTGTGGGAGGTGAAATTTTTTTATGGTGATGCATCCCTACTGAGATAATTGATTGATTTGGTTGTAATGACATTTTCTTTATTTCTACTATTTATGTTACTGGGATAGTTGATTGATTTGATTGTAATGATATTTATTTTTATTTCTACTGTTTATGTTTGGCTCCCTTTAAGGGATGGGTTTGTTTATTATGTCTAGCCCAATCATGGGCTTATGTATTATTCTCTAATCTACTTTATTCTATATTAATAAAACCCTTTGATCTTATTAATGATAAAAATAAAATCTCAGTTTACTTGTTTTCTTGACTTTATATCCTATAGGGTTGTACACAGATCGGTTCGGTTTGGTTGCACACGATTTTGTCAACCAAACCAAACATCTTGGGTTTGATTGTTATGTCAACCGAAACTGATCTAGATGGAGCAAAAAATGACTTGTCAGAACCATCCCTGATGATCAGTTTGGTTGGTTTAAACTGAACCGAGATCTCCTTGATCTTGTTTGGATCTGCAGAGGGAGGAGGGTGAGAGAGGGGACTTTGGTAAGGAATGTTGAAACCCCCCCCCCCACACACACACAGAAAAAGAGAGAGAGAGAGAGAGAGCAACACAACATCTCGCTCATCCATAACGACATAAAAGTCCATAGCATAAATACCTGCTGAAGGGTCATACTTGATACCCAAATTGATATGTTCCTAAATACCGAAACCAAAGCATCCAATATCACTGAAATTCCTCCTCAACAGCTCGTATTCCTTGACATTCAACCCACTCTCCAAAAGTCGCATACCTTCTCACCTGTCTGTGGTGTACCATGTAGTCTTCTTATTACATCTTATACCAAACTGAGCAGTGTACCTAGCCTTTGAGAAAATGGGGGTATGTCCATTTAGATGCTCCAACACCTTCGCAGCTCTGGTGAGATGATCTCCACTTTCACCGACGGAGGTGTTGAGGACTAGAAACGGGGGTCTGTCCATTCACCACTTCCCGCATTGGGTTCAAGAGCTTCTTCTCTAAAGCCATTGCTCTCCACAGTTGAGGTTACAGAGGCAACCAAGTAGGTTGAAACCGACTTGATTTTGATTACTGTGGACTTTGGAGATTAAAAGTCACAGTCACATTATGCCTAGGGGCTACACCTTGAGACTTGTACACTTACATTTATAAGTTAGGTAAGTCTTTTTTGAATTTTGACCTTTGTTGTAATTGGGAAAAGGGAAGCAGGAAATTGAAATATGGAAGAGAGGGAGGGACGATTCTCTTGGTTGGTTTGGTCAGATTATGTATATTTCTAAATCAAAGTTGAACGGTTTTATTTGAGAAGCAACCATCTCAGATCGAGTCAGTCTGGTTTGGTCGGGTTGGTCAGTTTTGCCATTTTGTGGACAGCCCTAATATCCTTGAATATAAGGATTGCATGGCCATTAACCATCTACTTCAGCTATCTCAAGGAACCAGCCAACCTAAAAGCTTAAGCTGTTAGAAAAGGTCCTTGAATAGGTATTTATTCTCTAACATGCCCCCTCACATGTAAGCCCATTGGTCGTGAAGCGTGGACAAGCACAGGCCCACTCATACCTTGTGTTGGAACTTAATTGATTATAATGGGAGTGATGAAGACCTAACACTAGACCAATTGGTCAAGCAGGCTCTGATAGCATCTCAAGGAACCATTCAACCTAAAGCTGTTATATGTATTTATTCTCTAACAAGCAGCTAACAGTAGTCTGAAACTAAGGGATTGAAGTGTTAAAATGCAGTTTATAATATTGTGGTACTAACTGATTCAACTCCTTTAATTGGGATCTACATATCTTGGTCATCATTCAGTTTAAGTGCAATCAACTTCACTGGAATTATTATGATGATACTAACCTCTTCAGTACAATGATACTTTACCTTAAAAAAAATTATTATGATGCATTTAAGCAAGTGATTGGAGTGTCTTTTGCATTAGACATGTTTTAGCCTAAAACCTTTTGTTCATTTTGTTTACACAACTATGTTAATGAAGGCTGTCCAAAAGGAGAGGGAAGAAAAGCTTGCTCGGATACTGAAAGATTTTCTTAATCAATATGTTCATGGTGACAAGGAGGGATTCATACATCATGCTGCATCTGAAGCAAAACGACTTTCTGATGCAGGTTTGCTACACAGACCACCAAGTATCTTTCTTTCTGAAGTGGTAGGGTTGAGGTTGTAAATTGATAGGTTTACATTCTTGTTATTCTAGAATATGGCAGTTTATTCATTATAATAGATTTTTAGATTTTCCTTGTTGGAAATGACAATTAGATATAGTCTTCTTTAACCCATTGACCAGTTAACTCAATTCAATAAAATTGTATCACAACTATTTAGGTTAGGCTACAGGATTCCCATTCCACATTTCCACTCTATCAAAGGACATATCTTTCCTCAGCTTGTATGCCCTTTATTTTTGTGCATTACCTCAATGCCTGTCCTTGGCCTTCACTTTTCTCCTTCAGAGCCTTAAACTTGTATCACTTTGCTCTATTTGTGGAGGAGCTTAATTAACCAACATAATCAATTTCCCAACCTCTACTGGGGATACCATCTCAACTTTAATCTACAGCATTAGTATTCTATATAGTTCAAGATATATTTTCTTCTAAAGCAAGATTTTTATCTCTCTCTATCTCTATCTTCCCCTCCCCCCCCCGATCGAAAAAAAAACCTTGGTAATTGAATCACAATGCATAGTTTGTATCAAAATAATATTTATGGGCTGATGCAATAAACTGAAGACCTAGTTACTGAGCTACAGTTGTTTTGTGCCTTACATGGTGAAATTTTTTATGAGGTATTTCCTCGTGTTGAATATACAGCTTTTGGAGCTGATATTTTACAAACCATTGGCTACATATATGAAAGACAAGCAGCTCAACAGTTAGGAAAAAAAGCAATTTACTTAGGAGTTCCATTTTTGGCTGAATGGGTGCGGAATAAAGGGCATTTCTGGAGGTCACAAATCACAGCTGCAAAAGGTATCATGGGACATTTCCATGTATCTATCTTTTTCTTCAGAAATAATTTAATACAAAACCTACCTAATATATATTAAGGAAATTATTCCAGGTGTTTTTCAGTTACTGCAACTGCAAGAAGACATGCGGCGGCAATTTAAGATGGATGGTAGTGGCCCAGAAAATAACCTTGAATCACATATGCGGTTGAATAAGGACACACTGATGAACTCGTTATGGAAACTGAATGTGGTAGACATTGAAGTAACTCTTTTACATGTGTGCCAAATGGTAAGTCTCTTAAATTTTCACTGGCAATTTCTCAAACCAGGAAACTCTTTCATGCATGAATAGAAGTTTCTCTAAGGAAACATTTGAAGCATTTCTTGTTCTCAGTTAAGAGCAGTTTCCCCAAAAACAAATTAGCCATTCAATTTAAGGGATATTTTTCTTTTTTCTTCATTTGTTTTGGGATTAGTTCCCTTTTTGGGAACTATGACTTGACCATTATAATTATGTCCAAATGGTTGACTATGTTTATGATAGAAACTCATAAACATGCACAAATCCAGACCTATATAAATGGTTTTTGTTGTTTTTTATCTTCATAACTTATGTACTAAAGAATGAATTTAGATGAAAATGGATAAAAAGATCTTGGTATGTAAATGCATCTAACCCTTCAAAATGAGATTTGATATATGAAGTGAAATGTATGAAGTAGATCTCCATTTTCCATTCATCCCATAAATTTGTTGCTTCACATTTTAACATCTTAGTTCAGAGCATTATTAATGCATTTCGAAGGGAACTGTATTTTTATATTAAAAAGAAATGTGAACGTATAAAATATAATGGCATAATGTTCCTTGTTTGCACTTGAATTATTCGCAGGTGTTACAAGAAACTAATATTAAGAAGGAAGAACTTAAAGCTCGTGCATTAGCTCTGAAAATTCTTGGGAAGATATTTCAGGTAAACCATTTGTTTTTGTTGCAGTTAACATGCTATTGTCATTTCATAAAACATCTTTTCCTCATCAAAGATCTTCTGTTTATAAACTATAATATGGTTCTGACATAAAAATATAATTTAATTTATGCTGATCAAACAAGAATTTTTTTTTTGAAGATATTGATCAAACATAATTGGTTCATCATCAGGTAATGAAAACCAAAATTAATATTCAAACAGCTGTGACACAAAAGCATCTGTTTATCTCAGATGATGAACAGTAGTTAAATTTGGCATTGGGTATTCAGAAAAAAAAATTCTACTCTAAGATGGTTCAAAAAATATGCTCTTTGGTACTTTGAAATTAATGGCACTTTTGGCAAATTTTTTTTTCAGAGAGAGAAAAAATCACAAAATGGTGGAGTTTCCAAAAAGAAAAATGTCTCTGATGCTTATGAAGATGGAAGCAGTTCTGATAGCACTTCTGTTGAGGATTCACCAAGAACACTCTCATATCGAACTCCTCTAATCACTCAGGCATGCTACCAATCTCATTAAAGCTATTTATCATGTCTTGCTTTGACTTCATACATGAATGCATTCTAATACTTATTTACATTTTATGCTTCTTGTTGGTATAAATTTTACACTTGTGAACTGCTTTGTGATTGTTATGGCTTTCTGCAGCTGTTTCTCAATCTTGTCAATCCAGCATAGCTTTCAAGGTGCCAAGGTGAGGTGAGGCTAAGCGACAGGGAGGGTGCCTTGTCATCTAGTTGCCTAGGCGATGGAACTTTTTAAATAAAAACCATGAAACCCTAGGGTATAGCAACCAGCAACTATCTTTCATTAATAAATCTTCATAAAAATGTATATGCTTCATATTAAAACATAGAAAATCACATAATCATCATCAGAAAAAAAAAATGAAAATGAAAAGAAAGAAGAAAATGTAGGGGGCTAAGCCCCTGTTTTTTCCTAGGAAATGAAGAAAAGGTGGAAGGACAAAAAGAAGAAGATGAAGATAAAGAATCTTTTGATTTGACAAGTTTTATGTTCTTCCTTGTTGTACCAGGTAATGAAGCCCTTGAGGTTTCATGACAGCATACATCAAGATATATGTTGGTTGAACCCTAACAATTAAGATAATAATAAATATACACCCACAAAATGAATATTTTAGTTTAATCATCATTGCCGTTTAATGTATATGTTATTATTGTACTCTAAAAAACTAAAGAATTCAAAAGAGTTTCATGGTGGTATGTGCAAAAAAGGTAGGCAATTAAGCGAGGCAGCCCTCCATGGGCATCTTGTTGCCTAGGCATCATTTTGACAACTATACAATCCAGTATTTGAGCCTATGGAATATTAGATTAGTGGCTTATATGGAGGATAAATTTTGGTCTTATGTAGTTGTTAATCCATAAATGTATACATCATATGAAGTGGTTATCACATGCAGGGGCAAAGTATTGATATGATATGACTTGTATTGGGCATATTTTATTGTATATCTTTTGGTCTCCGATATGGCGATACACTATATAAATGGGTTTAGCAGATGTTAATGATTTTGTATGCTAAAGGACGGTAACGGCATGCCCCTGTCAAAATCTGACAACCAAAAAATTGAAAAAAGAAAAGATTTTTGGTAGACCAAACTCAAAAATTTTGGGTGTCAAGAGTATTGATACTTTGAACCATTAGCAATGCACATGTTTTTACCTTCATATGATGCATCGTGTACATCATATGAAGGGGGTATCGCATGCACTTGTTTTTCCCTTCTTAGGTATTTTCATTTATGACACCTAATAGGTATTTCTTTTTTCACCTTCATAATTCATATGATGCCTGTACATCATATGAAGTGGATATTGCATCCACTTGTTTTTCTCTTCTTAGTTATTCTCATGTGTGATACCTGTTTACCTGTATAGCAGTATCATGTCGAATACTTCAATTTTTATTGTAAATTCCATATCGAACAACCTGTCCAGCTGTGTCATTGCCATATCCAGGTCGCGTAGATTCTCATTCAGGATACCCATTGGCGCTATCTTTTCATCATACTGGAATTACCAATGTAAATTAGAAAGTCATTTCACATGCAAAATTTGTGGCAGAATATAATTGATTAGGCTCAGTTTGGAAGGAGTACAAATACAAATATGTAGAGTGCAAAACCTTGAATTTTGTGTTATTTTGTATTTATTTGTACTGTACATATTTGTATTTGTACTCCTTCCAAACTGAGCCTTAATTTCAACTTTATTGTCTGCAAATCATAGCAATTTGAGAACCGGTCTGTCATGAACCAATTTGCTAGTTAGTTTGTTTAGGTTTGCAAGATGTGGTGTTTTAAAAGCAAAGAAACAAGAGGAAGTCCTAATATTTCTCTCTATATTATGCACTTTTATCGTGATATATAAGAATTTCCTATTGATAATCAAATAGAACTCTAGTTCAAACTTTTGTTCTCTAGATAGTAAAATTAAATACTACAAACAGCACCCAAGAGAACACAAGTTATGGTCAAATACCAAGTAAGCTTTATTTGAAACTTTTAAAAGTAAAATTAAAATATGATATGATTTTTAGTACTCATCACTTTTAAAAGTTAAGTTATAGTCAAATTCTGCCACAAGTTATAGTCAAATACCAAAAAGAAGAAAACAAAACTTAATGTTAAATTTTACATAAATGGAAGCAAGCAAACAAAGAACAAATTTTAACAGTTCAATACTAACAAATACAAATGAACCAACCTATTAGGTAACACTGTTCTGCAATATTAACTATAAATGATCTACTTAATCTCCTTGTTTTCTTGTATTCTTGATGTCATACTTATGCTGCATTTGGTTGCAAAGAATATGGAAGTAAAGAAAATCTAGTAAGAAAGCAACTGAGGTCAAATCAATAGATTTGAGTCAACTGGATAAGAGTAGAGCTCAGTCTGTTACAAGAACATCCAGTTTATTGGCTAAATGCATGTGTTGCTTA
This sequence comes from Nelumbo lutea, assembly GCF_056320005.1. NCBI lineage: Eukaryota > Viridiplantae > Streptophyta > Magnoliopsida > Proteales > Nelumbonaceae > Nelumbo > Nelumbo lutea. Next base: position 37,784,526 of record NC_142688.1, read on the forward strand.
ATATATATTCGTTTTTAACATCCCTTGGCTCCTCTTCTCTGGCAGGGTATTGGTAGACTCTTCAGGTGCCTCTGTAATCCTGCATTTGAGGTGGACGATGACGAGATTGTGTACAAAAGCAAGTAATGCTTTGATACTCTTTCTATTTGTAGCAAGGACTGACAGCAGAAGCTTGTGAACATCAAATGCTACACCCTGGTTGAAAATCGTAGCCAAGGTGGAGTGGTGCAAGCCCTCAAATGTTGTATTTCCTATTGTTATATCAATTTTTTGTGTGCATGTGTGTATTTTTCACAAACCTCACTAAGGATTTGTTATGTACTAAAAGAACTGAACAATGGTTGCAGAAAGCTAGTCACAGCTGGCGATTGAATATGTATTAGGAATACAGAAATGAATGTTACTGATCAGCAGACTAGTCAATTTTTTTCTGATCCAAATTACTGGTGGAATTGCAGCATAAAATGTTTCTATTGTATTACTATCATGCAAGTCTCATAACGTTTAACAATTAAGTGGGTAGAGAAAGATCTGCTACCAACCATATCCCAACGATGCCCCAACAGGCCACTGCAGCTGCATATTGGGAACATCTCCCTTGTCATTCATGGGAGATGTTACATTGCCTCGTTGGGGCGTTGTTGGGACTGTGCGTGGGTATGATCCGAGCTCCAATTAAGTACCACTGCTATGATTGCCATTACCATCTGAACTTTGTAACCATCATGAATGTCCAATGCCCAGTCAATGGGCATCTCAAAACTATCATAAATCAGCCATTTCACATTCTAAGTAATTGTATCTTCACCCACGGGAAAAGAACTTAATATGACAATTTCAATGTTTTAAAAGCTGACCTCGAATTGGAACCACTTTGGCCACCAAGACGGTTCGAATGTTGGAGGGATGGGGAGATTCATCATATGGATAGCCAAATCATGTAGAGTGGTTGGGTGGAATTTCAAAAAATTTCTTTTTCGTATCCCTAATTTAGAAAAACTGCATTTTTTAAGGTTTGTTCTTGAAACAAACCTGATCAGATTTGATATCAAAAGAGGGAGAGAGATATGCTTAATACGGAATCTACACAAGTAGCTCCCAACGTAGGTGTTCACGCCTAAAGAGGTCACCAAAACCCGCTTCCATTGAAAATGACAACTTATGGTGAGGTATGATCAACAAGAATGTTCTTCAACAAGAACCATAATTCTTCAGTAAGAATCCAGTAATGTGTGAGCACGACTTCAGATTGTTTCTTCTAACAAGAAATAATATCAAGATCTAATCTTGATCAATTCCAAGAATGGAGATCAAACTGGGTAGGGGTGGCAAGAGCTAAGGGAGAAAACTGCAGAATGTTGAAAAGCTTTCAACTGAGAAATTGACCCCCTTATTCATAACCTTCTTTGGATCAACTTCCTAATCCAATTAGGAAAGTTTCTTGATCCAAATCTGATATTTGGATCCAGACTCTTAAGTGGATAAGACATACCTTATCCTCTTGTTGATCCTAATCAGATTATAAACCTAATTTACCCCCATTTAATTAAATCACTTAAGCCCAGTTCGAAATGGGCTTTAGCCCCATTAAGTCATATGGCTCATTTTCCCTTTTAAATGCTGACTAATTTGGCTCTTTTTGTATGGTGTGGGACTTTAGCATTGATCTCTACAAAAGTCATATGGGTTCACCCTAGCTTTTGTTACAAGGCTTGGCCGAATTCACTGCTGAATAACACAGTAAACCCTTGAACCCATTAGTATGGGCTCTTAGTAGGCCCAACATTTATACTAAATGGTTATTGGGTCCAACTACCTTATGAAGGCGTAATGACTATGGACTTATGTGAGATTAGCCCATTAGGTAAAAAATCCTAAGTGGTCTTACACTTAACCTCTCAACCCATAATGATCAAACACTGTCCGACAAGAGAGAACCTCTCCCTCGGCTGTAAGGTACAATGTTGCACTCTCCACTCACATGGATCAAGGAATTAAAACATTTTGCAAATATTTTGTAAAACCATAATATATATGTATATCTCTATATAAATAAATTTTGCAAAAATAAATTCAACAAATTTGAAATCAATTGTCGATAGTTTAGATTTCCATAAAAAAGAGTGCATTCCCCGATAATTCACTTTGTCTGACAAAGGGGCTAATTCTGTCACTATAATCACCCACTCAGGTGAATTCTCAGATTGTTCTAACATACCTAAGTTTTGACCTCCACTAAGGATCTCATTGATTGGCATATCAAAGACAGCCCAATCCAACACCTAGTGTAGTACCATAATCGAATTTAGGAGTTAGGTGTAACTTTTCAGTTTTGCCCATCTGTTTCCAAGGTCCAAGGCATAACTGGAAAATGGTACAGTTCAGAGTTTCAATCAAACCCACACTACATGTGCTTCAGGTCTCACCCTAGCAATCGAGACAAGTCACCCCAACTTTTTTGGCAGCACATTAGTGTCAACCTTTACAGGATAAATCTCCCCAAGTCTATCTAATGGCTGTGAAGATTCTAAACTACCACGAGTCTCATTAGTGTCCAGTTTAAGGGTATTACACAGAAACACATCATAATAACATAAATCAATTATATACTTCATTCATTTACAATAAATATCAATAAATACATCAATCTAATTGGAGCTAAGGGCATAACTATCTAACAAATGTATCAAGTTGTTCTGTTTTAGAAAAAAAGAATAGCAAAAAGCAAAAACCATTTTCTGAATTAAATGGATCAATAGTCTAACCTTTAAGGTCAGTGAGTTGTTTACCAATTGGATCCTGGAGCATGTACATATAGATTGCAATATTGCATCAGTGTTTTTGAACCATCGTTGACAAGATGATCAAACCATTTGGCCTTGGAACCGTCTAGGCAACTGATTCCGCTTCACTCTCAACTCAGTCATTGGCCAAAAACCGTTGATTTAATCAAAAACCCATTGACCCAGGTAGTTGAACCATTGACATGTTTAATAGCTTTGACCATTTTTACTTTAGTTTTTCAATTGGAATGGGCCATAAATCGATGGCTATAACAGTTTCGGTTCTAGGTCAGTTTTTAATAGGGATGCAAACAAATCGTATTCAGTAAGGGTATATCTGATATGATCCATTAAGAAAATCCGACTATATCCTATTGAAATACAATTTTAATAAAAAACCTTAATGACATAATATAAATAATATATTTTATTATTTATATAATGTAATAATATATTAAAATATATAATAAATAACTATATAAACAATATAATATATAATATTTCGGATTAGATGTGGATTCGAATCGGATCTGATTCGACTTATATGCTCCAAATTGAGATATTCATTTTATTGTGGATAAATCCCGTTAAAGAGTTGCCAGCAGATCCCGTGGGCAAATTATAGAGCCATAAACGGGTCAAAAAGGGGCGGATCTAGTCAATTCCGATCCAGGTATAAGAACATGTCAACAGATATGTGCTTGGGCAAACCGTAGACAAGATAAAACTTGATTTAGTTGCATTAAGAAGCCAAACAATTATTGGTTTCCAGCTCTTTCCTTGCCCTTGTAATTAATAGATCCTTACCCAGTGTGCGGGCAATTGATTTAGTGATCAAAGCTTCCTAAGAATCCTCCATTCTTGTTCATTTGATAATCGCAATTTCGCAGTAATAAATGCAACCCAACCTAAAGTTGAGCCACCTGGACCACCTGGTTCAAGGGGTGAACATGAGCAATGGAGTTCGAAAATTGAGCTTTGTCATTCACATTGAGAAGCACATAAACAAAGCAAATAAACATAAGTAGTCTTCTTGAAATCTTTTTGGCATCCAGAAGCTGACGATGGAAACCAAAGTTGCTACTGCAACTTGTGAGTTTGCTAAGCTAAGCTCCTACAGGCTACAAGCAAAAGCCACTACTAACCCCTACAGGCTACAAGCAAAAACCATCATATATCTACAATGGAATGGGTCTTGTCTTCGTATTTACATTTCCCCTTTCTTTGATTCAGTGTGCCGGATGAGGCAGGGTGTTCACCGCACGGTGTGCTTGGATGGCACATGCACAGTGAACGGATGTTAGGCTGAGACAGCCGCTTATGATGAGGGAATGCCTCCCTGGGCAGGTGTGAAGTGCAGGGAATGAGTCACACACTGCCTGAACAGCTGGTGGGGTGAGAGCTGTACACTGGCTGATATTTAGATTCATGAGCCCTTCATCATTGTACCCACTTTTCACAGACTTCCACAGATTATGCTTGCCCTTTACTCGGCTGTTGGCCAGGGAATACATAGCTCTATCTGTAATGTTCTGACAGTAGTACAGGCCAAGGGATCTGAGATGGTGGCACCTGTTTGCTAAAGCAATCACGCTCTCATCTGCAACCAAGCAATGATAATAAGAAGATCAAGAGAATCATAAGATTCCAACCAGATGCCTAAAACTGGTGCTAGCAGCATTCAAATTATCTAAATAAACTGAAACGACTAAACAAAGTCAATTTTAGTTTAAGCAAGCCAAAAGACTAAAGAAGACCAAAGGTGTATTCTGGCAACAGACTTGTATGAAGTCCTATCAATCCTACTAATTTAAATTTTGGCAGGAACAGAACAAATAGATTTTACAAGTTGAAAGAATTTTTTAGAATAAGAAAAGCCCATTTGAATTATTATTATTTTTCTTTTTTGATCAGCACCATTTAAATTATTATCTTGATTGGCAAGGTTCAAAATTTCATCAGGTATAGGCCATATATCAAATCGGTGGGTTACCAATACGCCATATACAATGCTTTTGGCCTTTTGATCCATTTCTATATCGGGGTGTATCGATACTTCGAATAAAAAATCAAAGTGGTCATTTTCTATATTAAGTTGACATTTTATCAGAAATGGCACAGTAGCAGATTTCTACATATGAAATACCTGTTATAAGAACACAACCACAGAGATCCAGAGCCCTGAGATCTGGACATCCATATGCTAGACTAGTAACTCCAGCATCAGTGACACCCTCACACCATCCAAGATTCAGAGACTGCAACTGACTGCAATTATACGCAATAGCCTGCATAGAGAGCAGAAAATTTTTCCGTAAGGAAGACATCTTTAAGCGTATAGAGTCAAATTTGTAAAGTGCAAATACTTTCACATACCTGCAAGGCTCTGTCAGTTGCTGCTCTTACACATCCACAAAGATTCAGGTATTTTAAGTTCCTGCAAAAGCCTGTCAGATAAACAAGAGCAAAATCACTGAAGGCTGAACAACCACTGATGTTGAGCTTGGTAAGGTTGGGACACCCATGTGCTAAGGCATATAATGAGCGGTCACTAAGCTTGAAACTTTTGCTGAGGTCTAAGTCCTTCAGGTCATAACAGCAGTTTGCAATTGTCTCAACAGCACTATCCTCGAGTTGTGGTTTATTTTGGCGCAATGTTAGGGTCTGCAACTTCGTGAATTTGGGGGCAACTGAAAGCACAAGATTGTTCATGTTGTCCTTGCACCTGTAAAGTTGTATTACAAGATACATAAACATGATGCTAAACAAAAAGATGAACACCGTTGATGACAATCCACAGATAAATAAATGGAAAAGAGAAAAAAGTAAGGGATTAATTGTCAAAAGATGCAATCCATACAGAACCCACATCCAACACCATCAGCCTAACAATCCATACAGAAACCACATCCTACACTCGATGGGCATCGTCTGACTAGTTACCGTGCTTACAGTTCCATTTTTCTGCATGGTACTGATTTACCCGGAGAAAGAAGAAAGAGTGATCACCATTATGAGATAATAAGTACCATAATTGGGATAAAGAGAACCTATCATATCAAGCAGGAGAACCCCATATTTTGTTCTACTTTCACAAGTTAAATGGTTGAGATACACAGGCATAGGGAGCAATTTAAATAACATAGTTGGTTCTCACAAAGAGATGTTGATAGTTGGGAATTAGCATTCCTTTTTGGTTGGAGCTGGGAAGGAATAATACAGCTAATCCCTGCCTAGGACCAACTTTAATGCACCTAATAGGTTGCTGAATTAAAACCAGATCTATGGACAATGTATGATCAATCAAGTAAAGGTATGCACATGGAAATAAGAATAAATCTGCTAAAAAGAAAAGATTTAGCTGAAATCAACTCAACTCATCCTTAATCCCAACTATTTGGTACATGAATCTTGTCCTGCCATTTTACTCTATCAAGAGCTATGTATTCTGTCAAATTGCAAGTCCTTAAATCATTTTTAACCAATATAGATCATGTTTTCTTTCATCTTCCAATTGCTTTTTTGGAGCCTTCTACTTGCACAAGTCTCTACTCACTGGTGCAATTCATTTATACACATGACCAAAACATCTCAGTCAACATTACATTGTCTTGTCACCAATTGGAGCTGTGCGCCTATGTCCTTAATGTGCTCAATTCTAATTCTGTCCTTTCTAGTTTTGCCAATCATCCATCTCATTCAACAGGTCTCTTGAATGTGTAGCACTCTGTCCCATATATCAATGCTGCCTTTAATTTATTTTTTTATAAAATTTTCCTTAGTGCATTAATTTTAATTTCCCATTTTTCGAATGCAATAGAAAAACTAGAACCTAGGAATACTTGCATAAAGAGTTAGGTGCGAATCAACTGTTGTGCAACCATACATTGTTAAAATCTTCAAACCCATAAGTACAATGGAAATGCTTGAAAAATATAAATAAATAAATAGAATGGAAATCACATAAAAAGAAAAAGAAAGGCTAGTATCAGACAATTGTACTGCAGGGATGACCTAAAATTTTGGGGAGAATACAGAACTTGCAAGTCCAAGAAGTCAGACATTCACATCATCATCTAGGTCTCAGGCACCAAAAAAAAAATCAAGCTAATCCAAATGCCAAGGACCTATATAGGGTGCCCTTCACCAATATGTTTGTAGCTATTAATGACTACGAAGATTTGAGGTCAGCCACACAGATTATCCTATAATGTTCTATTCTCTCTGGTTAAGTATCTTCTGTTAAATCATGTATGCTCTTAGCTCTTCTTTTTTTTTCTACAAGTAACTCTCTCAGATCTTCTCTCATTTAACTATATATACAATCATGAAAAGAAGCCGTTAACTGTTCAGAGTTCCATTGCCAAATTCATCTGAAATAGAAATGAGAGTCACAAAACCAATAGAAAAGAGGACCTCTTTCAGGTTCAGACTTTAAAACAATGCTCCGAAAACTGTTGGGATGCACATGTGAGTGTATGGGAAGAAACATCCCACATTGGAAAGGAATGAGAGGTGCAAGAGAATACATGGATTGGCCCAATGGCTTAAGCTTTTGGGTTAAAGGTGGTGTCCAACTCTTGTGTGTAAGTCCCATATATGTGCACAAGACCCCTAGTTTTGGTGACTCCCCTCAATGCACAACAAAAACTAGACTAGAAATCAAAGCAGAAAGGGACTTGACTTCAGCTCTCAGCTTTCCATGTTTAATTCGGCTGCTCAACCTCAAGACTACCAGAAAGGCCAGTTTTCATTGAAGTGAACCTGGTTGAACCCAATCAAACAGATCCATCCTGTTTTCAGAATATTAGTTTAAAGTATTAAAAAAACACCAAATATCCACCAAAGGGGAGAACCAACCAGTTAAGCAAAATAACCGAGCAATTTCTTTTAGAACCATTAAACTACAAATAATGCTCTTCCTAGTTATTATCTTCCCCTAAAAGAAGATTATTTGAGAAGACCCCAAATTCCTGATTTCCTTAGATCAGAGAGTTAGATGGTAAATCCCAATTGTCTGTTTCCAAAGTGGAAGTTTTAGTATGATAACTACTTATACCTGGCAAATACTTATGAAGGTTTCCATGCACAAATGATAGATAGTTATTAACTTGTAATTGTCTCAGGTTAACAACATATCCAAAAGAAAAAGAAAAGATATTTGATAAAAACCTCATTTTCTCTGCACAAATCAACCTTTCAATGAACTTGATATATACTTTTTTCTTCCCTTCAATTGTTCAAGATTGGTCATCAAACTCAACTTTTATAAACTCAATGGATATAAATAGTCTAGGACTATGGAGATTTAATTTGGCAAAATATATAACTATGTTTTCATCTTTTTATATGGTATTATATTTTCATCTTCACCATGATCAATATCTCAATAAAACAGTCCACTAACGAACATATATTGCCTTTTTTTTTCTCTATGCTCAAACCAATAAGAAGTCTACATTATCCAATTTTGTTGGTCCTGTTAATTGCTTGACAGAGGTCATTCTTACCAGTTTTTCTTTACCAAGTCCATCTATTCCATTGCTACCACTTATATAGACTTGTCCTCAAGCCTCTAAACTTTTCAAAAGAAATATGTGAATAATGAGCAGAGGTAGGTAACTAAGAAACTTGCGCAAACATATTTAATCTGAATATCAAACTATAGATATAATGCCAGAAGTACAGCAATTCTATCTATACATACACAAATATTCACTTTGTGGTACTGAAGTAGAAAAAATGTCTGCTGATCAAAGTTCAAATCAAAATTGAGTTTACTCTAAAGAGTCAACAATGTTACCCCCCACTGGTATCAATATTTTGAGGACCTTGTAATTAATGGAAATCATCAGGAATCTTAGATCCAACAAACAAAACCTTGGTTTGGGCAATGAACAAAACAGACCTAAAAACTCTTTATATACATATTCCTACTTCTTGTATAATACCATATAATTATGCATGCAACTTATATAATCATTGAGAAAGGTTAGGATGTTTCTATATTGAATGTATCAGTTTTAAGGAATCACCTATTACCTCCTATAATCTGTACTTGGGGTTAAAGATTATCAAATTATAGACTTAGTTTGATTCCTATGTTGGGAATCCTAAAATAAAGGAGACTTGTCAAGCCACATTAGATTAGTCAATCATTATATTCCATAAAATTACAGGATGAAGTATCCCTCTGTCAAGCATGCCACATAATCATTTCATACAGCTTGATTTTGTATAAAAAAAGGCCTCATATTTCAAACAATATGATGGCCAAAACATATCACGTTATACAGCCAATTTTTCAATGGTATAATATGCATCATCTATATGGCATATCTACTGAAATGTAAAACGTCATGATCCCAAGATATGTGAATTTTGAACTTCCCAAGGTAATGAATTATGATTCCAAAAGCATCAAGACTTTTAAAGTGCAAGGGGTTCCTAGAGCCTAAGGCACAAGGAACAAAGGCAAGGATGAAGCACACACCTAAATGAAGTGAGGCACCACTTATGGAAAAAAGAAGTAAAATAGAAAACATTTATATATGATTCCCTATATACGTTATTTCTTATAACAAATGGGTTTCAACAGTGCAAAAATCATAGACCAATGTTTGGTGACAGAAGCACAGAAGACTTGTAATTGTTCACCCTTGTTATCATAGTGGCAGGACCAAAATAGAGGCTAAAGTTTATTATTTCATTTTACTTCATAAATTTTCTGCAATCCAAGTAGAATTTATTTTGCCTTATTTGGATTGATTATTTAATTGCATTTCTTCATCTAGTAATATCTGCTTCTTCTTCAGGTCTCAAGTCTAATGAAAAAGGACAAGATGCATGTCACTTGCCAAAAAGAGGAAACGTACTTCCATAGTCATGTCTGCCTAGCAAGCATTAAGATTTAATCTTATACTACATAAATAAAATACAAATACAATGTAGAGATAAATGCAGACAGAAAATAAGCTTTCTTTGGGATATGGAAGAACTTCCCTTAAAAGCAAAATAGCGGTAGAACTACCCTGAAAAGTGATAACTTTCAATATCATACGCATACCCTTCACAAAATCATGCAAACCAAAAGTATTGGCCAACTGTGATCTTGCAGTTTTCCCCAAATAACAGCAAGCCCACAGACAAATGGCATTCCTTATTATTAAGACCAAAAGCAAAGTGGACAGGCAAGATTTTTTAAAAGATTCAAAGAGAACAATAACGACATCAATTTAGTAGATTTAAACATATAGGAACCCAATTTGTTGTTCTACGACATACAACACAAGGAACCTGAACATGTTGCTTAACTATACATATGTACTGCTACTGCATATGTAGCAGCCGTCTTACCCAGAACCCACAACCAGTCGAACTATCTATAAGCACGATGGTTAATGTTTTCCTTTTTCAAGCCAAATGCAACAACTTAAATCATAAACAAGATGGTCAATAATCATGATCCAGAGGCTCCGTAGGACTAGCAAAAGGTACCCAATAAAAGTCATTGCAGTAATGGCTGAAAGCCTAAAAAGATATCAACAGTTCAATAGATCTCCAATGGCAAGGTCTCATATTCATCAAAAGCACAAACATGAACAAATATATACATGCACATGCACATAAAGGCATGCAAGCTCCTTCAGATTTTTTTTCCTTTCTTTTTGGCTTTTATTTATTTATTATTTTTTTTTTTGGGGGGGGGGGGGGGGCGGCGGCGTAGGGGAGGCTATAGCCTGTAGGTAACATGATGTATAATTCCAAACTACATTACAACATTAGTCTGGAACTTTCACAAGCCGAAGCTGATAATAAAGTTACAGAGACAACGATCCTCACTACCACAAATCGGATGTTCCTGGAGAAAAACAACAGAAGTAAGGGAAAGGAAATTGCCTTTGTCATTCAATCTTACTCTCAGTTCCCAATAAAATTCTTAAAAGAACAGGTAAGATACGCATTTCATAGCACAATCAGACAAAAAACACATACAGATAAAGTAATAACCATTCAGAAGAACAACAAGAACAGAACATATTTTACCATGAGAGGCAGAGATGGGTGAGCCCTAAGCATATAGCACCTCTCCACCCAGTACACACTCCTGAAGCTATGATGGCTGTCCGGTCGTCAACAAGTGATACAATCCGCAACAAAAGCTCCATTGGAAGGTCCTTCCAACCAGTCATTACGGCTCCTCCTCCCATCTTCTCTCTTCCACCGCCAAACACCACAAGCTTCTGAAAGCACAATTCCAAATCTTCAGCCTTTGCACCCTGCCCAACCATTTTACTTCTCAAGAACGACGCCTTCTACAACAAAGAAAGTAGAGAAACAGAGGCAAAGCTTCAATACTCAAGACATAAATTCAGAAAAATGCAATGAAACGACAAGGGAGATAACCCCCAAGAAACCCCATCTGTCAACAACGTAGAAAAGTTGCGGATGTTTCGTAATTATTCCATAAATGAGAGACCCCACAACAGTTCAATACACTGATACAGAGCCTGAACAGACGTCATTAAACATGCCAGTGGAAAGAGCTTTCGGTGGAGAAGGGAATCACAGATATACACGTAAAGAAAAAAAAAAAAAACGATTTTTGATAATATCTTGCTTTGGGGAACATCGATTACATCGACTGATTCAAGTCCAAACATCAACGGACATAAAAATTTTCAAATAAATAAGTAAAAGACATATTTTCTCAAATGGGTTTGACTAAATAACTAAAATATGGATAGCGAGTGGCAAAAACTAGACTGAAAATAAAATAAACCCGAAATCATCAATTAAATCAAATATTAGCAATTGCAGAATCGTATATGATACGAGTAAGAAATCGCAGTGAAAGAAAATGGACAAAAAAAAAAAAAGGAACTTAATCCAGAGGCCATTAAAATATAGTACATAAGCACGCGAAACAATAAATTATGATTGATTTTAGCATGCCCCGATGGAAACAATCGACAAGCATAAAACCGACGCAAGAGTCCCCCTTGAAATTCTAGAAAATAATCTGATAAAAAGAAAAAGGTTCAAACTTTCAGCTTAGAAACAATTGAAATGGACGGAAACAAGACTTCAAGATTGGAAACAAGAGAGATTACCTTCAGAAATTTGGTCAAAGGAGGAAGAAAAAAAGCAGGAAGAAAAAAATGACAGATGATCAGACTGATTCAAGAAAATGAAAGCTAAAGTATAAGATGCAGAGAGAGAGAGAGAGAGATTTACGATTTCGAAGGAAGCTTGACTTTCTCGAGGGTTCTTCTTTTTTCTTGTTTCGGCTGCCACACGTTGGAGTGATTGAGGAGGGAAACGAGGAGTGGGGAAGAAGAAGGAGAAAAAGAGAAGGGAGAGACGTGAAGGGAAGAAGGGAAAGGGTGACGAGTGGCGTGCCACGTGTCGGGAAAAAGGACGGAAGTGAGGGTGATAGAGTGTGGGATCCACCCCAAAGGCTTCTGCTCTTTGTTCAAACGGAGGACGAGAATCAAAGAGAAAATAGAAAATTAGCTTTTGCTCTTTCTTTTCTTATTTAGAGAGAGAGGGTGAGAGGTGGGAGACAAGATCACTTTGTCGATAATCGAAACCGCCACGAAAAGTGGGCATCTCTCCTTTCATTCTTTGCTTTAGTGATTTTTGAGTTAAATGTATGTGATTAACAATTCGATGAAAGAACTTTGATCAATGATCAGATACCTACAATGAGTATATTTAGCCTTTCTACAAGCTTCTCTCATGTATTTAGACTTAGCATAAAGTGGGTGATTAATTTGAATAAATTCTTTGCCTACACGTATAACAATTGGAAAATAATTGGGTTCTGATGCGGGGTGACCCAACCCAGCCCATTCGGGGATAGGAGGTCCAGCCCACGAGCGCTGGACCTAGGAATAACTCCGCTCCCTCTCGTACGAAATCAATTGCAGAGTACCCATGCATTCCTGTAGAGTTCTTTGACTGCCCTCGTATGACACCCATTCCAGGCATTCATCTCCACCTACCACCAAGCGGCTCAAGTATAAATAAGGGTGCCCCTTCAAGTAAGGGGGATCGAAAACAATTTGCATCTAAACTTGGAACTGATATCAAAATCTATATTCTAATTCTCCTCTTCATACCCCGTACTAACTTGACTATTAGAGACTTCACCTCGGGTTCTCACCCAGGGCCTCTGACGTATTTTGCCTCACAGTACCTTAGCCACCTGCCCTCGGCTTCTACAATACTTGGAGCCTTCTCCGCCTCGGCCTGCATACATCAGCCTCGACAACAAACTCCCCGAACCCTCGAAGCTTTTGACTAGCCTTCGGAGTCTAGGGGCAAAATTACTTTATTGTCCTCAGCCATGCCGAACATCAAAAGGTTCTATCCTATCTCCTTTGGGATGTACAATTAGAATGAGAAATTTGTTTTTTTTTTATTTTCATTTTAATTACGTTGAAGCTTCATCAATGGAGCATTTAGGAACCTCACCCACCACTTCATTTTCATCGTGTAGGGGGTTGAGGACCTGAGTTTTACTGCTAAGATAGATAAAGTTCATACAGACTTTTAGGGGGCGTTCTTTTTTTGGATTTTAAGAAGGGGAAATCTGGTCTTTTTTCAGATTAATGTGGGAATCAAGGACAATTTATTTTCCTAAGGGGGCTTTCTTTTTTTGGATTTTGAGGGGGGGGGAGTTGGTCAATGAGATTTTGGTTCCCATTGACCAAGAATCCTATGTTCTTTTTTGAGATTTATGTGGGGACCAGGGAATGTTTATTTTTCTAGGAAAAAAGAACATGGAATTCTTGGTCAATGGGAACCAAAATCCCATTGACCAACTTACCCCCCTCTCAAAATCCAAAAAAAGAATGCTCCCTAAGTATCACTCACCTAGGTAAGTAGTACATATCTCCTAGGTGGGTAAATAACTTTCCCACTTGGGGAAAAAGTTTCAAACACTTGAATGGGACAAGAATGCCCTTTTTAATAATGAATTTTTATGGTTAAAATTGTCATTTTCTCTTTTACTTGAAAAATAAAAAGAACATGAGTAAATACACTTACCTGGGTAAGTGTTTCCCACGAAAAAACTTACTTAAGTAATTGCATTTATCCGGGTAAATAACTTACCGAAAAGCGAATGGGACCTTAATTCAAGTTGGGTTTCAAGTATTTTGTATTTTGACTGTTTCTAAGTTTGGATCTCAATAATTTTTTTTTATCAAATTTATGTTTCTTATTTTTTATCAAACCAAATACAGTATAAGTGAGGGTGTTCCACAATTTATCAAAGATATACATATATTGGCAAAAAACACCTTTAATTTATCAAAATGCCACACTAGATCCTCTTCATATTTTAATGTTAGACCCGTACTATGGGGTTAGGGACAATTATCCTCTAAACTTACATTTGTGACAAAAATCCCTGAACTTTTACTTTTCATAGGAGTGCCAATGGATCGGGTTTAAGTAAAACCGGAAACAACCTGATAAAAAATACAAAGGATTTAGAACCAGACCAAACCCAATAGGTTTTGGGATGTTTTATAATGTGGATGAGAAATTGGTGGGTGTGGACTAGTCCACACCACATCCAGTGGCAAGGACCAATCCACACCACACCACTATCAATAGTTACCTACACTTACAAGGGGGATCTACAAGTTACTCATTCCATACATTTCACATACAATTTGTGGGGTAATTTACATAATCGATCATGAATGAAAAAAAAACCATAATTTAAGCCAAAAATATTGAAAATAATAATGGGTAAAATAAAACACCTATATATAATTACTAATAAATATAAAATAAATGTATTTGTCATTACAATATCATCTTTAGTAATAAATAATTTAAAAAAGAATTTCAATATAAATTAAATATGCTAAAAGATTAAATAAAATAAGGATAATTGAACCATTGTAACATAAGTGTGTTACACCAAATCTTTCCTACAAATTATCCACCCTATAGTGTAGCCCATTCATGAGAAAATACTATGGATAATAAATTGGGGTGTGGCATGTCCTTGTATGTGCTATTTTGTGGATGGGGACTGTTCACACAAAACAGAATGCCACATTCTATTGTAGGCAATACCAAAAAAGCCCTGCCCACGATGTATTCACACTACCAAACACTCTCTTTGTAATTATATACATACATACATACATACATATTCTCAGGTTGGGTCTAAGTCGATTTGGGACTAGGTAGAACTGGTTCTAAAGCAACAATAATCGGGACAATATATCAAGAATCGGAACTGACACATTGACAACCCTAACTTTGTGACAAATATCCCCTAGTTGTTAAGTTACATGATGAAATGCATTAAATTATCAAAATACCCACCTAAACTTTTCTTATTTTCATTTTCTTACCCTTTTCTCTTAAACCCTAACTAACCCCAAAATACCTCTATTTTCTTCAAACAAAACTAGCTAAAATAACAAGAATCATTTCACTAACATAGAAAAACAAGTTTCCTTAAATTCTATTTTCATTTCACTAACATGAATGTCTCTCTTCATCTTAAAATATAAAAATATCCACTCCCTCTAATAAACCAAGAAAAACTAAATGAAACTTTATATTTATATTTATCAAAAAGAAACCTCTAGCATTTCATTTGAATATTGAATCCAACCAGAAATATGCAAGGATCTATTAGAGCAACCGAGAAGACTTTAGTGTTATATTTAGAAAATTAACTGAATCATAAATTGTTCAATAAATAAGAAAAGGGTAGTTTGGAGATTTGGAAATTTTAAACAATTGAATGAGATTTTTTTTTCAAAGTTAACTAATATAACTATGTTGGATGAGGGTATTTGTTGCAAAATGAAAGTTCAAGGGGTAATTGTCACTAACATACACAGGGGGTCTTTGTAATTTACCCTTTAAAAAAACTCAACTTTGGTTTTAATTTAGTGCCTCTTTGGGAGGGCTTTCATGTAGCAACTTCTAACATTGCATGATCCAAGACACTAGAAAAGTTGTCAAGTTGTGTTTGGTAAAAATCCAAAAAGTAAAAAAAAGACTTACATGAACTGAAAAATCAACTTTACGATGAAGCATAGGTAATTAAAGGAAACTTAATCAATGCAGTCCAATCACTAGCATCAATTTGGGTTGAGGCTAAGGTCCATATTTAGAATTGGGCAAAAGTTAGGTTTTTGTTGGCAAGTTAAGTTTTTGTGATCAATTTTGGTTTAGCTAACATCCATATTTAGAATTGAGCACGAGTTAAATTTTTGTTGGCAAATTTAGGTTTTTTGGCATAAATTTGGGTTTAAGATAAAATCCATATTTAGAGTTGATCATGTGGCTCTTAACCTGGTTCAATCCATCTAATTTATGGAGAGCAAAAGGGGTTGAGAATATTGTGTGTGTGTGTGTGTGTGAGTTAGTGAGTGAGAGAGAGAGGAATGATCTTATTGAAGAGAATAATGACTGAACTTATCAAAGACAATTGAGAATATAGAGGGTTTTTATTTTTATTTTTAATATTTTCAAGGGAAAATTCCTGATTAGTACCCTATACTTTGGGCTTAATGCCACTTTGGTCCCCGAACTTTAAAATGCGACAATTTAGTATCCGAACTTTCAAAACGTGCCAATCCAGTACCTATCGTTAACCAACTGTCAAGTGGCATTTGAAAAGACACAAATGCCTTTCGAGTGTCATCTAATTTTCTTTATTAACCATTCAAATGTTGATAAAAATGAATAGTCCCAAATCCTTACCTCTTCTATTCAAGAAAGTTGTGGCCACCAAAATGCCCACAGAGACGTGACCCCAACTTTCTTAAATAGAAGAGACACGGATTTGGGACTATTCACTTTTTATCAACATTTGAATGGTTAATAAAGAGAATTAGATGACACTCAAAGGGCATTTGTATTTTTTCAAATGCCACTTAACGATAGGTACTAGATTGGCACATTTTGAAAGTTTGGGTATTGAATTGTCGTGTTTTAAAGTTCGGAGACCAAAGTGGCACTAGGCCCAAAGTATAAAGTACTAATAGGGAATTTTCCCTATTTTTAATCATTTAATTTGAAAATAAATAACCACATGTGTGAAAAATGAGAGAAGGATGTTCGCGTTGTTGTTTAAAATGTATTTTTTAAGGGAAAATGAAGTAATAGTAATTCACCAATGTTTTTATATATTTCTAATTCTTTACATATAAAATAGTAGAAAAATTAATTTTCTTCACTTCTGTGGCTAGTTGTGGCAGAGACATGGGATCAAATCTTACTACCACTAGGGTTAGGGGATTAAGATTTTTGGAGGGATATGCTACCCCCCCCCCCCCCAAATTTTATAACCATATAAAGCCAAAAAAAATGCTTAGCATGAGATCAATTATCAAGTTTAAAAATAATTTCAAAATTAAGTTGACGAAGATAAATAAAGGCTCATGTTAAGTGCTTTCTTATTGCATTTTATTATTTAACCAAAATAATCAATGAAACAAATCTATATTAATTTAATTAAAAAAGAGAGAAATACCTAATAACTCATGGAAAGGAGAAATGGTTTCTTTATACTCTTATATAAGAAGAAGATTGGTTCACTCCATGTATTGGGTGGGAAAATTTGGATTTTGACATCAGTTTGGGTTCAATCTAGGGTTTGTATTTTGAGTTAGCCCTTTACCTAACCCATTCCATCTAATTTACACCCCTACTTTATGAGAGAGATCTAAAAAGAATCAAGAGATTTAAAAGGAAAAGAGGGATTTAATGGGAAGAGGAGATGTTACAATTTACAAACATTGACTATTAAGGGGGGAGGGGAGGATTTAAGAATGGTCTTATTAGATAGTAAATATGGATTTTATGAGAGACAATGAAAATCCATGTGGGTTTTAATTTTGACTTGTTATTTTTTAATGGTTTAGTTTAAAAATAAATATGCACATGTGTGACAAAGGAGAAGAGGAGGTACATGTGAGCTATGTGGTGAGTGGATCTCTCACCTCCCCTATTTCCTTTTTTTATCATATAGATAGAAAGATAGATAGATGGGTCTCACCCCAATAGTCTATATGCAATGTTTGGTGAAAATGCCATAAAACCCAATGTCTATCTCATAGCCAAAAATATGTTTTTCTATTGAACTTCTATTCCTAAAATCTCCAAAGTAATTTAATCAAAGCTTCAATTTTGCCAAACAAACCCTTACTATTTCTAAGGGTCAGCTTATTAAAGAGCTACTTGTCCAATATAAGAAGAAAGAGAGAAAAGGAGAAAAGATGAGATGAGAAATAAGGGCCCATTTGGTTCACCAAAATAGGAAGGGGTTTGGAATCAAAATCGGAATGGCCCAACTTGTGGCTACCTAATTCGGAGGGAGGGACAAAATGGATTATGGATAATGGAGTCACCACCTAAATTTTTGGGAAATGGGAATTTAGGAAAATTCAAGAATTTTTCAAGAAAAACAATTTGTTTTTTTTTTTTGGTAACTTGTTGCCTAATGGGGATGAGATTCTTAGGGTCCAGGGGCCAAGGTACAGTGTGGGAAGGTGTTAAGAACCCCACACACACCCGGTTAAACTAGTTTCTACTTCACCAATGTTCTAAGGAATGCTTTTATAATTTTGGGCTAGGAAAATTACCACACACCAAATTATTAGAAAAGAAACTAATAATTCCATCAATGTATCAAGAGAACAAATATAAACAATAAGCAGATAGAAAATAATTAAACAATTGGCAAGACCTATAACATAACTCTAAAATGCAAAAATTAATTCTAGAAGGTTTAGTGAGACAAGGATGAGACTAACTATAATGAAATGAAAGGGGAAATGGTAAATTCTTAGATGATGGAGACTTAGGGCATGTTCGTTTGCTCTGAAGTCTGACATCTGAAAGTGCAAAAATTACATTAAGAGGTATATTGATATTGGTGAATTTTTCTTTCCTTTGACTCTGAATTCAGTGAATGTTGTTCTGAATTCTAAAAATTATCAAATATTCATTTTGGCCCCATATATGAGAATTTTTGTTTGTCCTTTTGAGGTTATCATTAGAAAATAAAAAGTTGTATGATTGTACTTTAAGAGATAAGAGAAAAGAAAATGAATAACCATTTTCCTCTTAAAGTTAAAAGGAAACGAACAGGCTCTTAGTGCAAATGATATATACTAAAGTGGTAAAAAAAATGCAAATGCTGATTAAATACATGAACTAAATAGTAGGAAGATGACCAAATGCAACGACTTTTGAAAAAAAAAAAACTAAAGCAAAAATGGCTTAGAATTAATGCAATCACTTGACTGTGTAAATGTGGAAGGTGCCAATTAAACAAGTGAAATTTAATGGAGTTCAAAATCAAAGAGGGGCCCACTTTAAATCTTGAACGCTCTTAACAGAATTGACTTTAAACTCAAAACAACGCCTATACACTTTTTCTTGAAGGAAATTAGAATCCTTCCTAAGAAATTAATTAACCATGCAATAATTAAAGCTAACCATTTTAATGCATGAGACAAACAATAAACTAATTGAAATTAAAATGCACTCTTAATCTAAGAAACTTGTTAACTGATTTTCTATGAGAAAAATTAAAAAAAACTTAGAGGGGTCCATATCTTCTAAAACGTTGCATGCAGAAAATGAACTAAAATTAACAGTGCATTTTTAAAGTAAAATCCTAAAGAATAATGCCTAGAGGTTTTAAATTGACAAATGTAAAAATGCTGAAATGAAGTAAAATTAATGCATTACATCAACACTTTTTATTTGGAATGATGACTAAAGGAATGTATTTGCACCTTTTTTCAAAACAATAGGAGAGGTTTTTATAATTTTTCTTATTTTTAAATGAAATTTAAATTGATTTTAAAATAACTAAACTATGTTTAAATCTAATTTTTTTATTAACTTTTGAAATTTGTAAAATTTGAATTTATTTAAGTATATTAAGTTTTTATTAAATTTAAATTCCTTATGAAATTTAATTAACTATATAAATTTTTATATTTTAGAAGAACTTAAGTTGGTTTTAAATTAATAAAATTCAATTATAAAACTAATAATTGTTAGATAATTTTGTATTAGTTTTATATTAATTTTAATTTGATATTTTGTTTTTTAATTTCTCTTATTATTTTTATTAATTAAATTCTTTTTATTATATTAATAAAAATATTTTTATCAATAATAATAATTGATAATTATTTTTGTTTTATTTAAGTAAATTACTGAATTATTTATATTATGGTTAATTAATTTTTATTATTTTCAAATGGAATATAAATGGATTTTAATTTTAAATGGATGTAGATTATTTAGTGGAATAATCTATCCTTGAATATCTCAATTTCAATACTTTTTTTATAAGCCCTTAGGCAATTACATTGCAATGAATCTTTCAATAGTACAGGTAAAAGAAATGAAGGAGAAATAGACCAAGTATTTGTTCTTGAAATAGAACAGGCATGTTTCACCAAACAATGAGCCACAATATTACCCGTACAATGAATGAAGGAGATGCTATAATGATCAAAGTCGTGCAATAGGTTCTTGCAATCGGCCAAAATATGATGTAGCCGCCAAGGGGCCTCTAAGGATTAATCTTTAGTAATAATTACAGTTTATTGCAAATATACCTATTATACATATAGTCAAATTGAATTGGATATATACAAATAAAGTTAATGAATTTTATGCAATTTAATGGAGTAATAGAGATGAGAGAGAATTAGTGGCATGAGTTATTTAAGGATAGAGTTAATGGCATAATTAATGAGGGGGATTATTAAAAGAGTTAATGGGAAAGAAGAGAGAGAGAGAGAGAGAGAGAGAGAGAGAGGGAGAGGGAGAGAATTAATGGTGTTTTAATGAGGAGTGTTAAAACTCTTAGGCTGCATTTGGAAGAGGTGTAAAACATCATCAGTGTGTCACACTAATGACGTTTTACACTGAACCTTAAATATATATGACCGTTATATTTTGAAATCAATGTAAAACTTTAAATGTGATGAGGTTTTAACGTAAAACTGCACTCCATCCAAACACACGCAAAATTGAACCAGAGTGTAGTTTTACGTCGATAATGATTACACTTGTTTACCAAACGCGTACAAAAGTGGACCGATGTAAATTTTACATCAGTTCTTGACTTACATCGCATCCAAATACAGCCTTAAGGGTGATTGATCATTTTAGTTATTTTGTTCAATTTTAAAATAAAACAAAAAACAAAAAAAAAAAAAAGATATGTGCCTTTGAGAAGAAACCAGAAAATAGGTAATGGTATGTACAAAACATTTTGTATTGTTTATGTGTGTACATGGAGAAACCCATCCAATGGTGGAGGCATGGCCAAATGACTTGCACTCTCAATCGTGGATCTCGTGGGAGAGCCCATGGCCACTTGTTCCATCAATTTTTTATGTGTTCAAAACATTTAAGACGTCATAAATATTAAGGCCTCATTCACTTTTTGATAAGTTATTTATCCGGGTAAATGCAATTACATGGGTATGTTTTTTCTGAAAAACACTTACCTAGGTAAGTGCATTTACCCATTCTTTTATTTCTCAGGTAAATAAGGTAATGACCATTTTTGTCATAAAAATCCATTATTAAAAGGGGCATTTTTGTCCCATTCAAGTGTTAGCAACTTTCCTCCTATGTGGGAAAGTTATTTATCCACCTAGGAGATGGGTATCACTTACCCAGGAAAATAAACTTTCCCTCGTCCCCACATTAATCTAAAAAATGAACATGATGTTCTTGATCAATGGGAACCAAGAATATGAATACACTGACAAAAGTATGAATGCTTTATAGAATTTTGATGAGCAAATAAAATATACTATATTATACATATATTTATTTATTTATTTTTTTTGAAAAAACCCATAAACAGATCATTGCATTAAATCATTAACCATTATAGGCTTTAAAAATCAAGAGGCAAAGACCACGTAATGATTCTACCAATTGTACATGCAAATTTTTCTATG
Source organism: Nelumbo lutea (assembly GCF_056320005.1). Taxonomy (NCBI): domain Eukaryota; kingdom Viridiplantae; phylum Streptophyta; class Magnoliopsida; order Proteales; family Nelumbonaceae; genus Nelumbo; species Nelumbo lutea. The sequence continues at coordinate 37,806,301 of NC_142688.1, forward strand.
GAGTAGTGAGCCGCTTGGTTTCCAGAACATGGAACAAAGGAGATATCTGTGGATTGAAAATTCCGCAAGAGGATCCTACAATCAGCGATTAGAGTTCTAATTCGCCAAGGGATGTCTGAAGCTACATCCAACAGGAGGGAAATCACCTTTTGTGGGTCGCTTTCAATGCAAAAATGTGACAAATTCAGGTCCAAGGCCATTTGTAATCCAGCTCTGAGTGCAGTAGCTTTTGTTATCTCAGGATTAAAGATCGAAGAGCTTTGTTTTAATGGCTCTTGCAAAAATAAACTAACATACATTATGTATAATATTTGTGCTAATATTGGTCTTAAAACTATCATCCACTTCTGATGTTCTTTGATAATTAAGCCGACAATTTTTCATATACATACTTTGAAGTGACTGCATTGAAAAGCTTTTTGCCTTTGTTTTTTAGTGAACAAATTTTTAAAGAGATTGTGGGTTCCTTAATAGTTGAAGCTAGATTTTAGATAACTGTACCCTTAAATATTTTATTATTTAATTATTTTATCCACGAAAAAACAAAAACAATAAGTTGTTGGCTTAGCAATTTAAGTCATTAACAAGTAGCCACTTACACGCCTCAATGGAAGATGCCAAATGCTCACCCATGGAAATGTTTTATTGCCAAATTCCAACTTATTTTGACATGTACAATAATCAATGAAACATATCCCATCTTCAGTTACTTATCAGACCAAATTAGCCTTGCTTATTCTATTCTTTTATTTTCACAAAAGGGGGCTTTTTTGGTCATTTCACAAGGGATATGCCCTGTTAAATCAAATAAGGGGTGTGCCACTATGAATACCCTATCTTATCATCCCATCCCATGGAAATGTTTGTTTGTCTTTTCATTCCTTTTTGTTTGCATTTTAGGTCAATAATATACCTTACTCTTATCTTGTTTGATTGTAAGGACGAACCAATTTACACTGAAAAGGAAAAAGCAAAAAAGCACTATTGCCTTAAAAGGATTAAGATTAGACACCACAATAGCCATAATACCTGAAGAACTGTTTGATGAACCATGCGTTGGTTCTGATCTACGTACATTCTTCTTTCATAGTGGGCCTGTATTATTGATGTTGGCAAGGAATTTGTTAATGGAATCAGATGTTTCGCTACAAAATTAGTGGACAGGTAAGCTTAATTTCTAGCTTAAGGTTGTTTTAGGCTTTGGTGCAGAAGCGCCCATGCTAGTGATGTGGGTCCGTGATAAGACCTGAGTGAGTGAGACTAATGGTGTCAATGGACCGATTTTGGATTGTACCCTATTCAGTCCAAAATCAATTTGGACGGATTGGATGAACTAATAAGACATTGGATTGGATCAATTCAGTCTAAAATATTTATTAGATTGGATTGGACCTGATACGTTCGAAATAAATTTTTATTGAATTGGGTTGGATTAAGCCAATATCTGGTCCATTAATATAAGATAAGAAAATAGGTATCAATGGACCAGGTTTGGGTTGAAACCAATCTAAATCAAAATTAATTTAAACAAATTAGATGGTTCAGATATTGAATTGGATGGGTCTAAAATATTCATTGATCTGAATTGGATCTGGTCCATTTATAATGGATTCACATTGGACTGGATCGGATTGGACTAAATCCAGTCCAATTGACACCCCTGTCAGACAAAGACTTGTGGGCTGATGGGTGATGGTACTACTTCTCTGCAAAGAAATTTCCTGCTGCTTTGGCCTGGTGCAGTGATTGCTGAGACAATCCAAATCGCCCACTGTGTATTCCATGGTTCATGTCAGCCTTATTTAAATTATTATTGATTCATGCTTCCACGTACAGTTAAAAAGTTAAAACTATTCTACAGTCCACACCATCCCATTTTTCTGCCATGTGGGTCTCCTAGATGCAAGGAGAGAATGATGTGATGAACATATATATGAGACCCTTTGAGCATCCTTTGTAGGATTCATGGCTCTCATGTTCAAATCTTTTGCAAGGTGATTGTTCAAGCAACCAACACAATTACTACTAGAAAGGAGGAAATTAAGTGAAGGGATTTGGTTCGGTCTGAGAAACTCTATCAAAATCAATAATTGCTGATGTTACTTAAAAGTTACAAAGAACAAGGGATTTGCCCCACTATGAAGATGGATTTGAAATCCTCTCCCCTTTTGCTTTTCTTTTCATTTTCGAATTATATGTAATCGACTTGTTTCATGCACTTCCTTACATTTACAATTATTTATGTGGATAAGATGGTATGTGGATTTATAAGGGCCCTTTTCCTATTTTGGGTAGTGTCTTGATGCTTTTATGGGTGTTGTCTTCTCCCTATTGGTTAGTGTTACTCTTCTTCCAATAGAAAATCCAACGTGTTTCCTATAATTTATTTTCCTGAAAAATATATAAGCAATCTCATTTTCAATGTAATTTCATAAATACAAGAAATTTAAATCCAAGTTGAACCATTTCATGCCTTTATCTCTGAGAAGTATCAAGATGTTCAAGGATCTCCAGAAAAACATAGAAGCGGCCACCACGGCGCATTCGCTCCATCTCTGTGTGATTAGTTACAAGCCAAGAAAGTTATACTGTTGTTGCTCATAAGCTAGCACAATTTGCTTTCTACCACTTTCTTTGGGTGAGCTAGCTTGTAACTTTCCTTTGCTGAATGAATTCCAGCTTTTGAGCTTCTAAGAAAATCTGAGTAGTATCAGATTGTTGAGCCCCTTGATTTAGATAAATTTCTTCCCAAGAAAGAAAATGATTTTGGAGAAACATTTTCAATGAATGTTAATCACCTTAATACATTTATACTATTGATCTTAATACAAGCTCGAATAGTCCAATACTCGACTTGGTTACACCCCTAGCCATGCCTCACTTGTTTTTGAAAAATTTTCTGCATGTTGGATAAGGTATCTTTGACCACTTAAGATGTGCTCTTCACCTTGGCTGTGTATCACTTGCCATGTGATCAATGATCGATCACAAGTATCAGTGTTCCTTACCAATGAGGCTCACATGTCAGTGTATAAGGTTTAAAGGTCAATTTCATGGTTCTCTGTTTGTCATTAAGTCGGGTCAGGTTGGATTTGGTAGGACTTTTAGTATTAGGTCTGCATCTAGGTGTCTAATTGGACTGAATTTGGGTTGAATTCTGTCTGAATCAAAATCAATTTGAATGGGATGAACGAATCAATAAGAAATATTGAATTGGAATAGTCCAGTCTTAATTGTCCAATGTATTGGACCTGGCCCATCTGTAATGGATTTATATTGGACTGTGTTAGATTGGATCAATATCTGATGCATTGACAAAAGATAAGAATGCAGGTGTCAATGGACTGCGTTTAAGTTGGATTCAGTCCAAACATTGAATTGGACCAGTCCAGAATGATTCAAAGCATAAACTGGATTGAATTAGATCTGATCCATTTGTAATAGACTCATATTGGACCGGATTGGGTTGGACCAATATCTGGCCCATAGACACCCCAATCTAGATGGAACCAAACCCTAATCAAACGGTCCAAACTCAATCCATTGACTTTCCTGTCCGGTTTTACGGTCTTACTTTGATGACACCAACCAACCGAATTTGGATTTACTCCTCACAATGTACCTTACACCACACCAACCTGACAGTATTTGATTTTATCTCCCGTATTTGATTTTATCATTCATATTCATGGAAAGATATTAATAATACAGGGCTGCGATGTGCTGCAAGGTTGATGTGAGGCGCGCTATATTAAAAGCAAATCCGATTTGGGCACCAACATTGGCCATGAGAGCAATGCCATTACCACTACGCATGATGTTATAAATTTATCAACTATGAAAATTTTTAAGTAACTTTCCAGAATTTCAATCGACTAAGATAAATACACCAAAATTAGTGAAATTATTTCACCAAAAGTGAAAAGAAAAAAAAAAAAAAAAACTCATTGTGGCTCATTGACCTAGAGAGTTTTCAAATATCCCTATCCCCAACTATAAGGAGAATCCACCACAATTATCCGCACATGGAATTCCTCCGATTGGGCCAAAAAAAATCAGAGAATGGGCCTCAATATTTGTGGCTGAAATTTGCCACGTGGCCATGAATTCTGTCAATGTCAACTAATAGACTCACCATTAATGACACAATAAACTACCTTTGGCCTTTTGCTTCAGAATGTATGCATGAAGATGATCCCTTTCATAATTCTGGGGCAACCACCAATAAGCCAAGAACAAGCCAAGAACAAGAGCAATCACGTGAAGATGAAGTCCTTCGCTCCTTTGAAGGAGAGGAAAGGACAAGCCTTTTAAACTGCAGGGGTCCTTTTTGTAATTTAAGGCCTCGTCTTCGCCTTAGTTTCTTCCATGACCTAGCATTGCTGCTATGGGGTGCAACTTGGGGCCAGTTGGATTTTTTTAAAATTTCAATTTTCAATGCGCCCAAACCCTAACCTAACCCACCTGAAGCAACTGAAAATTTTAATCCCATTTTCAGTCCCATTGATATATATATATATTTAAGACAGTACAACTTTATCGTCCTTATCTCCTATACAATCCTTTCTAAATAGCTTTATATACATGGAATCAGGGAGTACCATGTCAGCATTCTCTCATGCTTAAATTTCCCATGTGCTGGTGGGAATAAGAAATATTTCAAACGTCCTCCTATTCTATTTTTAATATATTAAAATTTTAAAACAAATAAAAATATAGATTAGGGTTTCTTCATCCTATTTCATTCAAATAAAAAATAAGAATTTACAGAACTGAAACTAAGCAGAAAAAACTGCCAATAAGAATTCCAACTTCCGACTTTCAAAATTGAACGCCTGAAGCTGAGATGACTCTATGACTTTTACACGATTATCAACTGGAATCGTGTTCTATCACTTGTTGTTACTAAGAAGGTTTATTTGCTCTTATCAGGTTCGGTCCTCCAGAGGTCTATTTCAAGTGCAAGATGTCACCAGATTCTTGAATGAAAGTCTGGCCCTGTTGTTAATGTCTACTGACCCAAACATTACAGATGTTATATACCTATGACTACGGCGTCATCAATGATCAACAGAATCATTTGGGTGGAAGGAAGTAAAATCTATAAAAGAATGTCTACAAAGAATGGGCATTTGAGAGTTTATGAGCTCACAGAATCATTTGGGTGGAAGGAAGTAAAATCTACAAAGAATGTCTCAGCTTCACGCGTTCAATTCTCAGAAGTTGGAACTCCTATTCGAGGCTACCTAGTGATACAGTTCTGTAACGAGACTTGGAAGTTGGAATTCCTGTTTTTTATTTGTTTTAAAATCTTAATATACTAAAAACAGAATAGGAGGACATTTGAAACATCTATTACTCCCACTAATGCATGTAAAATTTAAACACGAGAGGAAGTATTCACATGGCATTCTCTGATTTGATGTTCACACGGAGATATTCCCAATGTACAACTGTACAATTGTAGTATCTTATGGGTAGAATTCTTGTGGCAAGAAATCCAAATTATGCTATATAGGGGTTAGAGGCAAAAAGAAGGTAAAAAGAAAAAAAGGAAGAAAAAACAAAATCTACTTCCCCATGCGGACTCCTGACATTCCTAGGCAATAAGTCATAGTAATAAGCTGGGCTTAATGCTTCTTTTGATCCTTCTTTCAGTTGGGTGGAGCGGATATTTTCCAGAGATTGGCTTGGGATTGGACTAAAACAACACAATCCTAGGCTTCCAAGACTGAGGCCTTGTTCAGCTCATTTGACGTTGACTTACTACATAACCCACCAAGTGTAATCAAGTCATTTCTGTTCACTAAACAAAGGAAGAAAGAATGAAATGTCAAGCCCAATCCAACCTGAAATGATCAGCTTGATTGGGCTTGAGTTGTGTCGACCATTACCCAAGGCAGCCTGTCCAAGTTTTTTGTTTTTTTACTCCCTTTATCTCCCATTAAGTAATTAACAATCACGCTGAGAGCTTTTTGGCCTATCTTCTCTATTCATTCATTTTTTCATCAAGCTCCATTTATTTCACGGTTAAGTAGTTTGATTTCTTTTTTTTTATTTTGTAAAATTCCAGTTTTATTTATGTCTCCTTTATAGCCAAACTTTATTTTGTCGACACCTTTGACATGGGAACAAAGGCAGCCAAAGGTTCGCTATTAAAAAAAGGTAGGATAGATCAGTGAAATTTCGCATGGAAACATCTTCAACCTTGTTAGCTTCTTCGGCCTTTTCTCCATTAGTTTTCTATTTCTCAATAAAAGGGTGAGAAGCTGAATGTATTCGCTGCCTATGGGGTCCTTTAAAAACTTAGATCAACATATAGATAGCTTTAGATGACCCAAAAATGTTCTTATGACACAATTCTTCACTTCGCATCTGGATCCCATACACCTAGATCGGATAACTTTCAGCTTAAAACCTCTTGTAACATCACTCACTAAAATTTGCATTTATTGAATAAATATTTGTATATTATTTGCTGATAAAATCGAGAAATGCAATAATTGCAATCGTTTATGACAATTAGATGCCACTTCAGCATAAGAATGAATAAATGCATGACCATTTATGGAAGCTTTAAAAAGTAACTTTTATAAACAGTTGACATGCACATAAATCAAATTTCACTTTTTACATTTTCGATGTATACAGAAGAGCAAGAGAGAAAATGCTGAGATGGCGCCTATGTGGCACTATCAATAAACATTTATTGAATAAATGTAAACAATACCAAACACCCTGATTGTGAGTAATGTTTTCAAACTGCTGTTGTTCTAGACGGTTGGACCATTCGGTCCAGGAACCGTCCAGGCAATCATTTCTGTTTTACCCCAAATCTGGTTCTTGGCAAAAAATTGTTGAATCAGTCAATTACCCATTGACCCATGTGGTCAAACTATCGACCCGTAGGCCCATTTAATGATTTTTGGCCATTTTTTTATTTCTTTTAATTTTTATTGTAGAAAATTGTTAACCCAGACACTGATGTCTAGAACGGTTCCATTTCCTAATCATTTTTTAAAACCACAATTGTGAGGCTGATGCATGGAATTCACATTTGCTAACTATCATTGCGTGGCACATGTTTAAAACCGAGAATAAGGCCGTTGATGTATTGCACCTGATGCATCACTCTCCACTTCTTCTAATTCAAGGTGGACCATAAAACATCAAAGTCATTGAATTCATTGTCTCAGTGTAAGGTTACACGCTTTCATGACACTGTTTTCAAAATTGGACCGGACTGGAAAAACTAAGAACCGGTCACCTAATCGATTCTGTTTTCCTCCAAAACAGTTTTTTCCTCAAAACCGTTGATTTTGGTTAGCAAATCGTTGAATCGGCCAGTTAACTGTTCAAACGGTTTTAACCATTTTTCAAATTTTTAATTTTTTTTTAATTTTTTTTATTTTTAGTCAGAACGGGCCGATTGTTTGGGTCAAACGGTCAGACCATTCGAACCAATAACTGGACCCCTGACCTATTCGGCCACAGATTCATTTTTAAAATCCTTGGTTTGTGAGGCGTGAGGCTGATGTAGACTTGAAAAATAGGTTGGGCACGTTCTAGGCAGTGCACCTATTCTACCCATGCATTGGTTTTTAGTAAAAATAAATTAACATATAATTACTAATTTATCCATTCTCAAGTAAAGTAGCATTTCCAAAAATTCTGTCGCATAGGGTGTTGGCCCCTAACCATTAAAGTTTTTCCCTCTATGTATCATCTACGTGGCATATATGTTATTGGGTTTATTAGGAAATAAACTTTCTTTAGGCTATATTTGGTTTGAAAGAAAAAGTAGGAAAAGGTAGGAACACTTATCAAAGGTTTATAAAAATTTCCTTACCCCATTCCCGTTTTTTTCCTTACTTTTTCCTTCAAGCCAAACTGTTCCCTTCCTTGCAAAAGTCCAATGTGAGATTAATCATTTCCCAGGTATCGGTAGGAGATCTGATTTTGTTTCGTTACGGGTGAAGTGGTTGAGTTGAGAGCATAATAATCAATCCGACATGCCATACAGTAATAAGGAGTTCACAAGCTACTTCTGACGCAAATGCTCAGTAAAAGACCACGCAAGTAACCAAACGAGTCATTTAGTATTTAGTTCAGCAACTTCTGACGCAAATGGCTCCTCAGCCTATGTCAAATTCTCATGATTCCCATCAAATCAACAACTTATTTTGTTGGAGCTCCCAGAACAGCCAATCTCCAGCCAAATTGTCTTTCTTTGTTGCAGTTAAGATGCTTTCTCTTGTTCGATGCAAGGTTTAAAGTATAGGAAACACTATGTGTATCAGAAAAGTAAATTTAAAAGATGTATCGGGATACATCTTTGATATGTATGGATACGGCCAAAAAATTAAGATATATATAGAAACACATGGAAATATTATAAATATTCTAATAAATTATAAATAAACATCAATATCACTAAATATAAGACATAAATGAGTTATTTATGCATAAAAATATCACATTTTAGTAGGTTTTATGAAAAACATATTATAATCAATAAAAGGAAAGTTGGGAATAGAAACATACTATCTAATTATGGACATAATAGATCAAGTAATTCTTTTGCATGTTTTATTCTAATTTTCTAAAAACTAAATAATTATTTATTTTTATTCAAATAATTATTTTGCATGCTTTATTCTAAAAATAAAAAAAATATATATCAATGTTTTAAAACACAGGCATTCCACTACCTAGAGACGTGAAGCATAGTTCAGAATGCAAGAGGCATAAATTTCCTTAAGAGGAGGAAGGAGGAATGAGGGATTTCTTTTTTTTCCTTTATCTTTAATAAAAAACTTTTATATTAAGAAAAATAAAATGCATAATAGTTGTTAAAAGGGGGGTCTTGTTGAAGCGAAGGGGTAGGGGGAAAACCACTTTCTTTCCCCTTATCTTTTCTAACATTGGCTGAAAATGTAAAAGAAATTTGAAAAAACATATTTAGTTTCACTCATTTTTTCACAACCTTGAAAAACTTGTTGAATCTTGCAAATTTATAGATGTTTTGACAAATTTTCACAAGATTTGAGTCTTCATAAAGGTTAAAAAGCTTTTTGAAGGGTTTGGGAGAGAAAGAGGATTTTTGAAATGGGTTTAGAAACCCTCTTTCGAAGGGAGTTTTATTTGTGTTTCCACCACATTAAAGAGGGCTTCCGAAATGCACTAATACTCAACAATACGGGTATGATATGGGCACGATACGACCTCGATACGACGAATAGATACGACACATTCAATTTGGTACCATGTACCAAGCCGAAAACTTGCTAAAATAATACATATTGGCCGATACGTAACGAAATTTTAAACCTTAGTTCAATGTAGAACGGAAGGGGTGGATATCACTTCTAAGAACATACTAGCCCACAAGGTCACAAGGGTGATCTGCAGAGTAATAACCATCAAGGAAGAGGTTTTGAAGGTTACTCATCGCAGGAAAAGGGCAATAGGGTTGATTACATACTACATAGAACTCTAATATTCCACACCTCTAAGAAGAGCATAAACAAAACAAGCATGCCTTCAAGGCTCATAAATAGAACCAGGATTAGTAACATGTTGCCTTGAAACAGCTCTCACTTCTGCCAAATAGTTATGGGGGACAAACAACCAAGGTTTTTAAAATCGGACCGGACAGGAAACCATTATGGGTCTGGTTCCTGAGTCGAATGGTCCAATCGTCCAGTCCAAATGGATGGCCTGCTTTGACAAACATATAAAAAATAAAAAAAAAATCCAAAAAAAAAGCAACCAAAAACCATTCTCTGGTCAAACAATTCAACAGTTTGATCACCTGGGTTAGCGATTTACTGACTAAATCAATGATTTTTGGCCAAATAGCAGTTTTAGGGTAAAACGGAACTGATCAAGTAACCGGTTCCCGATTTTGAAAACATTACAAACAACAAATGTCACAACTCTTTGAGTGCAAGGCATCCTCCAAGTGTTCTTCCAATTAAGACCATAATCAAGGCCTATGCTAATTAACGAACAAGAAGATTTATAATTGATGTTACTGGAAGGAAAGTATTAGGTGGGTCACCTGGAAACTGCCGCAAACTTTCTCTTAGTCTTATAAAAATGCGGATGGGGTTTTCCTTCCACAACTTTTATGGCGAGAGCATTTCTATTAGAGCTGAATTTAATGCTCTCTATGATGGCATTTAGATTTTCTTATCTCACAACATTTTGGAGGTAGAGAATGAAAGTGACAATCAATGCTTAATTGATATTCTCCTTGGAAAAATTCCCCACCCTTGGCATCTAACTTATATCCTTCGGAAAATTGAAAAAACATGTATTGTTATGCACCTTTCTTTCTCTTATACATTAAGAGAAGGGAACAAATGTGCCGACTTCTTTGCTAACGAGGGCATTAATGAAGGAAACTATTATGAGATTTCAAGAGAGGCAAGATTATTTCTGACTATTTTGGGATTCCGTCACTTTGTATAAGTTAATGGTCTTGTTTATTTTTGATTGGCTTTTAATTTTTTGTTTCTTGAGCCTTGTATTGGGTTGGGGTGAGAGGGTAAGGTTGTGTGTTTTGTTGTTGGATTTTGAGGCAAGGCAGGCTACGTCTAATGTCCTCCCCTGTGATTTAATTTTTTGTTGTTGGATTTAGATGGCCGTCCCTCCACCTGAAGTAAACTTAGGTGGCAAGGCGGGCTAGTTTTCTGTGATTTAATGATCCATACAAGGAATCAGCTCCTATAGACAAAAGAATAATGCTTACAATACATATTAGATTTACTTTAGTTGACCACAGAGAATTGTAAATTAAGAGAGAATTATGCTACAATATTATATTCAAATATGTATCATCCTTTCCACATCTTGCACTGAATATCTTCAAAGTACTATACATTAAATGAGTTAATGTGAGTTAAGGTACATATTTCAAGCCATGAACCTCTCAAACAAGCCCCCAAAAAAGAAGCTTGACTTGGCCCATCCTCTAGACTCGGGTTCTTTGTCACTTGCATCTGGGACTTTCTTCACATTGAACATCATAGTGTGTCCAATTTCTTTACGAAGTGCTTCAATAGTCTTTATATCTACGGGATTCCCAGAAGCATCTTTCACATAGAATATGTTCATTGCTTGCCCACCAACTGTTGTCACCCCTGCTCTTGTAACAGACAATCCATTCTCGCGGAGAACCCTAGTTACTTCGGATAGTAATCCTACTCTGTCCCTTGCACAAAGCTCTAAGCTTAGACCCTACATTACATTTAAGGAAAAAAGAGTTGTATTAAATGGCATAAATGGCAAGGCTTAGGTTGAACTATATGCAGCCACCTTGAACTTATTATCCTACCCTAGGTGCTAAAATGGAAAAGAAAGATTAAAGTTAAGTGAGATGGCAAGGCATGAAGGAAACGGAGATCCTTGACAATGCATTGGAAAAAAGAATACAATTAACGAAGCAAATTGGCTTAGTTTGACCAAAGGCAGGTTTTAACCAGAATTTTGGTTTGAAATAGGATACAAAGACTTTTGGGAGTATATAGCAGCCAGTCAAAAATAGTCTGAGGCTTGGGCTCCACCAACCATTTAATGGCCAATACTTGATTCTCTGGCATTCATGAATTTAATAGTCTAACCTCTCATCTAGGTGCCCCACCCAAAGAGTTGGGGAAAACATGCAGAATGATCAATGATGCAAATTAAAAATTGCATTATTAGTTTTCTTTTCCTTTAATTTTTTTATTACTAGAATGGAAAGATGCTTGAAAGAAATATCTAAGGCAAGAAGAAAGGTTGTTTAAGTTGGAATTTTTCTTGATAAATAGCTTCAACCTCATCTTCCAGAAGGTCAGCCCACTCATTAGATTTCCACACCATACCAGGTTGGTTGTTAAATGGGCAATCTTCCAGGGTTGAGTCAGTCAAAATTCCAGTAATATGCAGGTACTCGGATGTTTTGCAGAGAAGAGTAATTAAACTTGCATACTAATTAAATTTTTCATAATATGGAAGTATCCCAATGCTAATCTTGACATTATGAGAAGCCAAATCTGCAGCTTAATAACATAAACTGAACATTATCATTGTAGGGCCACACAGAAGTTTCTGTAGAAGGTCTGAAACATCTAGCATAGTTACAATAGGGGGGGCACAGGATCACCCAGCAGGTGCTGCACGTCATGATGACATTAAGGCTCCCTTTGGGAAGAGCGCAAATGTGGTTCAGTGCATATATGCACTCTGGTTCAGGTTTATTTAGTGTAAAAATGCATGTTTGTATTGAAAGAGAGAGGTTTCACAAATTTCAAGGCCACGCGCATGAGGCATTTTTTTGATGATGATGACAATAAATAATCTGTTTTCATTTTTTTATTTTTTTTATATTTATGTGTCTATAAAAAATATTTTTGTTTTTCATATTTATTTTTGTTTAATATGATGAATATACGATATTAGATATATGCCCAAATGTTTTTTACACTTTGTTTGTATTTATTATATTTTTGTGCGTTTTATGTTTTTTAATTTTTATTATTATTTAATTATAACATTTAGGATTGACACATTTGATCCAAAAGGTTGAATTGTTGACTTCCACCAAATAAGAAAACAACTCTATTTCTGGGTTGATTTTAAATTTGTATTTTATTTCTATCATCAGTCAAAAAAATATTCTTTATAACACATGCTTTATTAATATGGTTAATTAATATACAATTCAAAGAAAGAATGAGAGTTAATACCTTAAACATAAGACTTAATGAAAGAAAATTGAATATGAACCAATAAATGTTAAATAGCATTAATATCTTAAATATAATATTTAATAAAAGGGATTTGAAAAAAGAGAAAAGTGGTTGTTCAAATTACATTTTACCAAATTCAGAAATTGGGGTATTTTGGTCAAACAAAAGTTACACACTATCATTCACACTTAATAATAGTATTAATAATAGTATGGATTGTTTGCATCCAAAATGAAAGCATACTTTGCATAAAAAAATGGACGCAAACTTTATACTTAAAGTTGGTTAATGTAAAAAAAGATAGATTCCAATCTAAGAATTCATGTTTGAACCCTTTACAACCAACATGGCAGAAAAACAGATTTGTCAATGTAAGACAAAACCAACTTTGCATTTGCATGACCAGAAGGCACTCTACATATTTGCATTTGCACTCTGACGGAGCCTAAAGGTCATGTTTGCCCTTCTTCCCTTTATATTGAAGAATACCACCTTAAGCTATTTTCACTTTTCAGATATTCAAGCTCAAGTTAAAAATAATCTCTATTTATTTTATTATTAACAGAGAAGAATACAAAGAGAAATAATAAGGATTTTTTAATTTAATATGAAGATTTTCACTCACCTCACATACTCTTCGCCGAACTGCAGCTTCAAGACACTTGACAACCCTTTCTTTCTCTCCCTCAGTGTCAAGTAAGCAACCATCCATATGACGTATATAATATTCCTATAATTTCCAAAAAAAAAAGCCTAATTAGTAAATCGTATCAGAGTTTGTTGACAAGTAATGATGAAGTATTTTTGGGCAATAAGAGTATTTTGTCAGTTTGGGAGAGGGTTGAATCATTGTGAATTATTTGTATAGCCATTATTTAGTTAAATTTCATGTCACATAGTAATAGTATCGACAGATTTATACCTGCGGATTTAACATCATGCAGTATTGTATCTTACTAAATTCTTAATGCCCATGCTAAATCCGCAGGTATAAATTCTGACTTTACACAATTCTTATAAAAAAATGGTAACAATAATGCCCATGTCAGATTGTTTTTCAGGGAATAATCAAATTTATACCTGTAGAGCAGAGGGACCATCAGATGAGATGGCAGCATGAAAGACAACATATTGCATGTCTGTTAGTGTACACACAATATCGAACATCAATTTTGACCGGTCTTTGCACCGGACAGTCACCACTGAATACCCCTTGTCCTCGCAACGATCAACTGTGATAATTGGCCGGAAAGATGGAGCATAATCTATGTCTCCAGTCACTCCACCAGCTTCATAGTCCCTATCTGCGAACATCATTTGGTGGAGACGACGATCCATATGAGTAAGCCCCATGGAGAAACTGGTTTGAGCTGCTTTCCCATCATCCTCATGTCCACGTAGGATGTTCTTGAGTTGTTCCTCCATTGCTGATAACCGGATTGGGTCATCCACAGCCTGACATGTAGTGTCATCATTGACATAAAATACACAAGCTACACGCATGTTATGGGTCCAGGCCTCTGCTGCAACAACATTACAATGGAGATTGGCAAGAACGGCTGAGATCTCTGACAGAAGACCTGGGCGATCCTTGCCAATGAGTTCAATAGCTGTGTGATCACCAATGGAGTGTACCCCCACCCTCTTCCCCGGCCAAGTCTTCACTCCATTTGTGGCCACAGTATGGCCTTTCGGTCCTAAAACCTATAAAAGAAGATAAATGACACATAAATCAGAATAGAACGAATGAAATATGAGAGTAGCAACAAAAAAGAAAAGAATAAGATTAATTGAAGGAAAACAAAGAGCGTGCATTAAAAGTTAATTTCAACAGTTAGCCACCTATTGAAACCCATTCGTCTAACAATAAGTGAACTACATCTCCCATACAGTAGCCGGCCGGGAGGGTGCTTCATATATAACCTAAATTAATTAGAAATGGACAGTGTTCTCCATTCCAATTGTTGCTACCAATTGAACAGTAGGTGATTGCCTAATGAACTATATCCCACATATAGGGGATGCAGTATATCGTGTATGTCCTCTTTACTAGAGAATATAACTGCTTTTTGTAAATTTTCAATTCAGTTTTCTATTGAAGTGTTTCGTTCAGAAACAAAACTCGGGTAGAATGACCAAAGAAATTGGCTTCTCTGCTTCTACAATATGTTGGGGGACTTAAGGACTTGAATGCACTCTTGATGCATCTGTTGGCTGTTCGTTTTCTATTCTTAGGGTTAGAAAATAATTTGGAAGTTCAAATAGACGTTTGCTGTAGAAGATATTGGTGGAAATAATAAAATGGTTTATCGCAAATCCTTGCATCAGAAGCACGCGTTCCCGAGAGAGAGAGAGAGAGAGAGAGAGAGAGAGAGAGAGAGAGACGTACCTTCTCTATATATTCAATGGTCTTTGTGTCTGTAACCTTATTCCCTTGTTGGTCAGTGACGTGAAACACTGTTGGTTTTGATAAAGTATAATTAGTTTCTTGACTACTATTTATGTGTCTGAGATGGAGAAATTAATGAACTTTCAAAGAACAATCACAAAGATACATACCGTCCATGAACCACCCGCCATCAGAGGAGATGTAAGCTTTGGTGATGACGAGGTCAAGGTCGGTGAGGACTTGCACCACTTCCAGTAATATGCCTGGCTTGTTCACGCTGTCCACCTGCACCCCAACCCAATTATCTATACCATAAAATAAGAAATTAAAGGGACATTTTGTCCTACATAAGTTTTATTTTATTTTGGGGGCGTTTGTTGTGTTCCTAACACAAGTGCATAAGTGAAGTCGTGAACTACGTCTCCCATAGGGGGTTTGTTGTCCTAGAGTAAGTGCACAAGTGAAGTCGTGAACTACGTTTCCCATACATGCCCAGAAGTCATAGCCCATTGCATGTCTCGACTTTTCTTCTGGATTTCTGTTCAGTAATGTTAATCGTCGGGGATCAGACTGACCCGTTCCATTTCATGCCTACGAGCTTTGTTATATCTCGACCAGTACGTCGAACCCTACCTGAGTTGAGGAGAAGAGGAGCCTGTGGGTAGAGAGCTGGTATAAACAATGCACTCGAAGTCCCAACTTGAGACAAGGGTACACCACCAGTGAGACTCTTTAAGTGGGCAACCTCTCTTTGTTTTCTCTTTCCTTTTAATCCCTTTTTGCCTTTTACAAATTGAGCCTTGAATAGATTCTACTGTTAAAGCCCAAAATGATCCCGCCTGGGCCATTCTTACATGGCATTTGGTATCATTGCCATTTTCTCAGAAAACAGCCACGGATTAGAATTCGGTTAAATAACTTTGGGTTCTGCGTATATTTCATATTCTTTTTTGGTGCCAAATAGATGCAGCATATCAAAATGAAGTTTTTTCAAAAATAGCTATTACAGAACTTGAGGCATTCAATGTTGCTTGAAACATCTTGAAAGCACTCAACCAAAAAAAAAAAAAAAATGAGAGAGCAAAATGCCTACATAGCACTGACATGGTGGATGTCTTAAAGAAATGATTTCGATGCCAAAAACCACCCTAGTAGTTTGTAAAATTGCGCATTCGATTTCTTCAAAATCATGCCAAAAATAATTATCAAAAGTACAAAAATATATGTTTAGTTAAACATGAAAAATGTAGGATATCCATATAATTCAAATTTTCAAACGTACAGGCTAAAAAATACCTGATATTTGGCTTCTGAATATATACATAAATTGTCCACTAATTAGTAAAAAGGAAAATTTATAAAACCAAAGTTTGGTCATTCTTTGCTTATCACCTGCCCAAAATTTTTAACCGTTCCATACTTCATTTATTTGTTGGGTTTAGATGAACACCATTTCCAAATATATGAAAATTGAATGGCATGTCAAGTAAAAGTTTATGATATTAGACGACACTGTACTCCTTTCCTTTCCACGGAGAAAATTAAAAACAAAAGAAGCTGTGATTTATTATATGTGTTGGGGAAATCTATAATACTGGAAAGACATAGTACCCGAAGGGCTTCAACCAAGCACTTCATGAATTTATCATATGTTTTGATACAAGGACACGGTACGCAAAGTCCGTCTCAGGGGCCAGGGCCGAGCCCCCTAAAACATGTTATGCTCTTCTTTCTTTTTTGGTAAAACCATAAGATGATTCTGATTTCTGATTTATAACCAAATGATTCTAATGTATTTACTATTTTACCGTGGGAAATAGTTCTCTTTAGGCTCCAAACATTTCAACACATATTTTTCAGGCTGAAATATTTGAATTATATTTTTGCTTCTTTTACAATAAAAAACTTTGGTTTCTTTACTATTTGCGTCAAAACAAATTAGCAAATAGCAGGACTGGAAAACAGAGCTTTCACTGCAAAAGGCTCAAATAAATAATAGCTGAAACATTTCAGTGTGAAAAATTCTAGGTTCATCTTATACAGGAAACAAAGCCAGCCTAAAAATTAAACAGAACTGTGTGTACTCTGAAGCATCCCATCATGTCAGTAGGCTATGGCTAGCCAATCTTTTTAGTGAGGATGCATGCATGCCATTTGGAGTATGAATCTGCTGATCTCATAACACATTGCTGGCCACGTTCATCCAGCTGTATATCGAGAATATTAGGATATAAAACACAAGAGATGTTCCAATGTGCCGCTGGATGAATGTGGCCAACAGTGTCGTAGTCAACACAACTCCCATCCAATAAATTCACAGTTTCAGCATGACAATCTATGGAAACCCATTTCTCTTGCTGGCAAGCAAAACCTCTGCACACACGTCATCCAACCGCACATCTGGAATATCTCTAATGTATGAATAATTCATGGAGTGATATTCTTATGAGCGGCTGGATGCTCATACTTGCAGAGTCTGTAGAATTTTGGCTTGTAGGAGGCCCCGTAGCCAATCTAGGGGTCTGTGTCTACAACCTTCTTAGTTGAGAGCAGTAGCATCAAGTGGCAACTGGCGACTTATGGTCTGGGCCTGGGTCCAAAAAATGCCTAGGCCCAGTGCTTTGCCCAGCTCCCGTATACAAAGATCCGAAATCCGCAATTGAATGGGTAAATCCATAGAAATTAACCGGGCCCAATTAATGAGGAGTGCAACTGCGTGCTTTTCTACTTCATTCTTTTGGGTTTACCAAAAAAAAAAAAACATTTCATTCTTTTGGACGTAGATCAGATGGGTTGAGTGCAAAAATTATGTGCTCCACGCAACGCATATAGCATCTTGAGGTACGGTAGCCTTTTACAAATATGAAAAGAGTGCAAACTGGGCCTAGCAAATAAAGAAGTGGGAGTATACCTTAACCAGGGTAGAGTCCTTGCAGGTGGAGTTATCGACAGACACCCTGCATTAGAAAGAGAGAAGATGTTTTAGAACAAACAAAAGCAAGAATTGGTGTTCCATCACCATCAATACAATTATCCGATTGGTACGAGCTCTACGACAAATTGTGCGAATCGTGGACGGTAGTGGCAATTCTAGAGACCTACGTACTTAGGAAAAGAGAGGAGGAGAGAGAAAGACAACCTTGGAGGATTGATTCGGAGACTGAGGTTCTCGTACTCGGGATCGAAGTATGGCCAGCAGACTCTATCCATTCAAACCCCAACTTTTCCTCTACACCACCAAATCAGCAGTCTCTCCCTGCGCTACGTAAAGTGGAGAATGAGGAACCGTATAAAAAGTTAGCAAGATCATTGATTTAGACAAGTAGCCCCTTCCTATTTCTTGATTCTATCAATGAGAATCCAGTCTTTCCTTCCAGAAAAAAAAAAAACAAAACAAAACAAAACAAAAAAAACCTATTCGTAGGCATAGTCACATGATGCCAACACTTAGGCCTGTTCGTTTTTCGGTAAATTATTTATCCAGGTAAATGTAATTATCTGGGTATGTTTTTCTTTTGAAACACTTACCCGGGTAAGTCCATTTACCTATGTTCTTTTATTTTTCATGTAATTAAGGCAATGACCATTTTAGCCATAAAAACCGATTATTAAAAGGGGCATTTTTGTCACATTCAAGTGTTGGCACTTTCCCCCTAGGTGAAAAGATTATTTACCACCTAGGAGATGCGTATCACTTACTCGGGTAAGTGATACCCAAGAAAATAAACTTTCCTTTTTCTCCACATAAATCTGAAAAAATAAGATGGGAATCTTGGTCAATAGGAATCAAAATCCCATTGACCAACTTTCCCCCCTCTCAAAATCCGAAAAAAGAACACCCCCTTAATATGATCCAGTTAATCTAGGTTGTCTATGGTATCATTACTACTTCTACTAAAAATGTTTGGGGTTTATCAATAAAAATTTTGGTTAAAATAGACCATTATTTATATTCCATTTTAGTAATATATATTGATAACCCTGATATTATTGTCACTTCTTCACGAAACAACGAATTTGATGCATCTATTATAAATGCCAACACCAATCCAATGTACACATTATTTCTTTTTTAGTAAAAATGACTATATTATGTGATGTGACAAGATAATTTGTCAAAAAAGTTTATTGATACATCCAAAACGTTGTTAGTAGAAACAACAATAATACCAACCACAACCTAATCTCTATGGATTTCCTCCTCATACCCATCTCAAAACAAATTGAGATTTGCTCCTCACGGAGTATTCCTCACACTGACCTTTCAGTCACATCCCATCGTGTATTGAAAATATCACCCATGAATAATAATATACAAGAGCGGGAGATGTTTCTGATATATGGCTGGAATAAACTGTGAGATCGGTGTGAGGAGTGAGCTCTATGTGAGGAACAGATCTGGACTCCCTTACAACAACTTTGGATCTCCTTCCGACAAGATCTCTATCCATGCCTACCCACAAAACACTACCTCCATGTGGGAACATCTCTCCGTGTATGCTAACATGTAAGAGGATGAGATGTTTCTCATGTGTGACTGCGATGTCATGTGGGTAGGTGTGGGCAGAGTTATCATTGGTAGAAAATTCGGACTCCCTCACAACATGTTGGAGTTGCACTGGAATATCTCATAATTGTATATTTTCATTCATGGGAGATGGTCTTAATATAAGGGACTGCAAGTACTGTGAGGGGTCTGAGGACCATTATGTGGGGAAAAATCTGGATTGCAGTCTATGGGCTCCATCTATCGACTCGGGATCTGCTACTTACAAGTTATTCCCACGTCCATATCAACGGAGCACCACCACCATGTATTGGGAACACCTCATGTTGAATGACAAAGGAGATATTCCCAATGTGCAGTTATATCTCGTGGGTAGAGATGTGGGAACATCTAGGAATGACAACAGGGCGGGGCGGGGACAAGGACCCTCTCCCCATCCCCGTCTCCATCCTGAAAATTTCCCCATCCCCATCCCCATTGGGAAAAATCATCCCCACCATCATCCCCATCCCTGCCCTGAATTGGGCGAAGCCCCACGAAGATCAGAGAAACGGAAAAAATAATTGTCATTCCTAAAATCATCACGTGGGTAACAGACCCGAGCATCCATCTGTCACCGAGAAGCAAAAACCCACGGCCCAGCACATGTTGACTCAAGACTCAGAATAGCCCTAGTGGATTGACCTAATTTGTCCTCTTGTTCTTCGAGACCTAATAGAGGTAAATTGTCTTTTTAATAAAGATTAGGGAGCATCCAAATTACTGCACTTGATCAGATCATATGGCCAGGATTGTCAAATTCCACCAAATTCTCAACATATATAGATCATACACTACATTTTCTATACAAATTTTCAGGCTAGCCGTAATACTTCAGCTATTATTTCCGCCCTTTTTCAACAGAAAATAAATTTGTTTTGATGTAATGACAAGATAATAATTAATAAAGTTGTCACCGTAAAAAGGCCCAAATTATGATTCAAAGATTTCAGCCTAAACCTTATTTTCGCCCATTTTAAGTTGAAACAAACTCAGCGATCCATATTCCATAGAGAAAATGTGAGAAAGTACCGTGTCAGAGGCGGTGGAATGGGATTGGGAGGAAGGAATTAGGGGTTAGACCGCGACTCCACCTGATCCCAAGCTCCCAAATTCATGCGACGGCTTACATGATCGATGATATCTCCTGCTCACAAAAAAGACAAAGCCAGCAAACAGTGGAGAAGCTTTAGCTAGATAAGTCAATTCAACCAACCCATGTTAGTATTTCAACAAAGAAAACAAGACAAAACAACAAACAGATGCTCTATCCTTTCTAATCTGTTTCTCTCTCTCTCTCTCTCTCTCTCTCTGTAAAAATGTCCTGGATCTCCCTGGGCTGTACAGCTGCTAGTCTAGGTCCGGAGCCTTAATTTTATATTTATTAATATATTTTAATCTTATTCCCCACAAAGCCCACGAAAATGAGAACGAATTGCACCAACCTTACATGTGGCCTAGTAAAAGAATATCTTTTCTGTGAGCAGAAAGATGGAAAGAAAGCAAAACATGAGGACCAGAATAGCTTTCTTCGCCCCGGTTGAACGGTATATGCTTAAAAAGCTTGTAGAATTCAGAGATAAATATGGGGAAAAAACAGTCTAAACTCGAGAGGTCGATGAGGCACGAGGGGGAACGAGGTTACCTCCTGTTTCGCATCTCTCTACAGTGAATAAAAGGAGAAGATGTAGCAGTGACTAATAAAGAGATGGGCAGAACACTCCATGAAGATGGAATAGAACCTCTCAGATACGACGAGGCGATTTGATTCTCAGCATAGCAATCCAGGGACGGTTCTTTTCTTCTATGAAATTTACTAAAAGTTGGGTTTATTCATTCATATCCATTATTGGCCCACCTCGCTGACACAAATCCACTTGACTGGTTGATTCATGGGCTGGGCTGGGACGCCCCTTGCACAAATGTGTAGCCCATGATCAGGACTTTGTCCTAACTCCTAAGTCCCAACTAACCCGTTTTCTTCTTGACAGTCGATAAGAAATAACAGGCTTTCCGTCCTTCGAAGAGCTAGTCTGATTTTAATGGAAAGGTGAGTTGAATTGAATGGTCCGGATGACGCGCTGTTCTCAATGAAGACGAGAAGCGATGTCTCTAGAACCAAGAAGGCATATAGGGCTCTAAGCTTTTAGTCTGTTGTAATAAAGTTGTCAGAATCGCAAGACATAACACAGTCTGCGTATTTTAGCATTTCCACCAGATATTGCAAGTTTCAAAGAAGAATGCGATTTCAGAAAGTCGAGTTAAAGAAAGTGTTTAGAATCTGAAGCAACAACAACAAGAGGTACAAGATTTTCTGAGAGGATCGGAAGTCTCCGTTTTGTAAAAACAGCAAAAACGATATTAAAAAATACAGAGAAATCTAATGACTAGTGTTTCTTGAAGAGGAGTGAAACCAAAATTAAAGCATAATTCCCAGGAATTTTCTCGTGTCTGCCAACAGAAATTGAAGTATGGAACCCTAATTTTGGAAGTTATATACAAATAGGTTCGTGTCTGGACAATCTCACACAAGATGCTTGAAAAGAACACAAATACAAAGCAATCGGCAAGTCATTGAGCGATTTTTTAGGCAATAAACATTGAGGTAAGGGAAGCAAAGGAAGGATTGGAAAAGCAAAGAAATATAATCAATTAAGGTCGCCTCGACGAAGCAGCGAGAGATGCTCTGGAGTCCGGAAACCATGAAATAATAAGAATTTCAAATTATAACAAGAAAACTTGTATTTCTGACAGGAAATAACAGTCTGTAAGCTTCAGATAATGCTTGTAAATGGACGGCGGTTAAATTCCTCTTGAACATGTCCAAAAAATGGCAGCCACTGAAGCAAAGTTACATACTTTTGACATCAAATCGAGAAGAACAGAAGGCAACTAATGGAGTAAGAAAACACTTACCTTAGCTTGATCGATTGGTCGAACCTCCGATCACAAATTTACAACAGACAGATCAGCTCTGTGAATCCTCAAACACAATACTAGGATCGTCCAACAAACAAGAGATTCAAATAAATCCTGGAAGCTGGAACCCTTTTCACGCCCAATCGTGTCTTTGTTGTCTGAAGAAACACCACCTGCAGATAACGTGCGCTTATGCTCTCTCTCTCTCTCTCTCTCTCTCGTTCGTTAGCGAAACTTTGGAAATAACAGCTATAAAATACTGAGACGAGCAGCAAGTGATGACTAAGCACGAAGGTGGGAATCTGGGATATCTAAACTCTCTGAGCTCTTTAAATAATTCGCACCGAAAATGGGAAATAAACCCAAATTAAAAAAAAAAATCATGCGTTTCTGTTGAGTGGGTCCCGCCCGCCTCTGGTTCTTTCTTGTATTTAACATGTTTTTGGGCGTTAATAAATTTTAAGAAAATAGAAAACAAAATTAGGCAATGAAGCCGCGACCTGACAAGTACCATTAGCGACATAGATCCGATTCCCTCCGCATGTGGTTACTGCCTTACTGGTTGTCGTCTCGTATTTTTCTTTTAATTTACATAAAGTGCCATTCCGACTATCCTAATGGCCAAAATACCCTCCTACCAACTAATTATCCCACTTGTCTCCACTCTTGGAATCGTTGACTTGGTCTCCAAGTTCTTAACTTCTTTAGGTGATGCTTTGCAGTAGTGCCTCTGACTCGTCCATTTTTTATTCTTGATCAATTATCGCCGCTAGGTGGGTGAACTTATCTGTTTTCTCTTGCGGACATGATCAACCAAATCAACGGCTCAGATCAGTGGTTGTGTCAAAGTGAGTGTGCAATCCTTTGATGTCTTCCTCAAGATGGACTGGATGACGATTAAGGTCTGCATGGAACACAAATACTATTTTGAGTGTTTACCCTTTTAAACAATTTCCTAATTTAGAAAAAAAAAACGGAGATGGGATTCAGTCCCCACAAAACGGTGCTCACAATTTATTCACAGTCACCGGCAGTAGTGCGTTAGAAATATTGAAATAATACACGGTTACAAATGACTGAATAGGATCACTATTTTGGGAGGATTGAATGAGAGTCAAAAAAATAAACACAAATTAAGGTGTTATCATTACAAATCGGATTTTCTATTCACTATTTCCCACCCACTCTCTCTATCCGTCTTGAATTTCAGCCACACACCCCCATTTTGTGAGATGTGCAGGCTGCAGTGTACTGTGAGTAAGGTGCCAGTAGAGAAAGTGAATAGGAATCCGGGTTTTTATCGTTATAGCATAATGTTAATGGCAGTACACATGGATTATGGATGAGTTCGACGACAATCTGGTCTGCCTTTATGAATCAGGTATGAAGTGGGTCGGATTTGGAGCACATCTAATTAAGGGTTTCTTTGGTTTATAATCGGAATCAAAATTTTTTGAAATAAAAAATGGAATGGTCTATTCTCATAGCCCATTTGCTTCAGACAGAAATGAGATTTTATTTTCAAGGGAGGAAGAGTGAATGATTATTCCCTCAAATGGAAGAATGGAATTCCGATTTTATCCAACCAAACAGATAAAATCAGAATAATTTATTCTAATTCCGAATTCAAACCCTTATTCCCACGAACCAAACAAGGTCTAAATTCTTTTCGATCGACATGCAAATCAGGTTTCGATGGTAGTTGGATCTTATAGGCGGTATTTGGTATGAAAACTGTTGTGAGAGGCATCTCTAAAAAAAATTGGGAGAAAAGTTGAAATGTGAAAAAAAATACTACTTTTAGAAAAATAATTTCCACATAAATCAAGGTGAAGAATTACTTTACCCAACCAAACAAGAAATTACTTGAAATATATACATGGCATTGACATGACAATTTTTCTTGAAAAAAATTATGCTGATATCAAACACCAACACCATTATAGTGTATTAGTGTACATTCTTTTGTTTTTAAGCTTAGCTCATAGTGTGGATTCATGTCTGCTCAGCTAATGTATTCGAGTTGATTATATGTGAAGTTGTAATAAAGAAAACACGGGATATCCAGACCGAAATTACACAAACCCTGATTGGGATCAAGATTTTCGAATGTTAAACCTCAATAAGGTAAGATTGACTATATTAGAATTAAATCCAAATCTGATTCAGAGTCAAAAGCTTCGGGGTCTGATTGTGATTGATACGATCTCAATCAACTCGATCAAGGGCAGAGAGTTAGAAAATTTTCATGAGGGGGCCAAAACTTAAGGTGGATTGGGAGAAGGGGGGAATAGATATGGACAGTCATATGGGGCCAAGTGGTCAATCCATTAGAGTGGGGAGTTGGGGAGGGGGAAATTTATAGGGAGAATCAAGGTTCAAAATATCAATACATTCGATATGCCAGTAGAGGTGTATCGGGTGAATCGATACCCTTTTTTTACTTTTTTTTTTCAAAATCGGCTTTAGGGGGTGGTTTAGGTATCTTCCACCCCCTGAACCGGTCAGACCCTCAATACACCTACTATAAGGGCATATCAGAGGGATCCTGGAACGATATGTATCAGCCAATACGTGTTGATACTTTGAACCTTGGAGATAATGACAGTTCAGCCCAGTGTCAGAATATATATATCCAAAATAAAAAAATATATTATATGTATTATTTTATATTTAATTTAAGTTTTTTATTTTTTTATTTATAAAAAATATTAAAAATAATGCCTAAAAAGAGATTTTTTCGCGAAAATAATGGGGCAAAGTGCACACTTAAAATACATAGATCTCGAAAAATTATCCAAAAAAAAAATCACTACAATCAAATATCATAGTGCAAAAATCATGTAATCCGAAAGTTCGTATCCGCGTATAACCCGCAACTCGATCACTCGATTAAACAGATGAACGATCAAACTGACTGAGTCAAATAATTATTGATTAAGTCAAACGTTTTTTACCATCCGGTGGGTGTTGACTGAATCGGATTCGAAATCCGGACTGAACGGCGGATTGGACAGTTCTACCGATCAAGCTAACGGCGATTTGAAAACATTGAATTTAGTATGCCATCGTACGAGGACAGTTCTACCGATCAAGCTAAGGGCGATTTGTACAGTTTCCCTTGTAAACGTGTACAGAACCTGACCGTAGATTAGTACAGAAATGAAAGTTCCTATTAACCATGATTGTATCAGAAAAAACCAACTATTTTATCTACAAGCATTTGGTTTCGTGGGGAGGGTGGGCGTGAATAGGAACCGTAGGATGGAAAAATTGCTGAGACCACTAAAACCAAACCAGTGAACAGTGATCTTCTGACTAGCCCATTCTCTTAGTTATCTACTTATCCATGAAAATTGGGTAAAATAACTCAAACAGACTAAAGAGATCTCTAAGTGTTGAATGAGGTGACAGATGTCCCCACCACAAGAGCTTAGATAGGGATAAATAAAATCTCTGCTTATATGAGCCGTACATTAAGAATATCTTTTATAAAGTTATGTTAAATTCATAAAAAAAATATTCCCAAGTCCCAATGTATTACAAAACCGTCACAGAGATCTAGATCTCTTTAAGTGGGTCTTATTCAAGAGATTGCGTCTCCAAACTGAGAAAAATGATAAAGATTGAATGTCTAATGGTTTCACTTAAATGATAGCGACTGATCTGTAAACCATGAAAAAAAAATGCAAGATGAGGATGAAAAGATAAGCCTAATCGCATGTGTCAAATAAGAGGCATTTGATCTGATATACGAAAAGTAAAAAAAAAAAAAAAAGTTATTATTTAGTTCTAAAATTTGAAAATAAATATAAATGAATTCTTACGTTTTAGAGGCTCCAAAAATATAAGACGGTTTGAGTTGGATGAAATTCTCCGACATCTGAAAATTTTTAATTTATTATTTTATCTCTGAAAATTGATTGATATATAATATTGAAAACAACAAAAATAATATTAAATAAAAACATTATTTAAAAGTTGTTTATTAAATAAAATATATTATTAAATATTTAATTATTATTATTAAATAAATGACGTTAATGGTTTCATCACCTTTGAAATGTGTCTGAAATCGGTTAAACGTAAGTCCATGCCTGTGTTCAAAGGTTAGATGTGAGACCACGTAAAATGCCTCCAACATTTGAAAAAAAGCAAGTTTTTACTTTTTAGGATGTTAGACATTAAAATGCGTTATCAAACATCACCTAAATTTGATTTGTATCATAAACTTAGCCCATAATTCCTTCACCTGTATTTCCATTCCTCTCATCAATTGCCTAAACCCAAGTAATATTAGAGGAGTAAGGATTAGCTAAACATGATAGCTGTTTAACAGGCTGTGGAACCAATGTATTTAATAAAATACATTGAACCAAACCTTTTACAATGTAACTCATAAATTTATTATTGACATGAAACATTGTTATTGGCTCTACAGCTTGTTGAACAGTCATAGCGCTCAGCTAAACCAAATTCATAATCTAGGGGCCCAAACCACAACTTGAGCCAGTTGATCTGGGGCTGTCAATGATCCAGGCCAACTGGCCAAGCCGACCTGACTTTATTTATAGGGTTTGGATCTGCAAGTTGAGTTAGAATTATTAGTAAGATTAGTTATAGTCTGCATATTAACTTCTGATTGTAATGAGGTGGTTATAAGGGCGCTAGTTCAGATTAAAAAGGCTGGCCCTCTACAAATTCAGATTTGCTCCTCACAAAATGCCCCTCACACCAACCTCACAGTGCATTCTAGCTGTGTATTACGAACATCTTCCTATGGATAACATCAAGCACGAGAATTCTCAATACATGCCTACAAAGCACTGTAAGGTTGGTGTGAGATGATTTCTACGAGAAACAAATCCAATCTCACCTTCTGCACAGTGTCTCAATGGACCCCATGTGCATCATTTTAGTAACCCATTGAGGCATTGACCCATTGATTAGGTATAGGATATAAAACAACCTGGCCCGATAGGGGTTAAACTCCCATCATCAATATAAAAAATGCTTATAACACTTTATGACATGTTTTTCATAATATACTTGTAAACTTTATATAGTATGTTGAAAATTATCATTAATAATGATTGAAGAAGAGAAAGTAAGACATTGCAATTTAAATTTAGAAAATCATGCCCTCCTTAAGAAAATTGATTGGAAGTATCTAGATGAACAACATAAGTTATGGGTTCAGATTTGAAAATTAAAATACCTCAAACATTAGAGCCTTATACCCTATTCAATATCCTATTCAATGGCTTCCTTAGAATCATAGGATGCAGCTCTCCATACCTAATACTACTGATTTAATTATCTTTGCTTATGCAGGGAAAATTTCTGACTCCTTATTTAGTTTTGGTATTATTATCTTATCTAAAAATTTGTCTTGCGTAAAGATTATTGGAGGCCGAACTACTGAAACTACCTCTGTTGATCAAGTTGAACTGTTTGCGATCATGCAAGCTTCAATAAAACTTCAAAATTGAAATTATGAAGAAATACTCAACAACTAGTGAAGGCCTTAAATAAGAATATTGGTCTCCCCTGGTCCTGCCAATGACTTTAATTTTGAACTCTGATAATGTTAGATTTTTTGTTATGTAAATAGAAACTTTAACTATCCTGCCCATAAGGTATCCAGATGGCTAAAATTCACTCCCAATCGTTTTTTGTCTTAAATGATTATCCTACTGGTCCCTAGGGTTAAAGAATTTGTAAATATTCTTTCTGTATAATATAATTATTTTATCTTTCAAAAAAAAATGCTTGTCAAAGTAAAATATAGTCTTGTCGGGTCAGACCCCATTAAGATTGGATTGGTTCTCCTATCTAACCGGGAACCGGATATGATCCAAGACAGCCCTGTACAACTCTATTCACGTATTTGCTCCAATGGTTTACTCTCGCTATTTAAGGCTTGGGGGCCGAATGAGCAAGATGGCATTGGAATTTGGTTTGAATAATGGAGCACAGGATTGTCTCTTCTTACTCTGAATTAAACTGCTCTAACCCCATCAAAATCTGACAGTGCCTTGTCATGACTCGTATAAGAGGTCCTTGACTGAAGTGATTAGGAATGGCAACTAGGCGGAGGGCGGGTTCAAGGTAAAGCACCTTCTTCCATTTGAAAACAAAATGTCCATTAAAATTTTCATTTCAAGACTGATGTAGCGTGATCCGCTCACTCCTAATTAGTGCTCACGTGGTTTCTGGAAGATATCTAAGAAGAAAAAAATTCTCGGAGGGGTTATTCGGCGGGAACACTCCGATGATTAAGTTAGTACTTGGTAGGAGAAGCAAGGAGAAAGATGAAGGCTAAGAGTGAGGATAGCACGCGTGCCGAAGATGAATCTCTCCCCCTCTTTGATGCTAAACTCCTTATAGCAAAAATCTGTTACCTCTCCCCATCGGCCTCTGATAGGGTAGGTATAACCGCCATTGCCAACCTGCCACAGCCGTTATTGGTAGGGCTGAGGTGGCACGCGCGGGGCCGTCACTGTTGTGTACGTGTCTATCAGGTGTAGGACACCTTCTAAAGGTGGCGGGCACGACGCTGCCTAACGAGGGACACGGCTGCTGTCACCAGATTTGTCTGGTTTGGTGGTTGGGTAGGAGATCTTCCTGCCTTCCCTCATGCGGCTCGCCGAGCTGCCACAAACTGGGGTGCTTCAGGGCAGATGGGTCCCTACCTCGAAGTACCGAGGTGCTCCTTCCCAGGGGGTAAAAGTTTGGCGTCCCTTAAGGGAGAGCCCGGGCTCTCTGAGTTAGGCGGGGGACTGACTCATCGAGGTATTAGCCCTCGGCGAGTTGACTGTCTTTGACTTGGCAATTCCTTCGCGTCGAGTCGAGATCGTGCTACTAGGTTGGACTGTTCACCAAGCCAGGTCATGCGCATGTGTTCTGGGTTCATGGGGTTGAGCCAAATCGTCCTCCATCAATTGCCCCCCACTCCCCGTGCTAGGGACAGGGGCCCCAATGCGAGGAGTTCACGGTTCGCCGAGCAAATTTGGCTCGGTTACTCACACTGCCATGCTAGGCGGTTCAATGGCTGGACCGGCTGGGCATTTGATCCTTTACAAGAAAAAACCCAAATCTCGTGCAACTCACGCACGAACGTCAGGCACTTTATGCTGCGCGGACGCAAAAAAATGCACAAAATTAAATCCGTGTTGGGAGTCCCACAACCGGTTTCTTTGAGGTCCGTTGGATTGATCCAATCCTGACCGTTGGTCATCGGGCCCTGTGTCTATAAATAGCGTGGTTCAGGCATTCTCGTCGATGCTAAGTATTTTTCGCCTTGAGCTTGGGTCTAAGGTCTTCAGCTCGGGTCTTTTCAACTCGTTTTCGCCTATTTCAGGTGAGTCTTCGAGTCTTTCCTTTCTTTTTCTTTCTTCTTTTCTTAGCTCGTCCTCCTTATGTCTAGTGAGAGTAGCTTTTCGATGAACCCGAGGTGGGCACTTTGGGTCATGGTGACCCTTCTCCAGCTCGACCTGCCCGCGAAGCACAGGCAGCTTCGGGTAAGTTGGCGTCCACCTCCCATCAAGGTCGGGTGCTAGACCAGTTCGGTCCCTGTACCCCAACACCAGAGAGGCTTCGAGACCTCATCCAGCAGTTCAGCCTTCCTTCTGAGTACAGCTACAGCCTTCCCACCAGTAATTTCCCCTGGGAGCACGTTCCGGATGAGGTCGCGATTTTCAGGGAACAACTCATCAGCAGGCTTTGTCTCCCTCTTCACCCCCTTATCCCTGAGGTGTTAGGGCATTTCAATATCACGCTGGATCAGCTCCACCCCAACTCCATTCGGAATTTAGTGGGGACCATTTCCCTCTGCCATGAAAAGCAGTTCTCTTTGGACGCGGACATACTCTGCTCCATACTACTGATAAAAAAGAGCGCCTCTAGCGCTCCCCCCGAGCATGGGCAGGTCTACTACTTATCTCCTCGCCCAGGCTTTAAGCTACTGCATAAGTTCCTGAGCAAGGTCCCGACTTGGAAGCGAGACTACTTTGTGGTCCGGCTCAGCACAAGATGGCCCTTCCTTACCAGCTGGAGGGTGGCTACCCAGGCGACCAGCATCGCCCTCAACCAGCAGACGTGGAAGGCCTTCCACTCGTGGACTTAGGTTGAGCTCGATCATCGGGAATACATCACCGAAGAGAAGCTTGCTCAGTCCAGTTTGAGCTCGGGTAGGTTTATTTCTGTCTTTTGGCGCTTTGTTTTTATCTGCTTGCCGTTTTTGGATTTACTGACGCCAACTTTGTTGTAGGCCCCATGGACGAAGAAGAGAGAATCACGGATACCCGGCTCCTTAACCAAATGAAGAGGAGGAAGAAGCGGACTACCAAGAAGGCTGCCAAAAGGGCCCGTGTGGAGTCATTGAGGGCTCCCTCCGAACCCGATCATCCCCGGGCTCCTGCCCCTGAGACCGGGCTCAACAGTGCCCCTCCAGTGATAGATCTAGAGGGTGACTTTCCACCCCAAAGACCTGAGGCTGTGAGGGGTTGGAGAACGAGCCAGTCGGGGTTACTGCTGAGGCTCCGAGCTCTACTGGGGCGGCCGCCGAGGCTACAGAGGGGTCGGCTCAGCATACTGCAGACGCATCGGCATCCAACTCAGGGACCAAAGAGGAGGAGTCCATCTTAGATCTCGAGGTCAGCCTCGACTGAAGCAAGAGAGGCGTCATCAATGCAAAAGTCATGAGTTGGGCCGAACTCTCCCCAGGTCAGCTCGGGGGTCGCGCTGCAACCCACATCATGGTGGTAAGTTCATTTTTCGTGAGCAAACACTTTATCTCACCCCTCTGCTTTCTCCTTCTTCTCTCTCCCTTTTTTTTTTTACTGACTAGTTTCCTTCTGTTAGGCGAACACTGCCGTGTACGCCTTAACTTTCCAATCTGACAAACACATGAGGCGCGCTTTGGCTGCTAAGGAGTCATCCCATGTGGCCCATGCTGAGCTGAAGGCAACACAGGACAAGGTCCATCAATTGGAGAGTGTTGTTGTTGCCCAGAAAGGTCTGAACGAAACCTTGGCACTAGAGAGGGAGGAGCTGGCCCGGGAATGAGACAGACTGAAGATTGAGGTGAACAGGTTCCGAGTTGGTCAGGAAGCCCTAAAGCTCGAGGTGAAAAGGCTTAAAATGGCCCAGAAGGCTTTGTAGCTTGATATGTAGACCCTCAAGGGAACCAAGGAGGCCTTAGAGCACGAGGTGGAGTCTCTCAAGGCCGATATCGAGGAGAAGATGAAAATCTTTCATGATGCTTTGGAACAGACCAAGGTTCAGTCCGTCATCAACTATGTCAAGTCCTCGAGGTTCGACAACGTAATGTCAAAGGCCTATCATAGGGGGTTCAAGCTCGGCCGGTGGTGGATAAGGCATACCTACCCCAATATGGATATAAGTGCCTTCACTTCTTTCAACATCACAGATGACATGGCACGCCAAGCCATAGATGACCCAGACTCTGAAGATGATGGCGGCAATGGGGAGGCTGATGCCACCGATCTGACTGATTCTTCTAAGGAAACCCCTGAAGAAACCCCGAGTAATGCCGATGAGCCTCCCAAGTAGTCAGGCGCTCCTTGTATTCTGGGCCAGCGAGCTCAATTTTCCTCTCTTTTGTATTGAATGTATTTATGTAGTGTAATGGAGCTTATATAATGAAGAACATTTTTTGCCAAATACTTGCTGAAGTGGTTGTCTTACTCTGAACTGTTAGGCTACTAGGTTGATTACCCGGAGTGTGGGTTCCTCAACCATCGTGGTCCCGAACTGTATTCTGACACTTAGTAGGGGTAGCCTTGTGTACACCGAGGTGAGTGACATAGTAGGGTACATGCCCGACCTGTCTGCACCTGGGTCAAGTTGGCATTGGTTGTCTCTTACGGGTTTAACTTGTTGCATGCAAGGGTGGGCTATCCGTCACAGGGTTCCTTGCCGATGTGCATGTGCCTTAGGTATTGCAAGCATTTAGTTTATGCCAATGAGACAACTAGATATTGTATGCTGCCGAGGTCTTTTCATTAGCTCGGTGTTCTACCCCTTAGGCTAGAGGAGTGGCTCGTGGCCCACTCTCGGAGTCTTCCCATGCCATAGAGGCGACTAGGTCCTGTTGTGCCGAGGTCATGTTTGCTTGGTATTTTGGCCCTTAGGCTTCGGGAGTGGCTCATGGCCTACTCCATTCTTATAGATAGTATTGTCTTAAGTTGACAATATTCCACGCTCGAGACACTTGTTTCCCTTCGAGGGTCTCGAGCTCGTACATTCCTTCCCCAAGCATCATTTCACTCGATAAGGACCTTCCCAGTTGGACCCGAACTTGCCAGCGTCGGGCTCAGGTACTATAACTTTATGAAAGACCAAGTCACCAACGCGGAGGCTCCGCTTCTTGACTCTGGCGTTATAGTACCAAGCTACTCTCTGTTGGTAGGCTGCGGTCCTGATGTACGCGAGGTCCCTTACTTCGTCGAGTAGATCAAGGTTGGTACGTAACTCATCTTC
This sequence comes from Nelumbo lutea, assembly GCF_056320005.1. Taxonomy (NCBI): domain Eukaryota; kingdom Viridiplantae; phylum Streptophyta; class Magnoliopsida; order Proteales; family Nelumbonaceae; genus Nelumbo; species Nelumbo lutea. The sequence continues at coordinate 37,839,398 of NC_142688.1, forward strand.
ATTTGTCTGATCACTGTATGCTTCTAGTCGCAACGTAGGGACTTCGATCTCTAGGGGGATGACTGCTTCAGTCCCGTAGGTGAGGTTGAAGGGTGTTTCTCCTGTGGCGGTCTTCTCCGTGGTCCGATAGGCCCATAGAACACTAGGTAGCTCATCTGCCCACAACACTTTAGCCCGGTCCAGCCGCGCCTTCAATCCGTAGAGGATGGCTCTGTTTGTGACTTCTGCCTGATCGTTTGCTTGAGGGTGTGCGACTGAAGTAAAATTCTGTCGGATTCCCATGTCTTGGCACCAGTCTTGGAATTTGATATCCTCGAACTGCTTGCCGTTGTCAAAAATCAATACCCGAGGTAACTTGAAGCGACATACGATGTTCTTCCAAAATAAGTTTTGAACGTTTCGGGCTGTGATCGTTACAAGGGGTTCAACGTCTACCCACTTGGTGAACTTCCTCCCGCCCGTTGCTGGTGGGAATGGCCCGAGTAGATCGATACTCCATTGTGCAAAAGGCCATGAGTTGGTGAGATATTTGAGGTCGATAACGGGTTGGTAGTGAATTTTGGCGTGCCTCTGGCATTTGTCACATTTTCTAACGAGCTCAATAGCATCTGCGTTCATTGTTGGCCAATAATACCCCTGTCGACGTGCTTTCTGAGCGAGGGCCCTACCCCCCAAGTGCCCACCGCACAACCCCTCATGAGTGTCGTGGAGTACGAGCTCGGCTTCGTTAGGTCGCAAGCAACGTAGATGGGGGAACATGTAGGATCTCCGGTACAACCGTTCGTCTATCATGACATATTTGGCTACCTGGCGCTGCACCCTTTTAGTTTCATTGCAATCTGCAGGGAGGGTCCCGTGTAGCAGGAAGCTCGCGAGCGGGTCAATCCACCACGGTTCTGATGGTGATGTCGCTGGCGCTGGCTAATCTGGACAGGGCGTCGGCCTTAGCATTCTCTGACCTTGGGATTTGCCTTATAAAGTGTGATTGGAAATTGAGCAGGGCCTCTCTAACTTTGGCTAAGTAGGCGATCATGGTTAGCTCGTGAGCTTCGTACTCGTCGGTGACCTGGTTGACCACGAGTTGGGAGTCGCTGCAGATAACGATGTGCTTGGCTTTTACTTCTCTGACTAGAGCTAGTCATGCTATCAACGCTCCGTACTCTGCTTCGTTGTTGGATGCCACGAACTCAAAGCATCGCGCGTACTCCAATTTCGTGCCACTTGGGCCATCTAGAACCATTCCGGCTCCACTGCCCTGTTGGTTTAAGGAGCCATCCACGTGAAGGATCCATGGCTCCTCATCCCAGCTCGCGCTTGGCTGAACTAGGAGAGATGCTACACTGGCTGCTACCTCACGAGGCTCGAACTCGACCATCTTGGGAGCTTCGGGCTCACCCGAGCTGGGAGCCTCATGCTCAACAGGCCTGGGAACTTGGGAGCCGAACGTGCACTCGACGATGAAATCTTCCAAGGCTTGGGCCTTAATGGTAGTTCACAGCTTGTACTGGAGGTCATGTTCACTGAACTCGACGACCCACTTCGTCAACCGACCAGAGACCTCGGGCTTGAGTAAGACTTGCCTCAAAGGTTTGTCGGTGAGGATAATAACAGTGTGAGATTGGAAGTACGGGCGGAGCTTTCGAGCTGTAATTACTAATGCGTACGCTAGCTTTTCTATCTCTGGGTATTTGGTCTCTGCTCCCTACAATACTTTATTAGCATAATAGATGGGCCGTTGTATCCGATCTACTTTTTTTATTAGTACCGAACTAACCACTTCGTCGCTTGCCGAGAGGTACAGTTCTAGAATATCACCCTCCTCGGGCCGGGTTAAGATCGGCACACTAGCGAGGTATTTCTTGAGCTTGTCAAATGCGAGCTGAAAGTCTTGGGTCAATTCGAACCTCTTGCTTTTGATTGCCTTAAAGAACGACAGACAGTGGTACACCGATTTGGACATGAAGCGGCTCAGGGCGGTTATGCGACCATTTAACCTCTGAACCTCCTTCAACTTCCGGGGTGGTCTCATATCTAAGATGGCCTTAATATTATCCGGGTTGGCCTCAATGCCACGCTGGTTAACGATGTATCCTAGGAACTTGCCCGAGGTCACGCCGAAAACACACTTGTTTGGGTTCAGTCTCATATTAAACTTGCACAAAATTTCAAAAACAGAATGCAAATCTTGTATTAATTCGTGTGAAAATTTAGTTTTGACCACCATGTCGTCTACATAGCATTCTACCTTTCTACCAATTAATGGCGCAAACAACTTATTTACAAGTGTTTGAAAGGTTGCCCCTGCGTTTTTCAACCCAAAGGGCATAACCTTGTAACAGTATAGACCGAACTCTATGACGAAAGTAGTCTTTTCTTCATCTGTCCGGTCCATCTAGATTTGGTTATAGCCTGAATAGGCATCTAAGAAACTCAGCAACTCATGCCTGAGGTCGCATCCACCAAATAGTTAATTCTGGGGAGCGGGAAGCAGTCTTTCGGGCAGGCTCGGTTTAGGTCGGTGTAGTCGATGCACATGCGCCACTTTCCGTTAGCCTTCTTTACCAGAACGGGATTGGCTACCCAGCTCGGGTAATGGACTTCTCTTATGAAGTTAGCTGCAAGGAGCTTCTCGACCTCCTCGTCGACCGCTTTCCACCGCTCCGGGGCTAGGTTACGTTTCTTCTGTCTAACGGGCCTAACTATAGGATCAGTATTTAGCTTGTGAGTTATAAGGTTGGGGTCTATGCCGGGCATCTCTGCCGCGGACCATGCAAAAAAATCTAAATTTTGAAGTAAGAAACTTACTAGTTCGGATCGTAGAGGTTTCTGGACGAAAGCGCCAATCTGAAGCATCCGAGCTGGGTCTGTCGCCGAGGTCGGGACTGCGACTGTCTCTTCCATGGGTGCGGCTCGTTATTCACCTTGCTCCTTAGGCCGCTCCAGTTTGAGGTCGTCGGCCACCATGGTCTTTCCCTTTAGGGCGGCGACATAGCACTTGCGGGACTCGAGCTGGTCGCCCCGCGCTACTCCCACACTGGAGTTTGTAGGGAACATCATCGCCAAATGGTAAGTGGCGACCACCGCCCGTAGGATATGTGTGATCGGCTGACCTATTATGGCATTGTATAAGGAGGGGGTCGCGACCACCAGGAAGTTGTGGTTGAGTCTAACTACGTAGGGCCATGTGCCAACTTCCACAGGTACCGTTATTTTCCCAAGGGGCTAGACTTCTTCTCCGCTGAAGCCTACCAAAGGAGTGTCTGCAGGTTTCATGTCACTTTTCTTCAACTGGAGCTAGTCGAACGTAGCTTTGAAGAGGATATTTGTCGAGCTGCCCGAGTTGACGAGTACGTGCCTAACCTCGAAGTCGTTGACCCTCAACTTTATCACAAGTGCGTCATCGTGGGGGTAGTGGACCCCTTGCACGTCATCTTCTGTGAAGAAAATTGGCTCTTCTGTCCTCGGCCGCTTCAGAGGATTCCATTCTTCCTGGGCGGCTTCACGAACTGACGTCCGAGTTGCTGCTGAAGTGCAACCCGTGATGATCGATCCTCCCACTATAACGTGGATTGTGCCCCGGACCGGCCTCTCTTCCGAAGGCTGCCTCTGTGACTGCTCGGCCGGCCTGCTGCTGGACTCGGGAGCATCCTTACCGTGCTCCCCTTGCCGACTTGTTTTATTATTATTGTTGTTGTTTTGTACAAAGTTCCTTAAATATTCGTGATTGGTGAGTTCTTCAATCTTGTCGCTGAGAGTTTTACAATTTTTGGTACTATGACCGTGATCTTTGTGAAAGCTACAATATAGATTCTTGTTTCTCTCATTGGGATTTCCCCTCAAGTGGGGTGGTCATTTCACATACGGAGCGTCCTTGATCGTCATCAGGATTTCGGCCTGCTTCATGTTCAGTGGGGTGTAATCAGTTCGGTCCGCTGCAGGAGCTCAGAATGACTGATCTTGCTTTGCCCCCCGAGCTGCATCCTTTTTCTTTTGGCTGTCCCCTTGAGTGAAAGGCTCTCCTTCCCTCTTCCTCTTTTCGGGCGAACTTTCACCATTCTGGTTGATCTCTTCCTTAGTGTCTATAAACGTGTCTGCGAGCTTAAGGAATTCAGTTATGGTCGTTGGTTGGTTGACGACCACCATTCTTGGTTGTTGCAAGGCACACGGTAGGGTCCAGGTGCGGTATCTGCATACAAGCATCGCTGAACCGCTTGATGTAATTTCGGATGGACTCTCTCTCTCTGCACTATGCTGAGGAGACTTTCTTCAGTTCGTAGACATCGCTAATAGTAACGAAATGGGACGCGAAGACTTGCGCAAACTGCGCCCAACTTCTTATCGATCCAGGTGCCAAGTTCCGGTACCATGTACGGGCTACTCGTCTAAAAGTGGTGGAGAAGGTCACGCACATGCACGACTCACTAGCTCTCGCCAGGTGAATCTGCGACTGAAAAGCGTCCACGTGATCATTTGGGTCAAACGACCAGTTGTACTTGTCAAGAGGGGGGCGCTTGAAGTCTTTAGGCATTGGGACTGCCAGGAGCTCGAGAGATAGGGGAGACTAGACTAAAAGGAGGGGTGCCTTGGCTTCGCCCGAGCTTACCTCTTCTTTGCCCCCGAGCTCGGGCAGGTCATGGGTGGCAGATCGGCGAGCTCGGCGGCGGTGTCTCTGCTTCTTGGCGGGCTCGGCGTTGGTGCTACTCACCTCCGTGTTGTCAGGAATGGTGTGTGTAGGAAGTAGCTCAGGCCACTGGTGCTAGCTGCGGACAGAGGGATCTTGCTTGGAGCCTACGGCCAGGATCTCGAACTGGTTCTCTAGGAACGGGGTATCGGGCTTCAAGGGCTGAGGAGACGTGGACCTGGCGAGCTGGGGTCCTTCTGACCTGACTGCCCGCGGTGAGGCCGGAGTGGCTGATCTTCTGCGTCTGCTATGGGAGGAGGCCTGGCTCCTAGGAGGGTTCTGGGGGGCCTCTCCTTGGCGAGAAAGGTACTCCTCCTGGCGGCGAGACCTGGCTTGCTGCGAGGCTGGGTGTCGAGGAGGGAGCTACGACTGCTGATGCTGAGGTTGGGCCAGCTGAAGGAATTGCTACTGATACTGGTACTGGGAGACCTGGTGTAGCACGTGTTGTTGATAGATCTGAAAATGTTGAAACTGCTGCATTTGAGCCTGCATGGTCCGCATGCACTGCACCAAATCTTCTAGCTAGTTTGGGTTGGCCGCTGGGGGCACAACCGAGGGTTCAGTGAAGGTTGTCCCGACTTTGGTAGGGAGTGGAGCAACGACGGGTGCCCCTGCAAGAGGCACGTTCAAACTAGGGATCCCGTCCGCTGAGAGGGGGACGGTAAACTGTCCGATGCAGACAGTAGGAAGTTGGGGTTGTTCCCTAGAGTTATTCATCTCCGTGCTTCATCCGATATTGCTTGAGGACTCCATGAGCGTTGAGTTTTTGGAGAGTAAAAAGATGTGAAAGTTTAGAGAAAGGCTTTCCGAAGCGTTTCCCATAGACGACGCCAAATGATGTAGCACGATCCGGTCACTCCTAATTGGCGCTCAAGTGGCTCCTGGAAGATACCTGAGAAGAAGAAAATTCCCGGAGGGAGTTACTCGGTGGGAACACTCCGATGATTAAGTTAGTACTTGGTAGGAGAAGCAAGGAGAAAGGTGAAGGCTAAGAGTGAAGATAGCGCGCATACCGAAGATGAATCTCTCCCCCTCTTTGATGCTAAACTCCTTATAACATAAATTTGTTACCTCTCCCCATCGGACTTTGATAGGGCGGGTATAACCGCCACTGCCAACCTGCCGCAACCGTTATTGGCAGGGCTAAGGTGGCATGCGTGGGGCCGTCACTACTGGGTACGTGTTTGTCAAGTGTAGGACACCTTCTAAAGGTGGCAGGCACGACGCTGCCTAACGAGGGACACGACTGCTGTCACCAGATTTGTCTGGTACGGCAGTCGGGCAGGAGATCTTCCTGCCTTCCCTCATGCAGCTCGCCGAGCTGCCACAAACTGGGGGTGCTTCAGGGCATATGGGTCCTTGCCTCGAAGCACCGAGGTGCTCCCTCCCAGGTGGGTAAAAGCTTGGCATCCCTTAGGGGAGAGCCCGGGCTCTCCGAGCTAGGTGGGGGATTGACTCACCAAGGTATTAGCCCTCGGCGAGTTGACTGTCTTTGACTTGGCATTTCCTTCGCGACGAGTCAAGATCATGCTACTAGGCTGAACTGTTCACCAAGCCAGGTCATGCGCACGTGTTCTGGGTTCATGGGGTTGAGCCAAATTGTCCTCCATCAAAGACAAATTACTTAAAAAGTATATCAACTTTTGGGATAATTTAAAAATGTGATTATGAAAATTTAGATTTAAGGAAATAAATTAAAAATGAGATTATTAGACTTAAAAGTTTTAAAAGTTTTGCAGAAATTCAGAGGTATTTTAAATATTAATATTAGACTTAAGAATCTTTCAATAATTTATCACCAGGTTTATGGAGAGTTTAGGAAAGAGATCAGAGTAGGGGTGCAAATGGATCGGGTCCTGATTGAGTCGAATTTGGATTATCCCTGTTCAGATTGGATCGAATAATAGGATTCGAGAAGATCTGATCCGATAATATATTATATATTTATAAATATAAATAAATAAATAAATATATATATATATACAATACATATATATGCTATTTTTATTTATAAATATATTTTTTATATTATATTTTTATAAAATTGTCATGTTATTTATTTTTTTGTCATAAAAAGCATGTATATATGATGAAAATAATTAAGAAATACTTATATTTTTTGTTTTTACTTTATAAAAATTAATATATTTTATTTTATTATTTAAAACAAATAAATCAAATCGGATAAGATCCAAATATCTGAATTATGGATAGGATTCGAATTCAAATCAAGTCTTATCAGATCCAATCGAATCTGGATTTGACCCGACATGAACAATGTCAGATCGGATTCCAATATATCTTGATTGGAATCCGACCCATCCATTTACATCCCCAGATCAAAGAAAACCCACCCCATAGTTTTGTGGGGAAAATTGCCATTACAACTTAGCTTAAACAGAAGAAACAGCAGGCGTAGCGTAGTCCTAGTATACTTTATAGCCCACATTACCCATTCTGAGTGGATTTAGCGGTAACTTTCAATGTAGACAGAAATAAAAGACAATGTACCCCAACAAGATAACTGATCAATGCAGCCAGAGGCGTATGGAAAAGTGTCAACAGAAATCCCACTCAGTAAGGGTATGATGCCGTTGCCTGCCTTGAATAGTGTGTAGCCTTCGTTCTTACTAGAAAAGAGAAACTGGCTATTCTATTTGGACCACTTTGAAGTGTGGTCTAGAAAGGGCCAACACTCAGAAAGGCGCACTATTCACTGTGCTTTAGAGAGAGACCATTGAAAATTGAGAGCCTTTTTGATGTAGTAGCACCCACGTTAGTCTTGTATGGAGAAGTTTGATAATGGGGACCCTACCAAGCTAGTGGAAATGTTCTTATCCACGTCAGGCCATCGTCAGCGTGACATGGCCTAATTTGTGTCTCCATTTGACGCGATGTGGGGTCAAGACCTGTGTTCCATAGAGACGTTATCTGCTCCTCATACTTGGGCGCCTTAGAGGTACATTGATCATGCATTAGGAATATCTCCTAAGAATAATAACTTATAAATAGGGAAGATGTTCCCAATGAATAGCAGAATGTGCGTGTAAAATAGGTATGAGGTGCTCTGTGTGAGGAGCAATTCCAGTCTCTTCCATGGTATTTGGTTTGGATTTTACAATCGTACTTGAGGATTTGAACTCCAGTGATACAATGCAAGCAAGAGGACAAGAGGAATGTTAGTGAAGTGAAATGAAACGGTGATTAGACCTTGTATAATTGTATTACAAAATTCAGGGAAAAGCATGAAAGGAGAGATTTGTAAAGATACATGGGAATCGGTGTGAATATTAAGCACTGTTCTTTGGGAGAATAATAGTTTAGTGGAGGGTCAGAAATTTTAGGCCTAAAGTATAATTGGGATAGGTGCTAATTCAGAATTGATGCTTCACTAATGGACATTAATGCATAATAGAGTATGAGTATTTAACATTTTAAATGTTTATAAATCTACAGTGCAATTCAAAAATCTGTACTTTTGTGATTCAGTGGCTCAACTGCTCAAGCATTTCTCATCAGACAATGACGAGATGCCATGATCATGTGTCAATTCATGCTAAAGGTTGTAGCAAATTTGAACTCTTTCTCCTAGAACCTCAAAAGCACGTGTTTGTAGGAAAGTGGGATTAGCAAAGCCTATCAAATTTGGGTGCTAAGATGAAAGATATACATTTTTCGAACCTCAGATTGGATTCTACAAAGCACCCATACCCCCACCTTATATTGACACGTGTTTTATCTCAAACCAATTCATCCTTAAAAATAGTCATTGATTAGCATAATTTTCAAAGCGTTGTTGACCCGGGCATTTGGACGACTTAGCCCCAAAACCATTCAGCTGGTTCTGTTTCACCTCTTAATCGTTCCTTTGTCAAAAATTGTTGATTTACTCGGTAAGCTGCTGACTTAAGTGGTCGATTCATTGACATGTTTGATGTGGATAACAGTTTTTGACCATTTTATTTTTAATTATTTTTTTATTTTTAAATTATAATAAATCATCTATTTATAGGGTTGACAATCTTGACCCCAACCCATTTGGTCCATCCAACCCACTTATATCCGCCCATTTTATTGGTATTGGCAGGTCAATATAGGTTGAGTAACCCATTAGGGTCAGTGGAAAAGGGTCAAGTGGGTTGGGTCGAGGGTACCCATTAGGTTGGTTTGGGTCAAGGGTCAGGATAGGTTGGGTCATGGGAGTTAGGATGGATCAGGTCAAAGTTAAGCTCTATCTATATTCACCAAATCTAAAAAAAAAAACAAAACAAAACAGCAGTTAACGTGACTCGAACTTAGGCCTCCTAGCGCATCCACAATTTCTACATTTTTTGGTATTCTTCTATATTTTTTTGAAATTTCTATATTTCTACTTTTTTGCATAATTTCTACATTTTCTGATGTTTTCATGCATTTCCTACAATTTGTTGGTATTTTTTGCATTTTTTATGATTTTCTGCAAAAGTTCTACATTTTTTTGTAATTTTATGGTATTTGTCTGCATTTTCGTAATTTTTTTTTTGTTTTTTCTAAGTTTTCTGCATTTATCTACAATTTTTGCATTTACCTAACCCATTTTTATTAAGCGGCAGTCCTAAGAGAGATGATTCTCTCAAAAATGTTTTTTTGGATATACGGGTTAACCCAACCCGTTTCTGTCACATGGCAGTCTTAAGAGAGATAATTTTTTGAAAAAAAAAATTGGGTATACGGGTTGACCTGGCTCGGTTTTTTCATGTGGCATTCTTGAGAGAGATTATTCTCTAAAAAATTGTTATTTTCAGATATACGGGTTGCCCCTAACCCATTTCTGCCACGTGGTAGTCTTGAGAAATATTCCACTCAAAATTTTCTTATTTTTGAGTATATGGGTTGATCCGACCTGTTTATGCCATGTAACAACATTGAGAGAGATGTTCCTCTTAAAAATTATTATTTCGGGTATACGGACCATCCCAACCTACTTTTGTCTTTATAGGTGAGAATAGGTGGGTCACTAAGGGTGAGGGTGATTAAGGGTGTTAGGGTGGTTTTATGACCATTTAAAAATAATTGACAATGGGTCATTGTGGGTTGATCGATTAATATGAGTGGATTAGTATTCAATCCTTACCCAATCCAACCCAACCAACCTATTTGCCACCCCTTTCCATTTAGACCAGATGGTTGAACTACTAACCTGAAAAAGAAATAAAGTTTTGTTTTTCATTGATTTTATACCTCAAAAAGAACTACTATCCTTGTGGTGGGGTGTGGAGGATGCTGGGCGGGCGGTGCTGTTTTGTTAATACAAAAGGAGTAGTACTAGGGTATAATTTAATTTAGGGGGTTTTTATAGTTCAGTCCACCCCTAGGGTGGAGCTAGGATTTCTAGGGTTGACTGAATACTGTTAATGAATTGATGCCAACTTTAGGCGATTTATAGGGGGCTAACAGGAGGGGGCTGCAATTCAGATTTGTGAGTGGATTGCAGTCCAAAACTTTCAAGAAGAATTAATTTGATCTAAAGAAAATAGAATTCACAATAATGATCTCAAATGAGAAGTTAATGGGTATTTCAAATGCGTTGAAGTTTTTATTTTTTTATTTTTTTATTTTATTTTTTACTTATGGAATAAGAAAGGTGGGAGAATATAATCGAAAGAATTATAACATCTTTTATTTATGGTTGCTTCATTATAGTTTTTGAAAGGTATTCAACTGCAATATTATTAGATATTATTATGATATACAGAACATTAGAACATGGTAACTTCTAATGCAAGGTTGTGTATCCCCAGATCTATGAATTAATAATTTAGGGGTTTAAAAGCAAGAGTAACGAAAGTGCAGGGAAGGGCCACATTTAGGAGGTGTTTGCCAGTTTGCATGATTTTGTTCTTTTAATTATTTATTTATTTTTTATGTGAAAGTTCTTTTTATTTTAAAAAACAAAATTATGTATATTAAATCTCCTAAATTTAAAGGCTTTATGTTAAGGTGGCGTTTGGAAAATTTTTTCATACGATCTTTTGGGCTTTAAATTTAAAAGACCGAAAATTATTATTATTATTATTTTTTTTTTTGTTTGATAACCAAAAGCTAAAAAGATGAGAAAATGCATACATGAAAAGACTCTCAAAGACCAAAATGCTGAATTTCGGAAATCTTCAATTGCTGATTTTTCTACGTAATAAATAGCCTCTAAACTTTACAAGTGCCAACTGGCTAGTTACGTTGTAGCTGGACTTGGGATCAAATCCTGCGGGCATCGGGGTTGTGGGGTGATGGGTTTGGAGGTTAGGCTACCCCCGTTGTGTATCCAACCAAAAAAATTATAAAAAAAAAAAAAAGAAATTGTACACCATAGCGAATGAGAATTCATCAAAATTCAGTGGTGATACATAAATCAGAAATATTGCATTTCTGGTTGCTGACTGAGTTTTAGAGTATGGAATCTTATACCTGGAAATTTCGTTTTAAGCTCAAAGGAAGTCTCCAAATTCCTAAATAAATCCACTTTTTGTAGCCTACTAAAGTTAATACTTTGAACTGCTAGTATTGGTTGTTAAAACCCAGAAGTAAATGACTGATATAAACTATAGGATTGAACATACAGCCAATTCAGTTGATCATCTTCTCAATAAATAGGTGGTCTACATCAGCAACAAGATCTCTCCATCATTACAGAAATAGGTAAGTTCATGTAGGCTGTGTTTGGTTCGAAGGAAGGGGTAGGAAAAGGAAGAAAAAAATTTGTATAGGTTTCCCTACCGTTTTCTATCTTTTCCTTCAAACCAAACATAGCCGTAGGGAAAAGCCTCACTTGATCCGACTAGTGAACTTCCTTTTATATTGCATGTCCAACTCCACCATGCCGTTGCATTTGGAGTTGGGACGACTTTCTTTTTTCTTTTTTTCTTTTCTTTTGTATTTTTTTCCATATAATTGTATTGGATTTCTTGCATTTGTATGTGATTTCATTTCTTGCATATCTAAACTCCATATGTTGCTTCATTGAATTACTGGATGTTGATTTTCAGTTATTATTGTTTTTATATATTAATCTCCTAAAAGATACCTGTTTACATGGGCTAGTTTTAAAAAGATGTCCATATTGCAATAAATATAATGGTTCGTTTGGTTGTCGAGAAAGGATGTGATGAGAAGGGAAATTTTTTTTCTCAATCTTGTCACCTAAGTTTGGTTATTGAGACCAGTTATCCTACCAAATCTGTTTCCCAATGTTTAATTGCTGAGAAAATTTTACAGGATTGTTGGATCCTATAATGAAGCCATCACAAATTTTGTGCCAAAGCAATCAAAAAGTAGTATAAGTGAATGGAAGAAGCCAGATTTGGACGAGGCAAACATTGGAAGCCAGATTTGAACGAAGCAAATGCCGGAAGCCAAATCTGGAGCTCCAACGTTCAAATGAACACCTTGAACAGAAGTTCAGGTCTTTTTGGCAATGGAGGTTGGTTTGGACAAATAGGGATAGAGGTAGAGGATGGTGAGATTTGAATGGGAACTCATTCAATGAAAGGAGATAAAATGGTATAAAAGTGAATGGAAACCTCAAGAGGATTGCAAATCTGAACTTACCAACGAAAGAAGTTGACGGAAATGGATCCAGTGAGAAGACTGGTGAATGGCATGTGAAAAGAAGATGACGCTTGGAATGGTGCTCTCGACAAAATTTTCTCACTTACTACTCATTGTTTCACATTCTTGGTGGGGTCACACCATTTTGGTGTGACCTCGCAAAAAGACTTTTGGGAACTTATGTCTCAAAACTTTCTCATCCCATCCTAGATTTTTCTTCAAAACAAACACATCACAAGAAGAATATTCCTTAAAGATGCTTCCCATCCCATCTCTTCCTTGGCAATCAAATGGACTATAGGGTTCGACTATAATACTGGAAAGACATGAGATCGGAAAATCTTATAACCAATCAACCACTATCATAAAAGTTGTAACTGATCAGATGGTTGTTTTTTAAGTTCATGATGAGCTTTGATTGGTTAGATTCCTTCTAGTATCATGTCTTTCTGATAGCATAGATTTTTCCTATATTTAAATAGCCTCTTGTTTGATTTTTATTTTTTAAAATTCAAAAAAGCACAAAATTCTAAGGGGGTTGGATCACTTAAAGTATATTTTAGTTTTAAAGTTAAATTATATTACCACTTGAAAAGAGGTTAGCTATTAGTATTTAGGCTGGGGTTGATTACATTGCAAATCTTGACTGGGTGCAAAATTTGTACCCTCTTCAGTTTTGCTTATATTTGTTTGTAATTATGATTTGCATTATTCTTGTATGATAAAAAAATTTGTAGTTTGGCTTATGCCTCTTTGTCACCACATTCTCCCCTCCACTCTTTCTCATCATATATAAAGTGGGAACCGCATCATCTTGTATCCTACATACCCCTAGACAGATAGTCCTCATCTTACCTCCATTATTTCTTTTTCATTTGAAGTGAAGGTCATTTTATTTTATTTCCTATTCTACTTACAAACAGACACGTTCACTTCCTTTCCTCTCTCTCTCTCTCTCCAATTCAATCTCGAAATCTTCACCATGTGCCATCCAATACATTTTATTTTTATGGATACTAGGGCTTGTTCATTTGCTTTGATGTTTGACATCAGAAATTACATAAAGGCCCTATTCACTTTTCGGTGAATTACTTATTACCCATGCTTTTTTTTCATGTATATAATGTAATGATCATTTTAGTCATAAAAATTCATTATTAAAAGGGGCATTTTTGTCCCATTCATGTGTTAGCAACTTTCCTCCTAGGTGGGAAAGTTATTTATCCACCTAAGAGATGAATATCACTTATCCATGTAAGTGATACCTAGGAAAATAAATTTTCCCTAGTCCCCACATTAATCTGAAAGATGAACATGGGAATTTTGGTCAATAAGAACCAAAATCCCATTGACCAACTTCCCCCCTCTCAAAATCCAAAAAAACAACACCCCCAAAGAGGAGACCGGCTTTAGTCAGGGAAAATCCATGCCCACACCATTCTAACAGCTTTTCCTAACCTTGCATTGAGAATATATCCCCATGAAATAAAGCATATAAGTATGGAGATATTCTCAATGCAAGGCAGTGAAGGCTGCCCGAAGAGGTATATTGGTAGTGGTGATTCTTTCCTATGAACTCTAAATGCAAAAAAATGTTGTTATGAATTCTAAATTCTGAAAATTGTCAAATATTCATTTTAACCCCATATATGAGAATTTTTCTTTGTATTTTGGGAGTATCATTGGAAAACAAAAGGTTGTAAGATTCCTCTTTAAGATATAAGAAATAAGATGAAAAAAAACACCATTTTTCCTCTTTAAGAGATAAGAATTAAGAGGAAACTAACAGGCCCTAGATTGGTTTTATTGTCTAGAAAAAAACTTGGTTCTTGTGTCTCACTCTTATACAGCGGAGAAACAACTAATGCCAAGAGATCCCACACCTAATGCTCCATTTGGAAACAATGCAAATAAGTGTGAATGCAAATATGTAGTGTAAAGCAGTTCATAAAAATTGCACAATTGGGTAAGTTTTGTACTAACAAATTTACTTTCTTACCAAACAGATTTTTAGTTGCAATGGATGCAAACATGAATTCTAATAAACATATGCTTTTTTTTTTTTATCAAAAGCCCACTTGAATGCAAATTTACTTCTTTTTTATTGATGTACTTTTACATCTTATTGTCAATGCAAATATGCATTGGTCTGTCATTTGTCAATGCATAAATGTAATGTTGCTTTCTCAAATCCCTTGATTGGCGCGGAGGGGTCCTCAACTTCTCATAACTTCCCACGGAAGCATTTCCAGAGTGCTTTTAATTAGGATAGTATCTCTCTGTTGTAGGCTTTTGCTTTCTTTAAAAAAGCAACACCTCCTTTTAAAAGCTTACGTTTTCCCTTCGCTTTTCTCTTTTGTTAAGCATTAAAGCTTGTATAATAAAACGATGACCCACAACAAATTAAACATCAAATTTGTTAATTGACCCAAAAGATGCCAGACTCGTTAAATGTTTCAAAGTTCAAATGAAATGACAATTGTTGTTAGTAGTAGTGGCTCTCATTCTCAAAGCTCAATCATAGTTGCTAGATTCACTATACCTACCTAGGAGAACTACGAATTGATTCACTCATACTGATGATTCTCAATTCACTGCTAATCAATTCAAACTAAAGTTTGAAAGAATCAAGAGAATCAAATCCTCACTCTCTTGTTATAATTAATAAAACAATCTTTAACTTGTCTCTATCACCCATAAAACTAATGAATTAAACAGCTCATTGGGTTCATGAATTATATATAATCAGTAATTAGTTAATGCATTATTATAGAAATTTGTCAGCCAAACTATGGAATCAATGACATGTATAAGTTGAATCAGATACTGTGAATCAAGAATACAGAATCCAACCATGAGCTTGATCTTCTTTGCCTAAATATGCATGAGATGAATTCAAAAGATTCTCATCAGCTCTGAAGTCAAACTTGGGTATTTTTTAGGGGATAAAGATGGAGGGCTAGAAGGGAGGACAAGTAGATTCCTTGCGTCATGTCATTCCAAGCTGTGGTTGAATTGTTCTGTGGGCTTGGACAGTAGCAGATTAAGTAGACGAAAAGCAGGCAAAGAAAGGAAGTAACAGATCTGAGAACAAGTGGGACGACGACTGATGAGCAAGTTCAAAGAATTCCAAAGGGAACTGAGCTCTCACGTTTCTGCCAAGAATCTCCACCACATGACCACCCATTTTGGAATTCAAAGCTACAGAGACCAAGGGCTGATGCTCGCGGCCCGGTCGCTCTCATCGCGCGCCTTAGAACGACAAGTCTCCGAAGATATTCTGCGTTGCTTTCAACAATCATTCTCTCTGTTTTCAGTCCCCAATGCACGTTGTTTTCTACTTCCATCTGTGAGCAGTCCACGGTGCACCTCCTAATTAACTTTTCTTATAAAGAAAAATAGCTTAACTTTGAGGGTTTTTGGTTCGGTTGGCGTTTATTGAACAAATTCTGCCACATCAGTGTCACATACGCATTTTATTGCACATGAAATCACTGTTTGGTTATACTGTTTATCAAATAAATATTGAAAAATATAAATGCTTGGATTTATGTGAGTCAAGCATTTGGGAAAAGGTCGATTTTTTGTTTTCCCCCAAGACTCCAGTATTTCATTGCATGTGGCACACTTTATAGGTGTTAATATAAGGTGGAGAGTAAGAAATATTTAAATAATGTCCAATCAAACAACAAAAGCAAAAATTGTTTAAAGTAAAAAACGATCCATCTATGAACACCCATGGAACCAAATACATATTTTACCCTTCACCATTAATATTTTATATGTGAGTTAAAATCTTCGAATATGCATATCAGCCATGGTTTGTCTTCTCTTATTGTGTTTGTATTATGGTTTTTAAAATCGATTTGGTGGAACCGGTCAGGGGTTTGGTTACCGGATTGAACGGTCTGACTGTTTGAACTGAACACTCAGCTCGTTCTGACAAAAAATAAAAAAATAAAAAATAAAATAAAATAAAAAACAGTTAAAACTGTTCAAACGGTTAATCGCCTGGTTCAGCGGTTCACTATCCGATCCAGTTCAGTTTTAAAAACCATGGTTTGTATTGAGATAGGAGCATTTGGATATATGGGTCAATACGAATATGACATAACTAATTAGTCGTATCAATACATGTATAACACAACATAATCCACGTAACATGAATTAATATGATTAATTTATTAAATTATATGTATAACCCAAATTAATACGAAATCAATATGATTAATAATCTGTTAAATTAGATAATTAATGAATTTAAATAATAAAATAAAGAATCAATAATTCATTAACAAAGCTAATTCATAAAAACCATTCAATGTTATACTTACTTATCCTAATTGTATTTCACCTAAATATACATACATGATCTAATACTTGAATAAATTAGTTTTGAATTAAGTTGATTAATCCAAAATTGACATATTTATCAGTCATATTAAAAAAGTTGATACAATTTTAACACAAACACAAAAACCCATTAACTTTTTGTCATGTTCAAATCGTATTTATGTATCATATTAAATATTGCTGGTCCTAATTCTACACTTCTACTCATGATACTAGATGAATCATATGACATCATGTTAATAATAAATATACATATGGATTCAGACTACAGGTTGTGTTTGGTAAAATTGTCAGTTTTTTTTTTCATGAAACATTTAGGACTCATCTATGAAAATTGGTGTGAAATATGAATAGTCACATCACATGATCAGAAACGTTTTGGATTGTTCAATAATCAAAACAAATTGTTGTTTTTATCTCAAATTTAACATTTTAACTCTAAACAGCAACCATAAACCCCCCACAAGCATTTTTTCAGTTCAAGGGACTCCTTATGTGGCGTGACAACTCATTTTACAGCATTTATATTGATCATTCCCTACGAAATGACAATGATACCAAATAAGGTGTCAATGTATAGCATTGACATGTATTGGATTAACAACCCACTAATCCAAAAATTTACAAAGAAAGGTAATTTATTAAGGCTCAGTTTGGAAAGATTATAAATACAAATATATAAAATGAAAATGCATAAAAATTCAAGGTTTTACATTCTACACATTTGTATTTATTCTCTTTCCAAATTGAGCCATCTTTTACCAATTAAATCACCCCTGTGAAGTTTGATTTATACCACCGATGTCATCTTTTTTATGGTGCCAGTTGATTGATTGTGAGAAAGGTTCAAAATATAAAAATAACATATTTTTATATTGTTTAGGTTTTTTTTTCAAAATTTAGTTTTTGGGCATATTTCTAACCATATTTTTTATTAAAAAAAGAGTGGTTCTTGAAACTCCTTTAAATAGGCATATTATAAAGCCATCGATACAACACGATACACCTGGTATGGGGCATATCGTATTGAAATTTTGAACCTTGTTTGTGAGTTTTTCCAATATCATGCTTTTTTGGTATCATAGTTTTTAACCCCTTACTAAGGCCCTGTTTGGCACATCTTTTTGCATGGTCTTTCGGTTGCTTATAAGTTGGGAAGACCGAAAATCGGTCTATTCCCGTTTGGCACGCGGAAGATCACACCGCCAAAAGATGGGATGCTGAAAAGATACGGGAAGCCCATTTTGGGCTGATTTCAGGAAGCTCCAAATGAAGCTTCCCGCGTCTTCCATGTTTTAACCTCACGCGGAAAGACCCGAAATGACGCATGGAAATATGCGCGTCTGCAAACGGTCTTCGAGCTGCCCAGATCTTATGTCAAAAGCTCAATGCATCTATTGACTGTTAGAGCCATGAGAAGATCTTCTCAAAAAGGCTTGCCAAACAGGCCCTAAAACAACTCTTAAGTTTGCATTTTATTAAAATGCCCCTATAATTTATAAATGATAGTTCTATTTAAATAAATTTAATCAAAGGAAAATAAAAATGAAAATTTGTTGGTAAAACTTTGTTTTATTCTTTGTTTGAATAAATGTTTATGCTTTTCAAATAAAAAACAATGGGCCCATGCCCATTAAACATTTCCCACTCTATTTATGTGGTCATGCCACATATCTAGATGACAATACAAATGGTGCTTAATGAAATGTTGATCGATAAGTATGTGTTTGGTATAGCTTTCGTTTATTTACTAAACGTTTGTATTTGATTTGTTTGTAAAACCGAAAAAAGATAATAATGAAACTGTTTATTGACAACTAAGCACCACTAGACACCATTAGTCACCACATCAGTATAATAATGTAAATCTCACCGCAATGGTAGGTGTGCACATAAATCATACCAACTTTTGTGAATCTCTATGCATATAAATCAACATAATGGGCTAAATGCTGAAGTGGTGCCTATGTGATAACATTTATTGAAAAAACTCCTACAGTTCCAAACGCCACCTAAATCCATTGCAAATTATAGGAGTGTTTTAATAAATAACCCTACAAACAGCCCTGTTTAATTTTTTTTAAATTAATATAAAAAAATAAAAAATAAAAAAGATAATTCTTATGAGAATTGATCTACATTTATATCTCTCCTTTTCTTGGCGATACCTAGCTAGTCTACGCCCTTGGTCTGTCACGGAATCTCAATCTTGTGTATGTGATGCTTGAGAAGGAATCCACTGTGGTTTCATGCATCTTGTCTCAGCTTCTGGTTTCTTCCTCTATCTTTGCCTGATGCTTCTCCCCATCTCGATTCTTGTGCGTCGTCTGTGAAGGAATCACCTGTCGAAGGAAGGAGATCTCATTGTCAAACATATGGAAATGGAAGTGGCCTTCTTGTCTACAGGCCAAACGGAATTTTCTATACTAACAAACAGTCGAGAATAAGAAAAAGGAGGCCAAGTTTGTAATTTTATAAAAGCAGTTGCAGGAGACAATGAATTGGAACCACTCACGTCCCTTTTCCAAACATCACTCACTCCAAGTGTCTTCTCTCCCTACCTCACCTCTGTCCCCTTCTGGTATTATTTAACGGAAGAAAGTTTCAATGCGATTTCTCCTATCATCACACAAAACGAGAAGTTCAGAGTTCTTCTATGAGGAACAACAAGTGCTAGACTGCTTTCTATCTGGGTTTGCTCAGTTTCTTTAGATTCCAAGTTTATCGCTTGAAAAGGGAAAAATCATCATAAAATTAGAGGATTTTTTGGAATTTGGTAATTTGAATCGACAGAATAGCATATTCTGGTTCAGTCTCGTAGAGGGCACATTCAGAGGATCTGTTCTGGCAGGTTGATGGTAGTTAGTTGAATTCTGACTGAAAGCCATTGAAGTACAGCCACTGAAGGCATGTTACCATGTGAAGCTTAAGATTCTCTAAAGCATGCGTGATGTGACTTTATTATTCACCATTGGAAGGAGTCTTCAGTTCCTTGTGGATTATTTTTGAATAGTGGAGAGTTGGGGTTGAGGTTAGGTAGTGCTAGATTCTCACCCACTGTGTCAATGGAGAGTTGGGGTCTCTTGCAGCTTTTAGATGTTGTGGTGATTGTTAACTAGTAATGGTCACACCCCATCAACTGGGTGAATGCTTCTTTCCAAGCTGGATAGGTGGCTGATGGGCTGAGGATTTGGCTTGATTTCTCCTAGGTTTTGGATGTTAATGCTCATTTGTCTGCCCCATTTATCGGTCGATGCAATATTGTGCTCCACCAATCCAAACACATTTTTCTGCGGCCATGACTGCAGTATATATCAAAAGTACAGACAAGCCAGCGAGGGATTCAACCAGAAAGCAGATATCTGATGTTTTGAATATAAAACAAGTGGAATCATGTCTGTGTGTTTTACTGGGTGGAGTTCTGTAATCCAAACAAGTTTGCCACATGTTTGATATTCAAAAGATTGAGGATTCATTGAATGGATGGCTCTGTAGTCTTTACAGCGGGCTTAACAATTGGTTTCCGAAAAAGGTTTGCCCTCAAGTAGAAGTATAAATGGGTCCGTGCCGCCGAGCCGTAACAGGCATAGCATGATGGGTTGGGTTTGTGCAGGGTTTGGGTTTTCAGGCCCATGGCCAGCATGGCACGGCATGACCGAGTGCGTGCTGCCTGTAGCCCGTGCAGGTACAATCCAACACAACCCATATATATATATATATATAAAATAAAACAATTATAATTATAATATAATATAATTTTTAATTGTATTATACTATTTCATTTTATTATTGCACATATAAACAATTGCATATATCAAAATTCATATAAAATAAGATTTTAAGATTTTTTTTTAATTTTTTATTTATTTTATTAATACACTTATTTTAAATTTTTATTCTTTTTTAATGTTTTTAAATATAATTTGACTCGATTCGTGGCCCAACCTAGCCCAAGACTCGATCAACAGACCAACCTGGCCATGACATGATATGAACCCACACAGGTTCGTGCTGTGCCGACCCCTGAAATATCCCGAGAGATAAAAACATAACCCGCACTTTACACAGGCTTCTACCCTCAAGCGGGCACCTTCCTTTAATGGCGTACTACATTAATTATAGCCATGTAGAGGAATCTTGTTGTCAATCCAGATTGCTCACATAAGGGACTATCTAGATTAGCCATAAATTGTCCTACAGTTCGCATCAAAACTATTTCTACCTTGAATTATTAGAGATTTCATTGGTTAATGATAGTTTTCTAATTTTTAGTTTTTTAATTGATATATTGTCCATAGAAGAGAGTTTGTCTGGAATACTTGGAGATTTTTTGGGGCAAAATTATTTTTTAAGCTTTCCGAATTCTCTACTTTCTGATAAAAGGGACTACTTTCTGATAAAAGTAAAACTAAGAGCATATTGATGATAAATAAACTATGATTCTAACTAATATCTTAGAAATAAGCAAGGAATATAAAAGAATGGCTCGAAATATATTATTATTTACCAATTAATTATTGTTGAATAATCTAAATCAAAGCGTTTGTTAGAATGGAATTTGATTCAACTTAACACCATACCCAAATTCGAATTGAAGCACTCATCAGCCAATTCCTTCAGTGTAAATTAAATTATAAAATTTTAGTTAGCTTATATGCTTCCTTTGCAACAAATTATTTGGTGACATTCCCTAACCTCTGAATTGGGTCTACAACTAAATTAAAAAAAAAAAATGAAAGAACAAAAATCTAGCACATTGTTTCAGGGTTTTTTCCTCCAGTTTTAAGTAAATCTACAGGGGTTTGAATAAAAATGATAAAACCCAACATTCAAATTAATGGGATGTCATTAAGTGCCAACACAACCATTTTATATCTCTTGCAATGATAGCTCACAATTCAGCAACCAACCCATCTCTCTTCTCTCTCTCTGAAAGAAGGTGGATAATGCTCAGCCTCAGAGAAAACACCAACTATAAAAAAACAAAGCATGCAGTACTGTTGTTTGTCTTTACTTTGTCTTTTGTCATTACAAACTAAAAGAGGGACAAAGGAAAAGTAAGGAACACTATCGACGGTTCTCTTCATCAATTCTTCTGAAGTTGAATACACCCCCCATAAAGAAAATTTAAAAACAAAACTGTGGAGAATACTGTTTTGTTTGGTCCACAAAAGATTTCATCATACGGGCCATTCTTAGTTTTCAGATTTTCTTGTTGCTGTATAGATGTGGTAAGGCCCACTAAATTCAAATTGAATCGGATATGAGTAGATCCAAATTTGACACTTGTTATTTAAATCTTATTCATCAAAATTATATGAGTTTTGTATCAGATTGCAATTGAGTATTGAAAAGCGTCGATAATTTAAATTCAAAACGATCAAAATATAATGTTATTAATAAAATGGACTAAAAATAACTTTTATATTGCAGATCATGAACAAACATGAATTTTAAAGTAACTCATTTGTACAACATTCACACCAGTTTACCAACTGATGATGGCTTAATCGACAGGGTCAAGGGGATAAGGGATGGGGATTGGGGGTACCCCTGTTGTGGTAGCCCCATTAAGGGAAAAAAAAAAGAAAAATTAAAAATAAAAAATCAAACCAATTTTACTAATAAATAGAATATAAGTATATATAAACATGCATAGTTAAATTGAACCCAATAGGATCATATTAGATCAGCCAAAGTTGCATCTTAATTCTTGTCTTCAATGGGTTACCAATAATTTCAGAGTATGTTAGAATAATAATGATGGTGATGATAATTACCAATAATTTCAGAGTATGTTAGAATAATAATGATGGTGATGATAATTACCAATAATTTCGACGCCTTTGAACAACATCAAGGAAAGGAGTGTAGATGTCAATGTACAGAAGTGTTTGATTGTGGATAGGGATGTCAATGTACCGGTTTTGGGACAGGCCCCAATAAGAGATTGAATTGGATCAGTCCAGAATTAATAGTCCAAAATATTTATTAGATTGGATTGGGTCTGGTGCATCTGTAATGAAATTACATTGTATTGGATCGGATTGCACCAATATCTGGCCCATTGATAGAAGATCAAAATACAAGTGTCAATGATCAAATTTGAGTTGGAACCAATCTAAATTAAAACTAATTTGAACAGATTGAATAGTCCATATATTAAATTAGACAAATCCAAAATGGTTCGAAGCATTCATTGAATTGAATTAGATCTGGTCCATCTGTAATAGACTCGTATTACACATCAGATTGGACCAAATCTAGTCAAATTGACACCCCTATTTGTTGAAACCTGTTATAAGAAAATTTAGTTCGGATGATAGCATCAAATTGAACAGCTTGGCTGCTTCATTGTAGTCCTCTACAGATTCTCTGTTTTTCCCACCAGCGATTATTCTTTGGAATGGCGGACATCCCCAAGATTATACAGTTTCTATCAAACATGTTTTTCCTTTTGTCTAAGAAATATTATTAATTATATGTCTTCTTCAACATCGTACTTAACAGAATAGAATGGCGAAACGGAATTCATCTAACTGACCCCACGTAATTGTTTGATTGGAAACTCCAATACAAGGTGAATTGTCGAACTGGAGTAGGGCTGTAAATTTCTTGTTCATGATTTGGGCTTGTATTTTCTGAATCTGAGCCTCAACTACAGCTCATTTGGTTTAGGTACTAACTATATAAGTAGTATCTTGCTTATAGTAGGTACAGCTATTATAATTTTTGTCATTTTTTCTTTTATTAATAGACAAATATTAGATGTCGACTCAAATCATAGGCTTCATATTTGGGCTTCAAGGCCTTATATCTGAACTTTAGGCTGTGTTTGGTTGTAGTGTAAATTTATTTACACTGATGCAAATTTATGGTAGTGTAAATGATTCGAATGCAAATTTTAACTTATTTTTGTTTCAAATTCTACCTTATTTTGTTTTGATTGCAATACAAGTGAAGTAAAATAAGATCTGAAGTGGAACAAAGTAAAACCCAATACATAATTAAACCAGAATTTACATTCTTTTCATTTGCCCTCAAATACATTTGTACTAGTACAGATAAATTTGCATTACAACCAAACACAGCCTTACCATTGCTAAAACCTTACTGTTGGTATTCCTTTCATAAAGTCCCTCCCTATTTGCATTTGGTCGGCTTGACCAGCCTGTCATATTTGCGCTTTACATTTCTGAATTTATACTCTTTACCATCTGAGCCTATGAAATCTTCCAACTCTAAGATTGTGTTTGGTTTGAAGGAAAAAATAGGGAAAAGTAGAGAAATATATACAAATTTCCTTTCCCAAGCTTTTTCCTTCAAACCAAAGATAGTATACAGATGCAATTTGGGTAGGGATGGCAATTTTTCGCATCCTCACTGGATATCTGATTTCCCTAATCCTAGATGGGGAATGAAGTCCCCACCCCACCTGCACCCATATATATTATTTATATTCTAAAATTTTCTTTTAGTTTAAGTAAATTTATTTTAAAAAAAATACTATTAATTAAAAATTTTGAGGATTCGGATCTCCACAAGAAATCCATCTCGATCTATTAGAGATTGGAATCAGGGACAGAGAATATAATACAGGCCGTAAACCTTCTCTGTTGTCATTCCTAAGTTTGGATAGGCTTAAGCTGGAGAATTATTAAAATATCAATGGCCCAGTTTGAATGTTCAAGACCGATGCAGTGTAAACTCTTCAAATTGGGTACTAGACTTGCACATCTACCAAACACAAATAAATCAGGGATTGTACATTCTTAAGTTTGATAAGGATAGTTTGGATGATTCCAGAGTGAAAACAAACAAATGAGTGAGAGAATAAAGATCAAATAAGCAGAAGAAGCAAAAAAAAAAAAAAAAAATCTAGGAAGACAAGTTGCTTCATGATTTTTCTCGCTTGGCTTAGGCCAAGGTTCAAAGTTTTTATACACCCTGATATCTTGTTTAGTGCCTACAAGAGAATGAAAAGTTGATCAAATTGTTGTGACTTGTGAGTTACAGGATTAAATTTTGTGTACGGACAACATTTTAACTGTAATTTTATTTTGTTTTGAATATGGTGATTTTGCACAAGATAAAAAAAAATGCACAAGTTCAATTAATAAGGCATCTTAACCTCCCACTTTGCCATGGCCATGGCCCATGAATATATAGCCTTTTCAAAACCCTGCTGCAGCTGTGTTTATGAAACCAGGAAAGCAGATCGAGTAATTATAATTTATGGATCGGCATAGACAAAGTTTGTTCTGCTAATATTATGTTTGAAATCAAATCATGCTAGATCTACCAAGCTAACTACCGTGGCTTTATAGGTCAATGATTCAATCATTCATATCAGTTCTATCATCCATTTTGCAAGTTCCCTACCCTTTATTCGTGGAGTTCAAAGCCGCCCCCCACAACGTCTCACAGCACATCCTCGCCGTGTATTCTTAACATGTCGGAAATGTTCCCAATACACTGGCTTGAATGTGCTGTGCGACGTTGTAGGGGGCAGGGGGCTGATTTGGTTTCTTATTCGTGCCCGTTTAGGAGGGTTTTCGGGATGCAGCTTCTGGCGTTTCAAGCTGAGCCCCATACAAGAATACCAGAAGCTGTGTTTGGTGAAAATCCGGAAAGCCCTACACTGTGTTCCGATTTCCAAACGCCCAAAATGCAACTGAAATGGAAGAAACATGGGTGTTCAACCACCACAGCTTAATCAATTCACATCGCTGCCAATGCAGAAGCCCTCCCAAATGGACTCTTAATGTTGTTTTATAACAAATCTTGTTTTGCTTCTTATTTGGTTGATTGATTTTGTTTCAATTCATGGTGTTTGGAAGCATAGGTGTTTTTGGGACCGGTTTTCAAGAAAAAATGCCCATGTTTCCAAGACCCATTTTTCACAAAAAAAAAAAAAAAAAAAAACGCTTCTGCCATGTAGGCAATGAGCAACACTATGTTGTTTGGTAAGGTGATTTAATTTCATCACCGTTTTTCATATATGTGCTGACAGGTGAGCACCACATAGAATACACATCAGTCAACCATTGGGGGAAACGGTTCACCGATGCATGAAACATTTTTGAGGCATGCCTGATTTTTTAAAAATCGGTTGAACCAAACAATGAGATACATGGGCGTTTGTTGAAACACCTATGTGGATCCGACGTGGCACCATTTTTTTGAAAAACAGCCACGATTCCAAACATCCCCATAGTTAAGGCACCATGTGCATTCAAAAATTGTAGTTTCGCTGTTTCACTTCTTAGGGATAGAGGCCAATAAATTAAAGGGTAAATTTCTTAAACTACCCTTATGGTTTAGATAATTGACTAAGTGCACCCTTATTATTTGAAAACTGACTAACACTACCCCTACTGTTTCTAACAATTGACTAATACTTTCCTTACCGTTAACTCCCTTAATATTCCATTAACCAAAAAAATTAAAAGACTATTTTACCCTTTGAATATGCTTATTGTAATCTATGTAAAAATCAGCCCTCTCGACGATTGAAATCTGGCGATGGTTTGACAGAGATTTCAGGCTTCAGTCTTCTCAGTCACTAAAAGTGTTATCGTGTGGATTGGCCGAGGGCAACAAGGTAAATTCACTCTTCAAGTTCCGAGTGTTGGCTGAGGACCTTGGGGCCTCGGAATAGATTGACTAAAGCCAAGGACCACAAGCCGAGGTGAAGTATCCCCTTCGAGGACTATAGTAGTCAAGGACTACAAGTCGAAGCGAAGCCCCTGGTGACCAAAGATACTGCAAGACAATGAGCGTCAAAGGCCTCGGGGTGGGTACCCGAGGCAGAGGCTCTGACACTCAAGTTAGTACGAGGTGTAGAATGGAGGAGGGTGCAGGAGAGCACTTGGAAAGAGTCCTAGGATGCACCAGATCTCCCTGAAAATGCTAGGAAAACAAGGTTGGTGCAAAAAGTAAATGGTGAGTAGTTACCTCTTATTTATACTTGAGTGTGCTGGGGGTAGGTGAAGATGAACCCCCTGGATGAGCGTTGTACAAGGTCAGCCTGCAGGCCTTGGTGAGTACGTCTGACGACTATGTGTTTGGCTTTGTACAGAGGCAGCAGAGCTCCCTCCTATTGTGGCCGACATTGTCAAGTGTCAATGGGCTGGGCCACGCTAACCCACATCACTTGCCCCCCACTCCCAACATCGAGGTGAGGCCTCGACTTTGACTGGTAATGAGGGTAGTAGTCGAAGTAAGGTTTTGGCTTCGGTCATTAGGAGTAGTGATCGTTATGCCTTTGGATTCATCAACCGAGGGATGTCCTACGGTGGTGTCATCTTCGTTGTTCGCATCTTCCCTCTTCGATTTGAAAGCGCATGCGATGTGAATGTAATGGAGATCAAGGTGCTGGCCAAATGACTCAAGCTAATATTCCCAAATATTCTCAATACCCTTTGCAAGGAATCGATGGTCCAATGACTAGGGCAAGGACAAAGAGGATGAAAGAGGCTTTACAAGGCTTAATCATGATAAAGAGGTTGTTCTAGAAGATTCTAAGACTGTTCTAGAAGTTTTCAAAGCTTCACCAAAGATAATCACATATCTTTATGTGCAAGACGATGTGCAATGCTTAGATCTTGAATAACAAAGCTTGGAATCCATGACATAAGACCAAGGCACATGGACATGATAAGAAAAGGCCCAATTCGCATGCTAAGATGTATTGATGGGCATGTTTTTGTCTTGTTGGGTTTGTTTTTAACTTGTTTTGTTTACTTTGACATTTTTATGCTTAGTTGTCATTAGTTGTAGTCCTTTAGAAGGATTCCTATTTCAAAGCATATTTGTTTTCCTAAATTAAAGGGATACTCATTAGTTAAGAGTTTCCTTATAAGATAATGATGTTTACATGCCTATATAAAGGCCACAACTATGTAAAACGAGATCATCAATAATATAGAGATATTTTCAACAAACTTAGCTTTGCCTTTTTGTGTTCATGGTAGAATACAATATCTTGATTTATCAAGGGAGTGATCAACCTTTGTGGCGTCTTCAATATTGGATTCTTTAAGGACTTAGTTTCCTTAATGTTCTAATCTGATCAACTACAATTTGTTTTCTAGCTTATGGATGTGCATAACAATTTGATTCAAGAGTTCCTAGAGCAAGTCGTCCAGTGGGTTCTTATCATTGGGGTAGGTCACGTTAGGGGAGCTATTGTGCAGGGGACGACTGTCCTAGGAGTCGCATATTCATCAAGTTGAACGGTCCACCCAGTGGTATGGGATGAGCGGGCCTTTCGGTTCGCTCGACGGGTTGCCACGGGCGATCTTCGCGGTCCACCCGACGTCGTTTCGCCTTCCGAGGGCATGCGCTAGGAGGTGTAGTGGGATTGGTTCGTAGGAGCGAGCAGCTCTCGCATTTGTTGAATTCACATCGATCTGAACCATTGTTTTAGGCTTCATTTCGGCTTCCGAGGCCGAGCGCCAGGTGGCGCATTATCATTAGATGGTGGGAACGGTTTAGTTTTAGTATGCAATGTAAACTCTTCAAATTGGGTACTAGACTTGCACACCTACCAAACACAAATAAATCAGGGATTGTACATTCTTAAGTTTGATAAGGATTGTACAAATAAATCAGGGATTGTACCTACCAAACTCTTCAAATTGGGTACTAGACTTTGCTATTCCACAGAAGTTTCAATGGACGCCAAGCAACATTTGGTGGAGAAGGCCTGGGCGAAGTAGGCCAAGAAGAAAGTCAGAGGGCAGAAGCCAAAGAGGCCCGATGATGAAGCTACCCCTGCCCCGGTGAAGGGGGGAGATCTGCGGGTTCTCACCAAGGGGAAGCAGCCAGTGGTGGCACCGAAGAAGACGATTGAGGCACTGAAGAAGCCCGCCATCGAGGTAGAGGTGCCGAAGAGGTCCTTGGATGGGCTCGAGGCGGGTAGGAAGAGGCCCACTATAGACACGCCCTAAGGTCCTCAGAAAAAATTGATTGAAGCCGAGGACTGCAAGCCGAGGTGAAGTAACCCCTCCGATGACTATAGTAGCCGAGGACTGCAAGTCGAGGCGAAGTCCCTGGTGACCAAAGATACTACAAGACAGGGAATGTTAGAGACCTCGGGATGGGTACCCAAGGCAGAGGCTCCGACGGTCAAATTAGTACGAGGTGTAGAATGGGGGAGGGTGCAGGAGAGCACTTGGAAAGAGTCCTCGGATGCACCAGATCTCTCTAAATTAATGCTAAGAAAACAAGGTTGGTGTAGTGAGTAAATGAGTGAGTGATGTTGGAGTTTTTCTGTTCTGGCCCCCTTTAAGGGGTAGTTATGTCTTATTTATACTTGAACATGCTAGGGATAGGTGAAGATGAATGCCCCGGATGAGAGCCGTATGAGGTCAACCTATAGGCCTTGGTGGATACATTTGATGGTTATGTGGTTGGCTCCCTCTTAATATGGCTAACGTTGTCACTGGGACTCTCAGCCCGATGTGGGCTGGGCCAAGCTAACCCATATCAGAAAGCATACCTACCGATAATGCCCCATCTCTCACTCTCTCTCACTCTCTCTCTCTCTCTCTCTCTCTCTCTCTCTCTCTCCATACCGTAACCCCATCAACGACCACCTGTCGACGATGCCCCATCTCTCTGTTCCATTTTCATTTTTACATTCCATTTTCATGTTCATTTTTTCATTCCCCTCTTTGCATTCGAGAGATTCGCTATTCTTACGCTCCATGAGAGGCCTGTGAGATGACATCAAAAGGGAGCTAGTAAGAAAGAAACCTGGCTCAGAGAAGGTTTTCTAGAGGAGAGAAGCTGACCGACACCCTTTCTGCATAAGAGATTTAGGTCAAGTGCTATGCTCAGCTCAACCCAAGTGCCCCTCCTTTGGTGTTCGTGACATAGCTCTATGCTTGATCTTTGAGCAAGGGGAGGATAAAATCTCTGCTACACCCACCGCGTATACAGAGATTCTAAAAGTAGGTGGGGACCATGACAACAACGATAGACGAGAATCCAATGAGGGCTTTTCCTAATGAGAATCCAATAGATATTAAGAAAGAGTCTATTCATTTGGTAACTAATCTCTTCTACTTGTTTCTCTGTCTTTGTTCTATTATCATTTTTTTACTGGTTTTTTTTTTAGTTTTTTTTTCATGACGGTTGAATGAGTTGTAGTAGGGATTTTTTTTTTGCTATAAATAATAGTGATGGTTGATTTTGGTTTATCTCTTTTTTTTTTCTTATTCTAGTTATATGAAGCGGTCTTGGTGGATTGATAAGCCGGAACAAGAGGAGAAAGAGATTTGTTGGTGTTGTTGAGAGTATCAACATGGACCTCCTAATCTTACCCGTTTCTGTTTTCCATAGAGGGGCCGGATACGGAGGGGGTTATCACTACCATCGGGTTTGTCACTACTAAAAAGAAGAAAACAGTAAGGAGGAGAAAGAAGAAAAGGGAGAGGGAGTGGGACGAGAGGGTTGATCTTGATAAAAATTTTATTGATTTGGAAATCAATTTGGTATTGACAAAAGTTTTAAAAAGTTTGGGTTTGGAAGAGGAAGGGGTGTCGGGTCTGGAGGAAGGAGACGAGGGTAACTTTGGGTTTTAAAAAGTTTTAAAATTCATAAGGTGTTATGTGTATACGGGTTTTGACAAAATATTAGCGGATACTAACGATAAGGGTAGAGCTAGACAATTGTCAGAAACGTAGCGTAGCAGTAGTGTTAATCAATTTTCAAACAATAAATGTACACTTATTAGTCAATTAGCAAAATCATAAGGGTAGTTTAAAAAAATTACCCTGAATTAAATCTCACGTGGCCATGTACATAACCACCTGAACGGTCATCAGAATTCATCACTACTATTATGATACCGATTAACTAGGACCTGGCAAGTGTGTATCTTTCTATGCATTTTTTTGAGTATTTCTGCATGAGATTAAAATGCGAAAGACACCAGAAGCTTTATTTAAAATGGACTTCGCATGTCTCTTCACGACTAGATCTTCCGCGTGCCAAACGAAAATAGATCCATTTTCGGTATTCCTAGTTTGTAAATAGCTGAAAGACTGCAAAAAAATGTGCTAAACGGTGCCTTAATTACAAGTTTTTCTGATATGATAGTTGAACTCAATGACTATATTAATTAACTAAAAAGCCTGTGCGCACATGCATGCCTTATTTTATTATTATGGTTATTAAAAACATAGATCACAATTAACAAACTATCGGTGGCCACTATTGCCTATAATGGCCTGCCACCATCACAACTGTAGACTGTAGGGGTAATTCGGGTTGGCCAAGTTAGCATTTTTATACCGCTTGGTCACAACCGATCGAATCCATTCAAATTCGACAAAGACCCCAACCCAAACTTGTAGACAAGATGAGACAGACGATGATGAGGCACGAGGGCAGTGAAGGATGCCCATCCAGATCCAAATCCATAAAGTCATCAACTACAATTAAGTAAACTAAAAGCCTGCATGCATGCATAGTGCTATTGCCGCTGAGGTGCGGTCATGCAGCTGGGCAGCACATGGTGCACTGAACGATGGTGCCTTGACCGTAAGATTGATAACCGTAGGAGCAATAGGAATATTATTACCGTAGAGACAGATGCATTGGTCGTTATAGTACTCTTGACTTTGAGCAAGTGAAGATCTGTGTCTACCAATACTTCCTAGAGTTCAGCCTTAGGTTTTTCCTCCATCCTCTGATCCCTGAGCTATTAAGGTGGTACATCATCACGATTAGTCAGCTGGCCCCTAACGCTCTTAGGACTATCATCACGATGCTGGTTGTGGCTCGGCTCTAGGATGTGGAACTTTTCCAACAAATCTTTCACACCATGTTCGTGTCGAGGCCACACCCTTGCGAGGAGAGTATATACTACTTTTAATTTTCGGACAGGCTGTGTAGACCCCCCTCATCCGTACACAACTAGAAGAGCAAATTCTTCTTCATCTCCAACCCCAAGGGTTGGTCCTTTAGGTCATGCTGGGAGGAGATGTACTTGTCCGCCAAGAAATTCGAGCCCTTACTTCAGGACGATGAATCCGATGTGATCGCTGACATTCTCATGTCAGGGACGATCCAAGCCAAGCCCCTAGTGGAGTAGCAGCTTCCTTTAGTTTTCGCTGGGCTCAGCCCTACCCGCCTCGGTAGGAGAAGTCCTGTTGTCGGCTTTTAACACATCGGTTTTTCCTTTTTTTTCTTAGAGGCATTGACACTCACTTCATTTTCTTGTAGTGATGCCAATCGACGCAAAGTGGCTACTGTTGGAGAGGGCTCAAGCCAAGAAGAAGGCACCAGACAAAGGTGCATCAGGGAGGCAGATACCAAGGGGGCCTACACCTGCCAAGAGGACACCTCTACCTCAGGCCCCTGTTGTAGGGGCCGATCGAAGAAACAGGCCGATCAAGGGGAGTCGACCATGAGAGATTGGCCAGAAAAGGCTAGTTGATGCACTTCAACCCTCTTCGAGGAAGAGGCTGGTGCACATGCCTGGAATTAAGTCTTCAATCATTACTCACAGGCTGAGCATGACCCGAGCTCTAGGCCAATTCGGTAAAAAAAGAGGAATTTTGCACCGGAGTGATGTAAGGCCATAGGAGAGGAAGTTGACAAACTACTCGACGTCGATTTCATCCGAGAGGTACATTACCCTAATTGGTTGTCCAA
Organism: Nelumbo lutea; assembly: GCF_056320005.1. NCBI lineage: Eukaryota > Viridiplantae > Streptophyta > Magnoliopsida > Proteales > Nelumbonaceae > Nelumbo > Nelumbo lutea. The sequence goes on from NC_142688.1 coordinate 37,871,685, forward strand.
TGTGGTTATGGTGAAGAAAGCTAACGGCAAGTGGTGGATCCGTATTGATTTCATGGACCTTAACGGGCCTGCCCCAAGGACAGTTTTCATTTGCCGAGGATAGACCACCTCATCCAACATTTGTGTGAGATTGTCAAGTCGATCGAGGATCGCTTGGAACTAGTCCATCATGACCAGGTTTTGAGTGTTCTTGGTGTTTCTTGCCATGTTAGCTGAAGCTTAGGACTTAGTCCTTTAAGAAGTGCAAATTTAGTTGAAGGAAGTCTTGGCGATGTTTCCACAGATGGTACCAATTGTTGCTGCCTAGAATGGATTAAGGGAAACACTATCAATTCGCTTCCAAGCCGAGGTGTTGCCGAGTAGTCCAAGGCTTAGGCTAGTAGGTCCATCCTACGAGGAGCAAATAAGAGAGAACATCAGAGGCCTCATGTGGGTACCCGAGGTAGAGACTCTGATAGTCAAATTAGTTCGGGTGTAACGCAAGGTGGACAAGGCCTAAGGTGGAAACACTTAGACAAGGCCACAAGGGAAACTTGAGAGTTCTCAATATTCTTAGGTCTGGATTGCAAACCTCTTCTTTGCGTGCCCTGACTAGGTCCACTTTGAGCGCCGCCGTCAAACACATGTAAACCCGCCATTGGCCAAGGCCATGTGTGCCTACATCACTATAGTATTGTCTATAATGTTTAAGTCATTAAGATAAATATTAAATCTCATGGTGGTGAAACATTACCAAAAAGTGCTTGGCTTCTTTCTTAATTGGTTTCTTTTTTTTTCCTTTTTTTTTATAAATGACTTCTCAATAAATTGGATATTGTTAAAATTTCAAGCAAGATAAGAACAATGCTAAGTAGGACAAGCATTAGGAGGAAAATCACTACAATGTTTAATTTAATTCCATGGTATACAAATTATTAATAATATTTGAGGATTTACAATAAAGAAACCTTCATTTTGTAAAAGAAAGATTCATATTATTGGTAGTGAAAAGAGACTTGGAAAGTTTTGTTATTATCAAAATGTGTTATTTTTATTATCTACCTATTTGTTATGATTATAGTATAAATAATATAATGATAGAAGAGGTGACCTCATATTTGTCATGAGTCATGCCTTTGCCACTCATTCACCTTGGTTGTTGCAACTTGCAAGGGAAGCACTCGTTAGCATTGGAATTTATCAAATTGCATTTCTTAACACACAATTGGGTCAGACTCCTGATTCCTAGACAATACAAGCACCCTAGACCTGCACCCAAACCTTTGTAACATTCAATGCAAAACAATAGTTGACCTATTTAATGCCATATACAATGCTAGCAATTTATTGTTGTTTTTTGAATAGATTATATCATGGGATTGTGAATGCATACATAGAATTTGTGTGAACAAATATCTTTTTCTTTCTCCATTTTTTCTTGTGTTAATATGTATATGGAGAGAGAGGTCAATTTATTAAATGGTGAACAAGAACATGGTACAACACAAGATCAAGCCCACCCCTCAACCACATGGCACCTAGATCGGCATATAGTCACAAGCTCCACAAATAGACAAGAGAAAGAGAGAGAGAGAGAGGAAAGAAAGCAGAGTTTCTAGTAAACAATAAAAAAGGACAGAAGTAGGACTTAGGCATCATCTCACCAAGCGTTTAAGGGCATCAGAACACCCTAATATGGGAAAAAACTTGATTTGGAACCAGAAATTCAACACAATGATTTTTACATATGCACCTATATATAATCCTTATTGCAAATCATGATTCCCCCAAGTGAGGAAGTTTAAAAAAAATGGCTCCAATCAAACATGTTAGCCCTTGAAGGACAAGGACTCCCAACTCTGTGTGTATGGAGAGAGAGAGAGAGAAGCTAAAAGTAGAATTTACTGCTAAATTATAAGACAATTCTTCTATTATACATCAAGTGGCACAAAGGCCAAAATTCTACCACAGATATGTAGAAAAGGAAAAGAAAAGAAAAACAATTGTTTCTTACAAGAAATTTATTTCCATCATTGATTATATATTTTTGAATTATGCAAATGCAACCAGCCCTTATATGGACTGCCTAAAGCAGTAATCAATGTATTTATCACTAGAGGAAAATTGGGCATTAATGGTAGTTTTTCAGCTGACAGGTAAATGGATGTCGCTAGAAAGGGAACCTAGCTAATGTCTTTCTCAGTTTGTTGGAACCTAGGAAAGGAAGCATCTTTAATAGAAAGAGCTGTATCCAGTGGCTACAATGCATCTGGAAATTTAGTTTTCTATGTTAAGAGATTTTTTTTGCTCCAAATCCAACTACTTTTACAAGCAATTGGAGCGTAGGGGCCACTATTTTTTATTAGTATTAGATGAGGATTTTTGCCTATATTGGACCTATCAGAGTCATTGATGGATGGTGTATATGGTATTATCCAGTGTTATTGCTTCTGCAGTAAAAATTCTTGTTCACTTGGATCAGGAGAAGAACAAATGAGTTGTCTAGCAACCTCCATAGCAGGATTAAACAAGAATAAATTGTTTTTGGGAAGTTCCATGCCTTAGAAGGGCTGTGATGTTTCCTATTTGGTAGCCTTCAGGGAGGACAAGGTTTTGGTCTAATGGTGGACCATTTTTTGCACTGTACCTGCTATGCTTATGACTCACTTTTAATGACAGATTTTATTAAAATGATCACAAAAAGGCATTGGCTTTTATGACAATGTACATTATCTAGCTAGAAAAGTGCTTTGTTGGTGGTGGCTAGTGATTTGAAATTTGAAGTATTGGTAACGGTAACAGAAGGATGAAGTGACTTATTAAACAAGAAGCTGCAATAACCCAAACATGAGTCTGATAGTAGTACTTAAAGATGGGGTTTCAGTCCATATCGGAAGAAGAAATTTTTTCTATGTTATTTAGTCAAAGCCTCTCTCTCTCTGTCTCTCTCTCTCTCTCCTACTCTGAAGGAACTAAGAATGTGGTTTTTATTTCTTTATTTTATGGTATGTGTGTAATTTTTTTTTCTTCTAGGTCAGCTAGTATGTGCCTAACAATGTACTTTGAAATGGAAAGTGGTTCTACATGTAACATTTGCTGCAGTATTCTAATTTTACTTACCTATGCTCCTTTTAGCCAAATTTCATATGCCTAACATATGCAGAATACTGTGGTATTCATTCTGAAGAGGACAACGTTGTTCTTGAGAAGAACAAGAAAAGGAGGTTGAAACAGCATCCCAAGGCCTTACAGAAATTTTATAATGGTATTGCTGTATTGTTGTTCCTTCTAACATATTTTACCATTCTAATTTGTTGTTAAATTCACTTGAACTCTTATAAGAAATGTCTCTTACCATTTTTTTTTTTTTACCCAGAACACAAGTACCCCACAGAGCCGATGAAACTTAACTTGTAGATGCGATAGGATTGTCAAAAAAGCAGGTATCTGGGTGGTTTTTCCATAGAAGGTCGAAGGATAAAAAGCTACCCAAGGATGAAGCATATGCAAGTACAAGACAAGATCTTTCTAGTGGTGTTATACAAGACTAGGGCAATGGACATAGGCAGGACTCTTGCAGCAGCACCAAGAAGGGGGAATACAAACATTTTAATCCTAAGGAGGTGGATAGTCGAAAGCTTTCTGTAGAGGCGTAAAACGGGCCATGCCGCCCTCCCTTGGGATAACTTGGGGGGTTGGCCCAGCACGGCCCGTGCGGGCTCGTGCCATAGGTCAGGCCGACTTGGGTTATGGGCCGAGTCTTGGGCCAAGTCAAGCCGTGTATTGGGCCAAAGCTATTTATTTAAAAAAATTGACAATGGATTAAATGAGGTGGAAAAGCATTAATTAAAGTTGCATTTTCAACATTCATAATTAGAGATGGACTAAATAACAAATGTGGACATTTTAGTCAAGAAAAATCCCACACCCTCATTCGTACTTTCTATAATAGTATATATATATATATATATATATACACATACACACACTAGTAATTAAGCATGTGCATTGTACATACGAATTTTTTTCATATTAATTACTTGAATTTTAGATATATCATAGTTAAGATATAAATTAAAAATTAATAAAAGTAACAAGATGACTAAAAATAAACTTAAATTCTCGTACTAAATGTGCATGTGCAGAAATTTTAAATTACAATTACTATTACTACTACTATTACTATTATTATTACTACTATTACTATTACTATTACTACTACTACTACTAAATTTTGTGTTTCATTTATATCTTAAATAAAAATAATTTTTATTTTAATAATTATTTTTATTTAATATGATGATTATATACCATTAGAAATGCTTCAAAATGTCTTTGACAAAACTTAGTATTTTTTTGTGTTTGATCTTTTTTAAAATATTTATTATTCAATTATGACATCATGAATTTGTTTGAAAAGTTTGATCATTGATCCATCATTTAGATAAGAAAATAGTTTTACTTTTGGATCAATTTTAAATTATATATTCCATTCACATTATATAAATAATTTTTACTTATCACACTTAATTTTTGTTTGATATAATTAATATATAATTTTTTTATATATTCTTTTGATTACTTGTACTTTTTTATTACTTTTTAAATATTTATTATTTAATTATCATATCATCAATTAATCGATTTGACCTAAATAGGGCTACAAGTTGGGTGGGTTGGGTCGGGTTTATGGTCAACACAAGCCCAACCCTAAAATTTGGGCTTAAGGCCCGAAACGAGGTCAAGCCCATTTTTTCCAACCCTAGCCCAGCTTGCCCTGTAATTTGATGCACTCGGGTTGGTTAATGTACCCACTCTAAAATTATACATATATAAATGTATTTATGCAAATACACACACACACATATGTATAAATGTATATAATTCTGTCAAGCTCGGGCTGGGTTTGGGCTACCTAAAGGCTAGGCCTAAGCCCAACCTAAAAAATAAAAAAGCCTAATTTATTGGTCAAAATCCCAACTCGAGGACCAAAAATTCAAGCCCAACCTGTGAAAAATTCTAAATTGAGCCAGTTCGAGCTTAGGTTGGGCTTGCCCAAGTTGCACCCCTAGACCTAAACTACTAACCTACGACCAGAAAAAAAAAATTGATTTATAGGTTGACATTAAATTTTGTATTACATTTCCTCTATTGATAAAATTTTGTCCTATGTATAATATTTATTTTTGTTCAATATAATCAATGTATAATATTATAAATGTACCCAATATTTTATTTTTTATAAATATATAACATTATATCATATGTATAACATTTATTTTTATGATTCTTTGTATTTTCTATTATTAAAAATTTTATTATTTGACTATGACATCATTTCATTTCTAGGTTGATTTTAATTTTGACATTCCATTTTCATCATTTATAAAAATACTTCATACATTTCATACTTATTTTTGTTCAGTATAATGAATATACAATATTAGTGATATGCTCAATTCTTTATATTTTTTGTATTATATATTTTGTTTATTTTATTTTTATTTTTTAATTATGATATTATTTATTAACGCATTTGACCCCAAAAAGGTTGTATTGCTTACTCACCACTGGGAGGGAAAAAAATGTTTTTGTTTTTAAATTATTTTTCAATATATTTATTTTTATATTATTACAATTAATGTAATGGATTTAATTAGTAGAATTTAATAATGAGAAAAGTATATCTTAAATATAGAATTTAATAAGATAATATACCTTAGATATGAACTTTAATGAAAGATAATAGAAAAATAGTTTTACTTCCAATTAGTTTTAAATTTTATATTCCATTTCCATAATTAATAATAAATATTTCTTATTTATCATCAATGTTTTCAACTTGTTGTTAACCTAGTTGATTGAACCATTCGAACCGTCACTCGGCCTTAATCTTGGGTTTGGTTTTGTTGAAACTCCCCCTATTAGTTAAAAACTGTCTAACCTAGGTGGTTCAACCATTGCTCTGTTTGACCCAATAACCAGACTATAGGTTGCACACTTAATTATGTGCAAACTTTTAGAATCTATAACTTCGCATTTCGATGTCTGATTTAGGTTATCTTTTTATTTTTTGTTATTTTGAGTAACTTTTCAAGATTTATACGTCCCAAGGGCCTTAGGTGCCTTGCCTTGCTATTTTCGCAAAAAAAACCCTTATTTGGCCCCAAATTGAAATTTTAATATTTATATAAATAAAAAATTAAAATATAAATTAAAAATATAACACATATATAATACATATATTATATGTAATATATGCAAAACATAATTATAAAATATATATGAAACATAACTATAATATATGTAAAATATAATTGTACTATTTATTGATAAAATATGTATTTTTACATACACACACATATAGTGTTGATGCAGAAAGCGGTCTAACTAGTTTGACCTTGATAGTCGAACAAGTGACTTGTGATCGGAAGAAAAAAGCGGGTCGGCCTCTGGGTTGGTTTTTAAAACATTGTTTATCATACTAATTATTGTTTAATATGTCAAATATATGATGTTAAAAATGTTTATAAGTTTTTTTAATTTTTATATTTTTAGCATTTTATATATTTTTGAATTTTATTATTTAATTATGGAAACATAGATTGCCCATTTGAACCAAATGGTTTAATTTCTTACCACCACCTAGATGAAAACACTATTTTTTTAGGTAGATATTAAAAGTATAAGATTTTATGTTATTGAAATTATTCATTTATTATGTATGTATTTAATTATAGAATTTAATGATGATAAAAAACCTTAAATATATGATTCAATGAAGGTGAATACAAATTAATACCTTAAATGTTGGATTTAATGGGAGAGAATTGAATACATTGAATATCTTAAAATTACCTCTTTTCAACTCATTTAATATCAATAATCAATTACCTATTTGCCCTCATTTTTTTATCAATAAATTTAAATATAGAGGGGTAAGTTTTTTCCTCAGAAAATTCCAAAAATATTTTTTAGGCTATTCGCACTTTTTAAAGCATTATATATATAATAGGGTAAATTTCTTAAACTACCCTTATGGTTTAGCTAATTGACTAATTGTATTCTAACTATTTGAAAATTGACTAACGTTACCCCTATTATTTCTAACAATTGACTAATACTTCCTTATCATTAGCATTCGTTAACAGAAATTTCAAAAAGACCATTTTTCCCTTTATTCTTCTTCAAAATTTCAAAATAAAATAAGGAAAAGGAAAAAGAAAAACTGGTTCATCAAATCCCTAACCACATCTATGGGGATACTTTTGGAGCTGGGCAAAGTTATTAGGGGTTGTCGAGAAAAGCCATCCTTGTTCAACCCAACTAGCAAATCCAGACCCGTTTGAGGAACAAATCTTCATGGCGGTGAATTTTACTTAACCCAGTGTAGAGTTGTTAACTGGGTGTAAGCTTCATCGTATCCAAGGGGTTGAACAACTTAGTGCAGACCCAGTGCAAAGTGCACCCCGACCCCTTTTGAGGAACCCAACCTTCCCTACCTTTGAGATGCCACTGCAAAGTTATTAATAGTGATTACTTGGAACACTAATCTTCTAGCCACTCAAGATAGAGCCATAGGGGGCACTGCTGACCAATGGCTATAATCCAAGTAGCTGCCCAGATCTAGCCCTGCAAATCGTATAGAAGGGGGAAATGCTCAAGCATATTCACAGAAAACCCACATACCAGTATCTTCCCATTGATCACTTAAAATAACATCCATTTCTCCCTCCCTCACTATCTAGGTGAGAGTAATTGCCAACGAAAGTAGATACTGACGATGGAGTAAGGTGGGAAGATGGGCTCAGGTAGATGGCTTGGCATTCGGGAGTAATGTTCGTTCAAGGGAGAAGATAGAAAGAAACAAAACATATTATAATCCATAGATGAGAAGAAAGAGAAGGCAGAAGCTGACCTTGAACATCAGAATGATAAACACTGAGGCCGTGCCATTAGGAGAAAGAGGGAAAAAGAGAAGGGAGAGAATAAAAGAAACTAGAACCACTAGAACATTCGCCGCTGGAACAGCCACTACCAACCTTCACCGGTGCCTAGTCGGAAATCCTAGAGTCCACTACTAAATCATTTGTCCATTCTTTTCTTTTTTCTTTTTTTTTCAAAGTTTCAAGAAGGAACTCCTCCAATAACTACAAATTCAAAGAGACTTGAATCCTCATCTTGGCCGTGCCAAATGATTTGCCAGTGAATTCTTCCAATGATCTATTCAAAGTCATGATTTGGTAGTGAACTCCTCCATCACCGTTGCAGTGGACCCCATCTCTTGCTGTCTGCACAACAAAACCATCATCTCCTCTGAGAATCCTCGTATTGGTGAAAAAAAAAGGGGGAGAGGTGGAGGGTAAAATTGGGTTTTAAAAAAAAATATATCACATATAAATGAACTTTGATAGAATATTAATTGTCAAAAACAGTTAGTCAATTGTCAAAAATAGTTGGGTAGTGTTAATCAATTTTCAAAGTAAAGATACACTTAGTCAATTAACTAATAAATAGTTTTGTACAAGCTTGCTTCTAATTTGAAACTTGATCTTCATTCTTTTAAAGCTCGGCCATAAGACAGCCCATCCAATCGTTGCATGTTAGCCTAGCCACTGAAAGCTTGAACCTCAACTTCTGAATTCCATATTGTTAAAATAAATCAAATAATTAAACATTAAGATTCATGAATTAGGATAATCAATTGTGTTGAATTCGGGTGATTGTTATTAATTTCATAATTTGTTATTGAATATTGGTTGAATTTGGCACTAATATCGGAAAAAGAAATCAAATAATTAATTATTAGGATAAATAATTTTGTTGAATTTGGGTGATTCAAATATTGTTAATGTCATATTTTGTTATTGAATATTGGTTGAATAATGGGTGATGCATTTGGTGTTAATTATACTAGTGAGTGACTAGTGAGATGGTTGCTATTATTAGGATTGAGTGATTAACCTCTATATTTATCATTTTGTATTGAAACTTTGTTAGATTGTTGATGCATTTGTTTTTAATGTACGGCATGTATTGTCTTAAACTTTTGAAAGTTTCAACTTTGAAGTATTGTTTTTTTTTTAATTTTATTTTTGATTAATTTTGTTTTATATTTATTCTTTTTTGAAATTTTATTTATTATGCATGTGTTTAGAACCATGGCCTCTGGGTGTTTTTTCAATAAACGTTGTTACCTAGGCAGCATTTCTGCATTTCACTCATCATGCTAATTTATATGCATAGAAACTTGCAAAAGCTAGCATTGATTTATGTGCATGCTTGTCGTTGGGGGAAGCCTGATACTTTCCCCCAACAATTAAGCATTTATTCACTATTATGATAATGTAGTGTCTAATGATGCCTAATTGCCAATAAACGATATTATTATTATTTTTCTTGATTTTGCAAATAAATCAAAATACAAATTGTTTACTGAATAAACAAAAGCTATACCAAACATAAACCACCTAATTGAATCTCTCATTTGATAATGAAGATTTAGTCTGTTCAATTCTCTAAACATTGAAAGGTCTCAAAATCATCGTTAGATGGAATTTTCCTTCATTGTTAAAAGATTATAAATAACGATGATAACATGATAATCTAATACTTTAATTTGGTCACTTTGCAAAAACTCATATGCAAGGATTAAGGTATCAGTATGATACTCCCAATATGGGATGTATCGTATCCGTATCCATGGTCATGGATGTAGGACATGCCATGATTGGATACGTATCCCATGAGTCATGCGTATCAATATGATACGCCTCTGTATTAGGCCATATCGCACTGTATCGATGGATATGGTTCGATTCACAATGATATGGAGACATATGCCTAGTTTGACAAAACTATATATTGACTACTTTTGGATTGTTTTTCATCTTTAATAAAAAATAAAAAAAGTATTATGGAAACTAAAATAAATAATTTATGATTTATTTTTTTCAAAAATTTAATAAAAACTAAAATTATAAAAATAATATATTTCATCTACTTTAGCTGATTTATATATTTTATTTTGAACATAATTATATGTTAAAAATGAAAACATAGATTATTTGAAAAAAATAAAAATACTAAATAGAGTTATTAATTGAAACAATAGAGTTATTATATAAAGATACTAAATAAATAAACTTTCCCAACAAAATTAATGGAAAACAGAAAATTATAATTATAAAAATTGAAATAAATAATTTAAGATTTAATTTCTTTAAAATATTTAATAAAACTGAAAATTAAAAGTAATTTATTTTATCTACCTTAAATGGTTTATTTGCTTTATTTTGCAATTATATGTAAAACAAAAGCATTATGTTAAAAATGAAAACATATTTATTATTTAAAAAAGAGTTATTATTTAAATAAAAAATATTAATTAATAAATATTTCCAAAATTAAAAAAAATTGAAAATTATAATTATAAAAATTGAAAGAGTGATAATTATTTTATGATGTTTGAATGTTCTAGAGTCCCAACATTATTTATTGTAATATTTCTCTTCATATAACCTATTGAAGAATGCGTTTTTTATGTGTTTATGTCTTATTCATAGATAATTTAGCTTTTGGTTCAATATTATTAATGTATTTATGTGATTTGTATGCATTTCATTAGCATATCCAAGAATTTTTATACACGTATTTAGTTTGATTTACGTTTATTGAATAAATGCTACCACATATGCACCCGTTAGCAAATGCATCATCATATTAATTGCATATATATACCCATACTTGCAAAAGCAAATATCGATTTTTGTGCACCTAAAATTTCATTTTAAAAATTCAAATAGGCGTTTATTAGCACTTTCCTAATGTGGTGCCTAATATAGCGCCTATGTGTCTTAAATGCCCTCAATAATTGCTTTTTTCCCTTTATACAAGTAAAAAACACCCTTTATATCATATCCAATTTATCCAATACACATATACTTTTACCCTTGCTCGAATGTACCAGATACTCAATTTTCCACCTTTCCACCAAGATCAGACGGTAAACAATGGGCATTCAGGTGACTCGGAGCTTTCATGATGGCCCTTCTTGGTGATGGTTAATATTTTCCTTCTGGGAACTGGATATAAAAATCTTACACCATCATAGTAGTATAGTACTAAACTCGAGGACGCTGTAACTAACACGCCTATGGCAGCATCACTGCTTAGCCTTTCAGGGTCTATAAACACACTGAGAACACCTTTTCCCTTGAAATCAGAATTCAGGAACCCTATTCTCTCTCTGCTTCTGAGAGCTGCTCCTGTAGCTTCCATGGCTTATGATAAGGAGCTCGCAGCTGCAAAGAAAGCGGCCTCTTTGGCCGCTCGGCTCTGCCAGGCAAGTCTCATCTAGTTTTGTTGGAAGAAGTTATAGATATCAGCGTCCGTTCTGTTCTGCTTGATACTCTTGCTCTGTATTTCGTGTTTTTTAAACGGCTTAAAATCGTTATATAAGTAAAGCCCATATCATAAAATGTCTGTTTGAGTTTTAGCCAGAACCATTTTATGAGTTTTCCGTATCAATTTGGCTTTAGTTATTGTTCTCTCTCCTTGTTTATGCGCGTTAATGGGGATGACTGAGCGAGGTAGGAGGGTGGCTTTATGCGTATTTTTCTTTTTGGATGCGACTAAGTGTGATTCGTGAAATTAGTTTGGAGAGAAAGCTCCCACGGATAAGAAGCTTTCAACGAAACCTATATCGGTTTTTCACAGTAAATAGTTTGCAGACATTTTGAACGATGAAACGCCTGTGTGCCTAGTCTGATTCTCTCCTTAGTTACCAATCCAAGGAACATGTAAACATTTCTTTCTTCTCCCACACTTCATTCTATTCAAGGTTTTTTGGTGAACTCTTTGAGAGGGGAAAATTAACACAGGAGCAAACACAACTTTCATTGCTTTGATACCAAAGAGACTGGATGCAATTCAGCCTAAGGATTTTAGGCCTATAAGTTTGGTGGGAAGCATGCACAAAATCATATGTAAGGTATTGGCCATAAGAATAAAAATATTCTCTTTTCGATGATATCTCCAAATCAAGGGGCCTTTATTTTTGTGAGACAAATAACTGATCAAATTCTCATTGCCAATGAATGTATAGAGTTTAGAAGAAGGGGAAAGAAAAAGGGGCTATCTGTAAGTTGGATTTAGAAAATGCTTATGACATGATAGATTGAGATATTTTGATGGAAATTCTCAACTGTAGGGGTTTTGGAGTAAGATGGTATAGATGGGTGAAGGGTCACATTTCTTCATGTTATTTCTCAATTTTGGTGAATGGAATAACTAGGTATTTCTTTCTTGCTAAAAGGGGCCTTAGACAAGGAGATCCTTCGGCCCCCTTCTTTTTTACCTTGGTAGCTGATGTTTTGAGTGAAATGATTCTGCTAACTATTTGCTAAGAGGTTGGGGAGTTGGAAGGGAGGACACATCTATAGTTTGTAGATGATATCATTTTGTTTTGTGAGGGAAAAACAAAAGAGCTTGTGAACCTAATAAATTTAGGAGGATCTCTAACCTTAAATTAAATTGGGGCAAGAGCTGGGCAAGAGTAAATTTAGGGAGTGAAGAGGTGGATCTTCTAGCTAGGCTTTTGGTGTGTGAAGTAGGGGTATGGTCATTACAATATTTGGGACTACCGTTGGGAGGAAATCCAAATATAGATAGCTTTTGGTATCCAGTGGTTGAGAGGTTTACAAATTGGCTTATGAACTAGAGGAGAAATTACATTTCCTTGGGAGGTAGGATAACTCTAATTAAGTCAGCATTGACCAACTCACTAGTGTATTTCATATCTACCTTTAGAATTATAGTGGAAGTGGCAATTTATCATATATATATATATATATCAATGAAAATGGCAAACCTGTTAGAAAAAATTATGAAAGACTTCCTTTGGGAACCAAAGACACTAGGAAGGATCACTTAGTGAAGTTGGAGGTGGTTTTTAGATGTACAAATGATGGAGGCCTAGGAATAGGAAATGTCAGACTAAGATACACAACATTGTTGGGGAAATGCTGATAGTTTTCAAGGTGCCAAGGTGAGGTTAGGTGACAAGGGGCGCCTTGTTGCCTAGTCGCCTAGGTGATGTTTTTTTTTTTTTTCAGTAAAAACATGTATCCTAGGGTAGAAAATCAACATATTCCAACATGTTCATGAGAAGAAAAAGAAGAAAGGAAAGAGAATTCAAAAAATATAGGGGCTGAATCCCTATTTCTGTTATAGGAAAAGAAAAGAAAAAAGTGGGAGAAGAAGAAATTAGTATATAAACACACAAAATTAGTAAAGAAAAAGAGGAAAATGTGTTGATTGAACAACATTTTATGTTCTTCCTTACTTATTGGTTCAGGTTTTGAAGTCTCTGGGGCTTCAATACAGCATTTAGCATGTTTATGTTGATTAAACCCTAACAAATAAGAAAATAAAAAAAAAGAAATTAGTATATAAGCACACAAAATGAATATTTTAGTTTAAAAATGTTTATTTTATAATTATAACCTCAAAAAATTAAGAATATAAAAGTTTTTTTTTTTATAAAATGTTATAGTAAACTACTTGGTGATTAGGCGAGGCGAGCTTCCAAGGTTGCCTTGTCGCTTAGGTGTTGCCTTGACAACTATGGAAATGCTTTTAGAGGTTTCCATTGGAACAAGATAAACTAAGGTATATAGTGATTCTTAGCATACATGGATTGGTGAACAATGGTTGGGATGTGGGGATCAACCCTTAGGGGCTCTCAATGTTCTCCCTAGAAATCTATTCATGATATATTACCTTCCATCCTTATTTCAAATTTGATGCCTATGCAAAAAACGAAGTGTTGTTTTGGGAAGATGTTTGGTTGGGGAGATTCCCTTTAGTGATAGGTTACCTACTATTTATTCACTCTTAGAAAATAAAAGAAAAGTGATCTCTTTAGTTTTTTATTGGTAATTTGTGGGACTTGGGATTGAGGAGAATGCTAAGGGAGTCGGAAATGGAGATGGTGGATGAACTTGTTACACTTTTAGGGTCGACTTATCTGGATCAATCTTGCTTGGATGGTGGAATTTAGAAACCTTCCCCATTGGTGTTTTCACTTGTTCCTCTTTCTTTAATGTCCTCTTTCAATCAGCTAACCTTGCAAGGAGCTTTTCATCAAAGGAGGTTTGGTGTAGCCCTATACCTCCAAAAATTCGGGCTTTTTGTTGGGAGGTGGTTCTCCAAGATGACTTTACAAATCAAGATTGGTGGGGGATAGTAGGTGTTGAGCATGTGGAATTCTTTGAAGAATTTTTTGAAGGGGGCAAGTTCAATTCAGGGACAAATGCAACTTTTACAGCCTAGATTCCCAATAAGGCAAATGCAATCCATCCAAAGGATTTTAGACCCATAAGCCTTGTGGGAAGCATCTATAAAATCACCTCCAAGGTTTGGCTGAGAGGATCAAAAGAGTCCTTCTTTAATTTCTCCAAACCAAGGGGCTTTTGTTTTTGACATGGTTTAAAGTGTCAATATGATACACCCCGTATCGGGCATATCGTATCGTATCTTTTGAAAACGATACGCTCCGAAACACCTATTTCCAGGTAGGTGTTTCGGAACCCCAACTTTTTTTAATAGAAAAACCTATTTTTAGATTCCCGAAAAACCAAAGTTTGAAATAAAAACTAAAAAAAGAGTTTCGCATATTTCTATGTACTGATACGATACTGCCGATACACATATCGTATCAATACTTTGAACCTTGGTTTTTGGGAGACAAATAATCGATCAGATTCTCATTGCTAATGAATGTGTAGACTTTAAGAAGAGGAGAGAGGAAAAAGGCTTGGTTTGCAAACTGGATTTGGAAAAGGCTTATGACTTGGTGCACTGGGACTTTTTGCTAGAGGTTTTAAGGTTGAGAGGTTTTGGAGCTAAATGGTGTAAGTGGATAAAGGGTTGTATTTCCTCCTGCCATTATTCCATACTAGTCAATGGAGTAGCTAGAAAATTTTTGCAGCTAGGAGGGGCCTTCGTCAAGGAGATCCTCTCTCCCCTTTCCTCTTTAGTTTAGTTGCAAATGTATTGAGTGTTTTGATCTCAAGGGCTGATGTTACAAATTGGATAAAAGGCTGGAGAATTGGAGGGGAAGAGCTGGTGGTGACACATTTACAATTTGTAGATGACATTGTTATATTTTGTGAAGGGGAAAGGGAAGAACTGATTCAACTACAAAGGCTAGTAACTCACTTTGAAAGGGTTTCTAACCATAAGGTAAAGTGGGGCAAGAGCTGTGCAATGGGTATAAATAGAGAGAAAGAGGAAGTAGAATACCTTGCTAGGGTTTTGGGGTGTGAGGCAGGGGAATGGCCAATATTGTACTTGGGACCACCTTTGGGGGGGAATCCAAATTCTGATAACTTTTGGTATCTAGTAGTGGAAAGATTCACAAAAAGGCTGGTGGTGTGGAAAAGAAATGACATCTCTCTATGGGGAAAAATAACACTAATAAAGTCAACTTTGACTAATTTGCCAGTCTACTGTCTATCTACCTTTAGGGTCCCCACCAAAGTGGCCAACCAATTAGAGAAATTAATGAGGGACTTCTTGTGGGTGCCAAGGGATACAAAGAAAGGTCACCTAGTGAAGTGGGAGATAGTGTCTAGAAGTAGGGGTAGTGGGGGTCTAGGGATAGGGAATATTAAACTAAGGAGTGTTGCACTACTGGGAAAATGGTTGTGGAGATTCCCCCTAGAACAAGACAATCTATGGAAAAAGGTGATTGTGAGTATTCACGGTATGGCAAACAATGGGTGGGGTGTTGGTCTTGACCCTAGGGCAACTCAGTATTCTCCCTGGAAAGCAATCCATGATTTGTTGCCTTCCTTTCTTTCATATATTAGGTGTGATGCTTGTGTAGGTAATAAGTGCGGTTTTGGGGAGTCCTCTCTTAAAGATAGATTTCCATCTATTTATTCCTTTTCTCTAAACAAAGAGTCAACAATTTCCAATGTTCTTGGTACTAAAAACTCTTGGGACTTGGGACTACGGAGAGGGTTAAGGGAATCTGAAATGGGTTTAGTAGATGAACTCATTTCCCTTCTCATCTTAGTATTCTTGGATCTTTCTTGTTCAGACAACAGAATTTGGTCGGTGTCTTCCTTTGGCTACTTTACATGTTCTTCTTTCTTCATTGCTCTCCTTCAGTCTTCTAACATTGCAGGTTCTTTTCCTATAAAGGAAGTATGGTGTAACTCTCTTCCCTTGAAGATTAGGTTGGGAGGTAGTACTCCAGAAAATCAACACTTTGGATAAACTACAAAAAAGAAGACCAAATTGCTCCTTTCCCCTCATGTTGTCTTTGTTTGGGCTGTGGTGAGTCAATTACACATCTATTATTGTTTTGTCCTTTTGGTTCTTTTGTTTGGAATTGCTTTTCCTCTTTGTTTGGCTGCAAGTGGACCCCTCCTGATGTGGCAAGCCTATTTGAACCAAGCTTCTTTAGACTACCTAAGAAAAGAGGTAGGGTGATGTGGAGAGCTATGAGAGCTGCTATCCTTTGGTCATTATGGGAGGAGAGAAGTAACAGAGCTTTCCAAGGGAAAGATAGGTCCAAGGAACAAGTAATAGATAATATACTCACTAAAGTCATACATTGGCTGAAATCAACTGAATTATTCAAAGATCACTCGGTGGAGGACATTTTTAGAGGCTGGTTGGCAGTGGTGAGCCTTTCTACTGCTAAGGATGTGGTTCAGCCCCAATGGATACCAGCAGCACACCAAAGGGTAAAGTTGAACTTTGATGGAAGTTCTTTGGGCAATCCAGGACCCTCAGGAGTGGGGGGAGTATTTAGGGGTGGGGAGGGAAGGCTAATAACACTGTACTCTGGCCCAATAGGTATTGGTGATTCTTTAAGAGCTGAATTATGGCTTTACTCCAAGGTTTGAGACTGGCCAAGCAATGGGGTTTCCAAAATTATGAAGTGGAGGGAGATTCTAAGCTGTTAATAGGATGACTGCAGACAAAAAGTCTGGGGGCGTGGACTTTGAGACAGCAAATGAGGGAGATTTATTGTTTAGCAAGGGAAACTGGAGTAATCTTCACTTGGACAAGGAGGTCACTCAACAGTGTGCCAAAACAGGGAACTAAAAGGGAAAATCTTTTTTGGGTTGTATTGTAAATTTTGGGATAAAATATGGGGTCAAGACTCATGCTGTGAGTGATTGACATTTGTACTCCTTTACTAATTCAATGAAAGTTACCGTTTCCAATAAAAAAAGGTGGTTCTCCAAAAAATTGATACTCTGGTTCTGTTGTAAAGAAATCGACAAAATTTTTGCCTTTTACCCTGTGTTTGTAGCCTATGCTTGGGTTCTGGTGAGACGATCACACACCTATTAATCTCTTGTCCTTCTGTATTCTTTATTTGGTCCTGGTTTTCTTCTCTCTGTGATTGCAAGTGGACACCTCCCTAGACGTGGTGAGCCTATTTGACCCAAGTTTTTTTAGGCAATCGAAGGCCTGTGGAAGAATTATGTGGAGAGCCACAAGAGCAACTATTCTTTAGTCAGTCTGGGAAGAAAGGAATAATAGGATTTTCAAAGGAGTGGAGAAATCCAAGGAGGAAACCATGGAGAGAATAACCATTATTATTATCCATTGGCAGAAAACATTGGACTTGTTCAAAGATGTCTCAACTAAGCACTTATATAGGAACTAGGGAGAGGTGGCAGCTATAACTTCCCTAAAACCTATTGTACGGGAATTGTGAACCCCACCAACACCACAGCGAATGAAATTGAACTTTGATGGGAGTGCTAGAGGTAATGTGGGCCCTTTGAGTACAGGGGGAGTATGTAAAGATGGAGATTGTAGAATTTTTGACATGTTTTCAGGGCCAATAGGAGTGGGAGACTTGTTGAGAGTGGAAGTGATGGCTTTGCTTCAAGGTGTAAGATATGTCAAGCAGTTGGGGTTACACTAAGTTGAGATAGAAGGAGATTCTAAATTGTTAATTTATTGGTTGCAATCAGGTAGGTTGGGAGCCTGGATAGATAGCAAATGATAAGGGAAATCCTCAACATAACAAGGGAAATTGCTGCTTGCTTCAAGTGGACAAGAAGATCAGCCAATGGATTAGCTGATACCTTATCCAAACATGGGACTGTAAGGGAGAGTTTGTTCTGGGCAGTGTTGTAATAAAGATTACATGGGGCTCAACACCCTATTTTAGGGGTTGACAGTTTTTATCTTAATATTGTGTTAACGAAGTTACCGTTTCCAATAAAAAATTTTCTTTCTATTCATTTTGCTTCTATCCTTTCTTATTGACATCTTTGTTTCTTCAATTTAAATTCAATCCTTTTTATCGTTTTAATTTCTTTTCTACAACATTTGCTCCAATCTCTCTCTCTCTAGTTTTTTATTTTTTCAGTCTCTACATGTTGTCTATTGAATGTGACACTTTTCTGTTATATCATGCATATTGAAGAGAGTGAAATTCCCAAGGATGATGATGGGTGTAGTTACACCCCATCCAGTGAATAGAGAATCAGGTTGGATGGTCAAGAGATGAAGCCAGTTAAGCAAACGGATGAAGTAAATGAAAAATAAGAGAAAAAATTATTTTCCATAAAGATATTGAACTTAAATCCTTTTGGGTATTACAACCCAAACCCAAAACCCAACTATAACTTGTCTTGCATTTCTTGCAACCAAACCTGGCTGTGACCTGATTATAAATGCAATGAACCCACCATAATACCGTCTGTAAGTTTTGTTTGGTAGTGATTGATGTTTTAAATATTGAAGGCCTAAATCATTCATCATGGTTTGTTTCTTTTCTCCAGAAGGTTCAAAGGGCACTTTTGCAATCAGATGTTCAATCAAAATCAGATCGAAGCCCTGTTACTGTAGCAGATTATGGTTTGTTTTCATAACCACCTAGTCTTTCCTTGACTATAAATAGCAGATTGTGCTATGTTTTATTTATTTCTCTCATTAATGATAACTTTTTCTTTTTGATTGGTAACAATGTATGAAAATCTATTAATGTGTAAAGGTAAGCAATTTTATAAAAGAAGCAAAATGAAAGGTGTTAAGCTATGTAAAAAGTCAAAACACCAAAAAACACTGGAAAGGATCCTGACCCAACTCCCAATCATAAAGTGCCAGCAAGCAAAAGACATCCAGAGATGAGGGCCTTGCATATGAAAATAATAACCAGCCACTTGACTTGGAGAAGAATAATTCCATGCCATAGCCCAAAGGCACTAATATATTCAAAAGCCCAGGTGACCAAGCAAATGGGCTA
Organism: Nelumbo lutea; assembly: GCF_056320005.1. Classification (NCBI taxonomy): domain Eukaryota; kingdom Viridiplantae; phylum Streptophyta; class Magnoliopsida; order Proteales; family Nelumbonaceae; genus Nelumbo; species Nelumbo lutea. Next base: position 37,890,952 of record NC_142688.1, read on the forward strand.
TTTCCCTCCCTGTATGGCCAACCCTCTTCAAGACCTGCACTCCTGCAATTATACTATATCCTTTCTAATTATGAATAATGGAGTACTATTCCAAATGTTGAGTCTGACTGCAAAATGGAAATGAATTTCACTGTAGCTAAGGTACTTCAATTTATAGTTTCCATGTTTTTTCACTTTCACTTCGATTTTTCTCATCTCTCATGATAGGTTATGGTAGTTTGTAGCTCCCATTTCATAAATTTGAATTACACAACCTAGTAATGGTGGTAAGCCTTGGGGACTTAATATGATCCTGTAGAGGAATTTGATTTCTCTGATATCACATAGGAGTTGAAGACATGTTGGTCCTCAAATTAATGGATAGGAAGTGATGTTAGTGGATCCATACTCTATAGAAATTTGGGTAGCTAAATTACACTTATGGATATTGTGGTTTTCCCTCTAAATATAGAATGTTGCTGACCATGTATTTTGGCTGTTAAAATTGGAAGTAGTCATACATAGTTTGTTTTTAAGGGATTTATTTAAGATTATATGAATGATTTTTTTTTTATTCTCTATCATATGGCTGAATTGTGACATGATTCTTGTTGGACCATCTGATGTACTATTTGAACTATGGGTTCCTCATTATATAGTTCCTGAATTCTGATCTTTGACAAACCTGGAGAATTTACACCTTTCTTTGTTCTTCCAACTGTAGGTCGTATTTGCAAACTTTTTATGATTTTGATTGCAGACTTCCTATTTTTTAGTATAGTTTTTGGGGTGGAATCCTTTCCTGGTGGTTTTGGCAAATGACATTGGAAAGAAGTTGAGTTCGTGTTTTAATCTTTTGTCTTGGCTTCTTAGGATCACAGGCACTGGTTAGCTTTGTGCTGAAGAGGGAGCTACCTTCTGGGTCCTTCTCGCTAGTCGCTGAGGAGGTAAATCCTCATATTGGTGTGTGGATAAAAATGACCTTCCACTGATTGGAATGATAGTTGATGGAGCAATATAGTGGCCACTCCCCCTCCTCCCCTTTTCTCCAGCCTTATTTTTCTTTATTTATATGGTAATTTCATTTTCTTGACAATTTCTCCAGGATTCAGGAGACCTCCGCAAGGATGATGCGAAAGAGACATTGCAGCGCATAACAAAACTTGTAAATGATACTATTTCTAGTGATGGGACATACACTGTTTCCGCTTTATCTGTAGAAGATGTGCTTGCTGCCATTGATAGTGGCAAATCTGAAGGAGGTTCCTGTGGCCGACATTGGGTATTGGATCCAATAGATGGTACTAAAGGGTAAGCTTGCCTGCTGGATATTCTGCAATCAGTAATTGTTACAATTTAAGAAATAGATGCTTATTGTAATAATGACCTGAAGTCTTTTATTATATCGCTGGGATATGGATTTTGTCAGGTATATTGTATTGTTGTTGTCTAAGTTACATGGATCCTAGTAGTTTATTAATGTCATGAACTATTATCTTGGTTGCACCTGCAAATGTCTCTCTCTCTCTCTCTTTATATATATATATATGTCATGAGCTATTAGCATATGCATCTATGTATTATCATTAGTTCCTTTTCCTCATTTCTTCATTGATTCTTTCAATTATTTTTAGCTATTGCCACTTGGTGTCATGCAGAGGGATCCTCTCCTTTTGTTTTGAATATAGTTTCTATTTCCATCTTTCAAAAAAAAAAAAATTTAGCTGCATCCTTCTTCCATAAATTTCCTCTTTGCTTCTTGATATATTTGGTTCTATCCACATTTACACTGAAACTTTAGTTCCTTATATATCAGTCAAGGAAAAGTGAAAAATAAATGTCCTTATAAAGAAAACCTCTATAGGGTAGTAAAAATATAAAACTTCTGTTATCTTGTTTGCTTCCTTTTTCTTATATTTGATTGATAACAGGAAATTATATTTAATTTATGGAATAGAATGGTGTATAATATAACATCTGCCAAGTATCCCTCTTAGGAATTTAGGCTAGCAATTTCTACCCATGGTTTAAAATGTCCATAAATTTTCTAATATTTCCATTTCCAAGGGTACCAACACAAAATTTTACTAGAATTGACATATTCTATAGCGAACACTACTGGTGTTATATGGTGTACTTGAGATGGCATTATAACATAAGTTGGTGACAATGTTGTAGATATGTGGAGTAGCAATATTATTACCTGCCTAATGGGCATGATTATCGCTTTGAGTGAGCTCTATGTTCTTTTCAAACATGAAGTTACATATTAGTTTCTGTTTATGTAATAAATTATTTGTTTGACCCATCAGAATCTTTTACTTTTTCAATGAGCTTTTTATTTTTCTCGAACTCATTCTATGATGCAGTTTTAACTCTTAAGGTGTACAGGACAACTTCATAACGTACTATTTTGTCTATAACCTTAGTTTCTTAGCACTGTTCAATGATTTAGAACAAGGTAATAATTTAAAAATGTGTGCCTATGCTGCTTTTATCATTTCATAGAATATTATTCTATACATATTTCACAATGTTTCCACCATGTTTATAATTTTTACATTATTTTCATATGATATTTTTGAGAATTACCAACATTGACATTTTAAACCTTTCTGCTACTTAAAGTGATATTCTGTTAATACCTGCATCTTAGTCTGACCTAACGGAGTTTAAGTAGTGAAACAAAAACCTACCAACTAAACTGAAATAAAACCCCCTGCAACTTACCTTATGTACTCCAGAATATTTTACCCCTTATTTAAACTATAATATTTTTATCTTTGAACATTACCTGTCCAATAGATATGGTTCAAAGCTCTTCCTATCAGATCCCATATATTCCAAAATATTGCTCCATTTTGTTTCAGCTAATTCCCTATTGTCCTTTATCTGGTATATTCATGCTTATCCATTGTGGAAGTAGCATCATGCACATGAAATTGAATTGCAGGTTCCTAAGAGGAGATCAATATGCGATAGCGCTGGCACTTCTAGATGAAGGACAAGTTGTATTAGGCGTCCTGGCTTGCCCAAATCTCTCTCTTACACCAATTAGTAATCATTCCCAACCCTCTGCTCCAAACCGAGTTGGTTGTCTTTTCTCTGCAAAAGTTGGTGCTGGAACTGATATGGAGTCACTCGATGGCGGCTCTTCACCAGTGAAGGTCAATGCATGCTCTCAGCTGTATCCTGGGGCCTCTTATTAATGTTTATTAGTAATTACTACGTGTTCTTACTGATTTTCCTTTCAGGTGCATGTCAGTGACATTGAAGATCCTGCTGAAGCATCATTCTTTGAATCATATGAAGCAGCACATTCCATGCATGATTTATCTAGCTCTATAGCAAAGGTACATTGCAGATGTCATTTTCTTTTTTCACTTTATTTCAAATTGTAATTATGTATATAGCTCGATCTTCTCTTACTTGTCAAACAGAAACTTGGAGTCCATGCACCACCGGTTAGAATAGATAGCCAAGTAAAGTATGGGGCACTGTCTAGAGGAGACGGGGCTATATACTTGCGTTTCCCTCATAAAGGATACCGTGAAAAGATATGGGACCATGCAGCTGGATCCATTGTGGTCACAGGTATGGATTGTACTCACCTTTCCTCTCTTTATTCTTCTTGACCTTGTTGATCATATAATCTACATGCCCAAGATCAGTCAGACAAATTTTGCATGCTTTAGAAATTAGAAGGTTAAAATGTGAGGAACATGGGTGGGAAACATAACTTGGTCAATGGATGATATTTGAGGTTGTGATCCCAGCCATTACCTTGTTACAGGCATTGATGGAAGCAAGGATTGGATTAGAATATCAATACGCATCGATGCCCATGTTGGGTATCAATGCGTATCAATATGGCTGATACTCTTCCCTTTTTTATTTTTATTTATAATAATGAGAGGGTCCCAGAAGAGGTCTGTAACCTTTTAAAGTTTTTAAAATATTTGTGTATCGGTGTATCAAAGTGTATCTGGATACATCAATACCAATACGATATGCCCAGGTATCGATATTTTAATCCTTGGATGGAAGGTTCCTATTCTATGGGAGAGATGTTCAGATGAAGTTTATAACGAGCAAAAAGTTTTTTTTTTTTTTCACTTTTACAGAGCTTAGCCTGCCAACCTTAATTCATTTGAATTAGGAAACTTCCAACTTTAGCTAACTATCTTCATAGGAACTATTATAAATTTATAATCTCTGTCAAAACAGATGTTAGAGAGCAAATGGTTGCTTTTGGTACCACTTCCTAATTTATGTATTTGGGAATCAGCGTCCCTCTACTCATATAGAGATTGCCATGCATTATAGTTACAAGAAGATGGGCTTTTAATATAAAGTTTCTTGAAGAAACACTTTTCCTTTAGAATGCGTTAAAATAAAGAGGGATCAAATTACTTTCTTTTACTCATCAGAAGTAACATTATAGAAGTAAGAATTCTTGACCAATGCTACAATTTTATTTGAAGATTCTCAAAATTACAATCATAAGATTCTTTGCAAGCTTTGGTCTATTTCCTCCAAAAATGGTGCAAACTCCAAAATCCAAATGCAAATTAATAATAATGCCAATCCTTTGCCATCAAGAAAGAGTTTACAATACTTGGTGTCTAATTTCCACCATAACTTTGCTTTTGTCTTTGAAGGTGCACCTCACACCTATCCATGGGTTGCATGTACTGTTTCATGTTTATTGATGCTTTAATAAAATTATGATTTACTTGTCAAAAAAAAAAAAAAAATTCAACCATAACTTGGGTCAGATTTTAATGTTGCACATGGGCGTCGCATACCCTTAACCAAGTTTAAGCTTGCTGAGGGTTAGGTTGGGATGCATCCTTTGCTTGTTCAGTGTGGTGAGCCACGGTGAACCTGGTATTATATACTTGTGATGCTTGTATCTATGATGGGTTTAACATGGTTTTACAATTTTGTTTAGGAGCTGTAAGATAATTTTCGTTTCCTTGAAATTCTTATTTATGAAACTAGATTATATTAAATAAAATGTACAACCACTTTTATGCTATTAATCTATGCAGTTTGCAAAGTTGAAAAAGACAGATATACCACCCTCTTGTGGGTCAGGTTTCGTCTTTAACAGGCTAAGCTTGTCCTGAAATTGATTCAAGGCCCTGGCTTCGTTTGTATTTGAGCTTTGTAGAAATCCCTAGGGGCCTTCTTTGGGCTGCATCTTTCAGCGGGTGGACTGGGTCTTGTCCTAAATTTTTAGCCTATTTATTAGTAGAAAGGGCTCTTGATTGGTTTTCATGACCTCCCATTTGTTGATGATTGCAGAAGCTGGTGGTGTAGTCACAGATGCTGCAGGGAATCCTTTAGATTTCTCCAGGGGAAAATTCTTAGATCTTGACACGGGCATAGTTGTAACCAATCAGAAGTTGATGCCACAGCTTCTGAAGGCAGTTCGAGCTTCTTTGAATGAGGATGCTCAATCTGCTTCATCCTTATGATACTGCTGATTTTTCTTCCCTTTTTTTGTTTGGTGTTTCAAGCTGGGATAATACCCATCCCATCTAGTTCTAATAGTGAATTCGCAAAATAATGGACTTAATAATGGAGCCTCATTAGCTGTTATTTGAATATGCTTCTCCTAAGTACAGACTCTTTTTTGAGCCCAAGTACAGATTTTGCGTCAGTAACATGTGCCATCTATAATTATATTCTCTAATAAAACGCCCTTTATTCTGTGATTTGGTAAAACCATTAAATGAATCATCGCTCTGCGCTTCGTTACTAAAATGGCTAGCAGAACAACGCAATAAAATAATAGATGGGTCGGTTGACAGGTAAAATGCTAGTCGGGTGCTTTTCATCGTTCATTTCATTTTTATCAAATTCTAAAGACTTGACCTGTGAGCTGTTACCTATCCAGGTTTGGATTAGCTTTTTAGCCAGCAAGACTCGTTCATCAGAACTCCCTACTGAGTTTGTTTCATTTATTGGAGCTCTACTGCTTTTTTCTTTTCCTTGATAAGATAACGAGAAGATGAACTGATTATATTAAAATACAAGCCAAAAGGAGGGGGCACATTATTCGCAAAGAACATAATTGCCCAGAGAGAGAGAGATTATGGTATTTATTGGATTGGATTGGACCTGGTCCATCGATGATGTGTTTATATTGGATTCAACCAAAATCTGGTCCATTGATGGAAGATTGAAAATAGGTGTTAATGGATCAGGTTTGGGTGGGAGCCAATCTAAATTAAAACAAATTTGAACAGATTGGACAATCCGGACATTGAATTTGATTGGTTAAATTGGTCCAAACTCCAAAGTATTCTCTGATCGGATTGGACCTGGTCAATCTGTAACGTGTTCGTATTAGACCAGATTGGATTGGACCAAATCTGGTCCAATTGACACCCCCTAGCTGTAGGTGCACAAGACCTACCTGACCCTTGTTCTTTCTACTGGGATTCCAGCAATGTATCTAGTTAGTAGGCAACCAGCAGGTCCACTGTATCTAAGCGGCTCACGCCTGGGATCTTCGAGGGGTGCCTCTATTTTGAAAATTCTCGTCTATCCTATACAAACACATACCTAGGACCATCTACTCCAAACATAAAAAAATAAAAATAAAAAAAGCCAAAGGAACACAAAGGCACCTTGGATCAAAATCTCTCTCTTTTTATATTTTTCATAAAAGAGAGAGACTTCGAAGGCCCCTCATTAGCAAGCCAATTCGCAAGTCTGATTCTCTAAAAACATTAGAGTATGAAACTGTAAGCGAAAAACACGGCGCAGATTATAGCATTCTTCTTGTATCGTGAGCATACACAACAGGGGAACTTCAGATCCTTTGAGATAGGGCTGTCAATGGGTCAGGTCTGGCCCGATGGACAATCGGTTTATTTGGTTTAAAACCGAATTGAATAAATCATTTTTTTAAACCGAAATTTGAAATGTAAAGTCGAATAGAAACCAAAATTTTTTGTTTGGTTTTCGGTCATTTTGGTTAAAACCAAATTTATTTAATATATTAATATACATTAATATATTATTATTATATAAATTATAAAATATATATAATATTATCTGTTCTAATATATATATATATATATATATATTATTTTTTTCACAACTGGTTCAAGGGGGCTGGTTTGGTTTCCTCCACCCCCTGAACTGTTCAGACCCCTGATACACCCACTGTAAGGGCGTATCAGAGGGGTCCCGGAATGATACATATTGGCCGATACGGGTCAATACGTGTCGATGCTTTGAACCTTGGTTTAGTTAATTCAGTTTTTTTAGATAACTAAATTTCCTAATCCAAAAACTGAAACCGAACTAACCAAATTTGAAATTATCAGTTCAGTTTTTCGGTTTTAACCAAACAATGCTCACCCTCACCCGATGGACCTGAACTGATTGGTCTGGTTCTGGTTCTAAGAACTGGAACTGGGTGGGTTAGTTCTGGGTCCTGATATAGTGTCTCGATTATTATTGGTTCGAAATCGGTTTCACCCAGTTCCAAAGCGATTTAAACCCAACCCAAGCTATATGCATATAATATATAATGTATAATATATAGGAATGGCAATGGGGCGGGGATCATATTCTCCATCCCCGTCCCCGATCCCCACTGAGGATAAAACTTGTCCTCCATCCCCGATCCTTGACGGGGATGGGTTCCCCATAGGACCCAAATCCCCAAACTTTTTTTAGATAAAAATATTTTTTTGAAAAATAAATTTACTTAAAAGAAATAAAAATTGTAAACTATAAATAATTTTTTAAATATGTGTTGATATATATATATATATATATATATATATATATATACACAATTGGGGTTGGGACGGGGTGGGGACCTCAATCCCCATCCTTCACCCTGACCTGGATCGGGGATTCCTACTAATCCCCGTCCCTGCCCTAGCAAAACAATCCCCTTCCCCGCCTCCATCAGGTCGGGGAAGTCAGGTCCCTGCTGGGGATGGGGAAAATTGCCATTCCTAATAATACATAATATTTAATATATATTAAATGTATTTATCTAAAATTACAGTCCCTATCAGGTCTGGTTTAGCTCCGGGTTCTCAATGTTTTCTATTGGATTGGTTCCGGTTCTAGCTGGTCCCGACCCAGACCTGACCCGTTGACAGTTTTACTTTGAGAGCATTGATAACCACACTAAGAATGCCTTTATCAGGTACGCTAAAACTTACAAGTTCAAACACTTAGGCCTTGGTTTTTTGGCAATAAGTTATTTATTTGGGCAAATGCGTTTATCCAGTAAGTTACCGGGTAAGTAAGATCCCAACTTTTTTGTTTGGCATTTTACTCTTATACAGTTTGGCCAATTTCTCCCCTCCATGGGTAACTTATCCACTTAGGAGGTGGATAAAACAGTTAAGTTGTCAAAAATTTATTATGAAAAATGTTTTGTTTATGTGGATTCCATATTTTCATTGGTCAACTTTTCCATCAATCAACTCCCACCTCCCAAACTTACCCCCAAACAGGGCCTTAAAGGGATCAGATCATTAACTGGGTTTGACTAGGAGATCGGCTTCATCTGAATTCTCAATAAACGAACAATTCTTTTCAATGGTTGAGCAAGCCCTTTGATGTGAAGATCTACTGAACGCCAATTCATGAACATCTGTTCATATTGATATATTTGATCGCAGTATCTGGGTAATACCTCTCTGATTATGGGATCCTGAATTCCTGATGCTATTGCAATAGCAGCATGTATCATGACAATTTGGCTATAGCCCAAAGTTATGGCTGTCTGATTGCCTGTTTCTGCCTGCAATATCAACAACTTTGAGGGGAAGCGAGGGACCTTGCTAAATGTAATATAATATAGGGTAAATTGATGAAACCTCCCTTGAAGTTCCTGAAGTTTAGTAATTGCAATCACCTGATTCACCTCCCTTAAATTTTTTAATAGAGTTGCAAGTAGACCCCCTCCAGTAGAATCTTTTAAAAATGGCATAAAAGTGTTCAAAATGCCTGTGCAATTACTATTGAGACTATTTTCCATGAAAAGAAAAACAATACAAACTTTATGAACAACAAAAATAAAGAGAATTTAAAGTTGCAGCTTTACCTTTGAGTGATTAATATAAAGGAGAAATTTGGAAAATAAATCAATTTTATAAAAGCGATTCATATGAAAGAGAATATTTGGAAAATAAACATTTTTATTAAAAGAAATCGCATGAGTATTTTAGACATTTTCATGCCTTTTTCTAGAAATTCTAACAGAGGAATTCTACTTGTAACTATGTAAGAAAGTTTGGGGGAGGTAATTGCAATTATCAAACTTCATGGAAGGTTTCAGCAATAGTCAGAAACTTCAGGAAAAATTTCAGCAATTTACCCTATAATATATATCCCTAGTCTAGGTGTTGCTGAGTATGAAATAAAGAAGATAAGCTTCTCCTATGGGTCTACGTTATCAATTATAGTCTCCATCACCATTGGCTTCAATTTCTCTGGGCAAAGATGCAGAAGATACGCAACTGGATTGGACAAAAGAGTATGGCACTCCCTTAACACTACCCAATATTGAGCAAGGAACAAAGCCAAGTGGTCTTTGCATTTGCATAGAGAAGGTGGGAGGCGGGTTTAGAGGACTAGATTTACACTTTTTTTTTTTCTTTGTAATAGACATCCTCCTCATTTTGAAATTCTCTTCTACAATCCTTCTTCTTTCATTAATATGACTCAATAATAATATTATTTATTCAATTGTTTTCTCTAAACGAACAATCAAATATCAACCAAATTGAAAAAGACTTTATATATGAAAGTAAAGGCGACAAATATAAAGTAAGAACATGTGCAGATGGTGCAAGTGGATCTGCTAGATTCATTAAAGGTCCAAGCTCTATCAGATTGCAGAGACAAATTGTGTCTGTCATCTGGCCAATTGGCACCTATTCATCTCTGAGCAGCGTTTAAGTTTTATTAATTTTATTCCCGCAGTTCAAACTTTGAACTGTTCCTCAATCATGATTCGTGAATTGGTGTTTGATCTTCATTAAATATGCTGTCAAAATAGGTGGAGTTAATTAGAAGTTTAGCACTTGATCAGCCCACCTTGACGTTTGTGATCACTTTTGGAAGGATGCCTTTTTTGGCCAAGTGCCATAAGCCCACATTGAGTACCATGTGTTCCATAAACTTGCATCTTGAAACACTAATATGACTAAAATGGTTCTGTGATAAGACATGGGTCAAAGTAGTGAGAAATGATTTAAGGTTCATAATTTAACAATGAATATGGCATTCAACAGAATGGAATGACAAAACAGGATTTATGTGGCTGATCCCATATAGTTGGGATAAGGCTTAGATAATGATGGTAATGATTCCTGATTCTTTGATCCACCTAACTGAATAAGAAAGTTGATTTCTTTGTTCTCTGAAATATTATCATCCACCTGTAGTTGGAAGCCGTGTTTCTGATCTTTGAATTTGATGACCCATGAGAAAATCTGGTGTCTTTCAGAGATATCTGTGCTGTATTTCAATATATTAAAACCCAAATGGGTATTAACCATCAATCAAAGATATTTGAACTACAGTTATAAATACAGATGCCTTAGTTGAGACAGCTCCTTGGGAAGTTAATGTTCTGTTTTATCGATTGAGATGAAAGGTTTTTTCAATAAGAACTGTAAAATTTGATTATTAAGGAGAAAAAAAATGAAATGGAGATTTCCTGTATTCATTTTTATTGTTTGTCAACATTCTTAATATTTGCATCATTCTTCCCCAATTCTGGTTTACATCAGATGCCCATGTAATCCCCAAGATCAGACATGCTTTGAATTCAGGAAATAGTAATAACAATTATATACATAGATGCTGGAAGATCCCAAGATTTTCCAAAAATATTACTCTACATATCCTTGCTTTTGTTATGATGATCTAGACAGGCACATCAGGAGGGTAATCTTGTGGATGTCTCTTTATTGTCTCTCTAAGTAGTCTTTCTTGTTCAAGGAGATTAGATGGGGGATGATCATAGACATCTGTGAACAAATCAGCAAGTAGAGGTTTCTCCACCTTCTCTGCAACCTGAATTGCATGCAATATCTGCATTGAAGTGTGACCAGTTAGCTTTTTTTTTTTTTTTACCAAGAATATTACAATAATATGAAGCAAAGTAGGAGTTCTGTGGACATCATGGAAACCCACCTTCTTCCTCATACTCCTTCTAAGCTCTGATTCATTTTCATTACTCCACCAACAGTTCAATTCAATACATTTTCTAAATCTAGTAACAGGGTCTCGTGCCGATCTCCAGTGTTCGATTTCGTCAACTGCACGATATTTGGTTGAATCATCTGAAGTAGAGTGGTGCCCAACTCTATAGGTAAGTGCCTGAAAATTTAACAAGGAGAAATCAATAAATGGAAGGGAAAAATCCACCTTATGAGTTGCATAAAAACAAATAACAGATAGTATCAGAAAAATAACAATGTACCTCTATTAAGATGGGCCTGTGTTCACTGATAGCCATTTCACGGGCTCTCTGAACTGCACTATAAACAGCAATGACATCATTCCCATCCACTCGAATACTACGCACTCCGTAAGCCTGACCTCTAACTACAACACCATCACCTGCCAATATGTAAACCTGAACACTATGAGCCTCAATCAATGAAGAGATTCTAGTTCTACCAGTGGAAATATAGAAACCTAAGAAAGCATGAGAGGTGAGGAAGTACTTCGAAATTGTTCTGATGTGGATGTACTAATAGCCCAACCATTGTTGCGACAAATAAAAATAACTGGGGCCTCCATTACTGCTGCAAAATTTAATGCAGCATGGAAATCTCCCTAAAACAGTGTTTAAACAATTAGAAATCAAAGCATGGAATTAAAACTACAACTGTCTCAGTTAGTTCAATATTAGTTGTAAATTTACCTCACTTGTGGCACCATCCCCAAAATAAGTGACCACACATGCATCTTTCTTATCCATTTTCAGAGAATATGCTGCACCCACAGCTTGGGGAAGCTGTGTACTGGCAAAAAAAAATTGTTAAGGTTTCTGGTTCTGATCCATTCATGTGCATGGATTATATGAAGGGCTGGTATCTTACGCAATCGGTGATGATACGGTGAAGTAATTGTGCTTTCTAGACCCATAGTGGATTGGCATCTGACGGCCTTTCCCACAATCACCTTTGTTCCCAAAGCACTGGTCTGCAAATTCTTGCAGGGTGAAGCCACGCCATAAGAGAACTCCTGGCTCCCTGTACTGCACTCATATATTATTGTCCATTTAATTTCATCATCATCTATAAAAATTTTGTAGTTATTGAAGCACAGAGGAAACTGTTCCATGTACAGATATCCTCCTTGCCTCTACTGTACAGCAGTACAGGTGAAGATGCAAAGAGGAGAGCTCCCCATTAAGGAAAAACTGTTCCATGAACAGAAATGTATCAGCGTGCCTGGATTTTTGTAATTTTATTAATTTTATGAGGTCTTCATGTTGTATTGTTACCGGAAAGAATGTACAAACATATACTTTTCACAACCTGAGGCAAAACAATGTCATCAATGGCGAGGGCAGCAGCTGATGCAATGTTGATGGCCTCTTCTCCATTTGAGGTAAGGTAGAATGAAATTCTTCCCTGTCTCTGAGCTTCATAGAAAATGGTATCCATGGTTTGAAGAGTGACCATGTCGTTGTATATTCTCAAAGATAATTCCTTGCTTAGCTGAATTGGGTATCCAGTTGATTGACAGACAAGATGTATTAGTAAACAGATGGATAAAGCATGAAGTTTTTTTTTTCTTTTTTTTTTTTTTTTTCTGGATACAGCTTTCAACGTTGAAAATAAATAAAGATTACTAGAAGCAAAGAGGAGATACAGGTTGGAAACTGCTGCCAGGAATTTGTCGCCCATTGTCGTCTAGTACCCGATAGCATTTGATCCGCTTGTCAGGGGACTCGGATATGAATATCATATCAGAAGTGAACTTCACTTTTCCCCCAGGAAAATCCAAGAGCTACAAAGATGAAACAAAAGAAATTAATGAAGATAAAATATATTTCCAGGAGATAAAAATTCCAGACATCTCCTGAAGTTTGTAATAATCCTAAAGCAGAAAGATTATTGAATATAATCAAGTAAAAGCTTATTGATGGACCGATTTTATGTTAGAATTCAAAGTTTATCAGCTGAGACGAGGGCTGCTTAAGTTATACCTAGTAGAGATATAAAATTCGGATAACATTAAAAGGTTTTTTCTGTTTTACATGAAATTTTTGGACAAATTAACTATAATAAATTTCAGATAAGTTCTATACTTCTTCCTTTTCTTTTCATAATTAGTAATTTTACCATACTTTTATTTCCAGGTTTAATGTAAATTCTCTGACTTTTCTTCTGTAAAACAGATATCAGTTTATAATTCAGTTGAGATTGGAAAGATCAGAAGATATGTTCCTCTGAATCACCTTAAAGATTTTTACAGATAGAATATGGAAGTGGAAGCCAGAGTAAATGCAAAATAATGAAAACAAGACCTTCGACAGAGTTTCTACATCAAATTGATTCGTTTAATGAAGCATATACCAGTAAACCACCTGTAATCAGAAGCTAGATTGAATACTATCTGGGCTCCATATGAGCTCCGGTAGCATTAAATGGTTTAATTTTAATGAACAGAAGAGCTCTGTTTTGTATAGACCAAGATTTCCCTTCTATTTCTTTTCTTAGGCTCTCAATCCTACCGACATATGATTCAAGGAGAACCCGCTATATAAACTCATTTCGTTTATCTTCTGAGTTTCCCTGAACCATATAAGAATCAGAGATTGATATCAACGTGAACAATGAAATATGATACACGATGCTCAAAACCCATTGCATGCAGACATCATCTTCCTCTCCTCTCCACCAATAGATCAATAAATAAAGAAAAACAAAATAACTATTTTAATTAAATAAGACCGATTAGAGTTTCAAGCTTGTCAAAAAGAAGAAACGAATTAAAAAAGAAAAAATTTTCAGTTCTTTTGTACCTGATTTTCGTGTTCGTCGTACCGTGAATCATGATGTGTTTCGGCTTGGATGGATTCAAAACGGCGAACGGCGAAAAGGGTCCCGGAATTATCAAGAAATGCAGCTGGGTTTCTGTAACTTTGTTCAATTGGTGAGGTGGGCAAAGAATTGCGCTGGTGGGTTGGTTCTGGATAACTCAACAAGCTGCGGTTGAGAATTCTCAACGAACCCATTTTCCCATTGAGATGTTTGGCGACATTTCCCGACCTTGAGAGCCAGACAGCCATGAAACAGAGCTTGTGGCGCTAAAATCACAGAACGTACAAGAAAGATGGAGGGAGATCCCTGTTATGAATTCTAACTTGTTTGGATTCAAAAAGCATAGGTGATCTTTGAATGTTTTTAATTGCACAGTAGGGATGAGTGGTGAGAAGAAATACGAAGAATGAAATGATAGAGTTCGACTGTCTCCACATGAGTAGGAGAAGGTCCACGATATCGACACGTAACCGGAGGATGTACTGATAATGTTTATCCGACGATGATCTCTTTGGATTGTTCCCGTCGGGGATGATAAGAGTTTACATTTGAGGCTGACTGGATGTGAGTAGGAAATCCCAACTTCCCTAGTGGTCCAAAACCACGTTATATCTACGGGAATAGCAGAGGAATTGATGTAAATACAAGTGTACGGTGAACAAAAAATTTGATTGGTGGGTTTTTAATGAAAATTTTCATGTAAAAGGGAGTCCGTCCGTATGGAGACTGGATCTGTTCGTAACACGTGGCGCCTCATACGTACATTTTATCATCAAAATATTTTCCGTATTTATTAATTATTATTTAGAGATGTTTCAATACATCATGGCTCTCATCACGTGCATAGCATCTTACACCATCCCATCATGTCCGTATGCATCCCATCATATCACGTCCGTATGCTCCTCACACCTATTTGTGAGGAGCAGATCCCATTTGGTGGCCTATTTGCACATAGGCACACGGAATATGTTTTCTAATTAGTCAAAATCCATGTGATATAGGATTTTTTAATTAAATTGTAAATTAAAGTTAATGGGTTTTCAAAGAGCGTTAAATACTTATAAACACTTTACCATAAAATTTCCTTAGAGATATCCTCTCCATTTGATCCTTCATTGGTCAAGGTATTCATTTCTTAAATGCCAATCATACCATTTATAGACTACTCAAACCCCACCAAATAATCCAAGAGACCCATTCCTCTAGGAACTCCATTGTCATCACTTGATTTTTGTTTAATTCAACATTAAAACTCCAATTTACCCTAAACACTCGATTTGACCATTTCAAACCTTTAAAATTACCTAAAAATCCTTTAACATTGCCATCAGACCAAGGATCTCCAAAAATATTGTATCCTAAAATTTCAACCCAAAATTCCCCTCCGTTTATTCTTTTATGAAACCAAGATTCTCTTTTGAATCTTCTCATTAGCTGAAACACCCACAACCCAAATCTCCTTGATCCTAGCACCTCTAAATCAATTAGACCATACAAATAAACCCTAGACACACCAAAAACATCTACCCACAAATTTTCAACCTAAAATTCCCCTATTTGCCCTATTACCAAACAATTATTCCATTTTGGATGCTCTCATTATCTCAAATTTCTAAGATTTTGGCCCTCCAAAATCAATCAAATGTTTCCATAAGATCCTAAACACCCTAAAAACCTTACCCACAAAAATTCAGCCACAAATACCTTTATTTGACCCTCCATTATACCAAGATTCCGTTTCAAAGCTTCATATTGACTAGATCAAGTCCTTTCCAAATATGCTCAATCTCAACATAATTACGCCAATCTAACCCTACCAATCAACCCATAATGCTCAAAAGCACCACCTACCAAATTTCAACAAAAATTCCTTCATTTTCCCCTTTATTACACCAAGATTTTGTTTCTCTCTAGATCTACCTAATTTGAGCCTATTTTGGCCAATCTAACCCCACCAATCGGTTCAAAATGCCTAAAAACCCCACCCTATAAAATTTTAGTAAAAAATACCCTTTCTTCGCTCCATATAAAAATATTCCATTTTGGTCAGTCCTATTGGCTAATACATGCAAAACCATTGTATATACTCAAATCCATCTCCACCCTTCATTTTTTTAACCCCAAATACCCACCATTAGATTAGAATTTTGTTTTTGCCTCTTTAGACCCGAATTGACTAAAATACCCCTGATTTTACCAAAATACCTAAAATAAATAAATAAACACAATAATTAAATATGGTATTTTTAAAGATATTTTTGTTATTAATTATTTAATTTGTTTAATTAATAAACAATATTTATGAAAATACTATTAATTAATTAACAATATTTTGAAATAATTAATTAGTAATTCAATAATTAAAAACATTTTTATTAATTATGGTATTTAATTAAATACTAGTAGGGAACCCGTGTGATGCATAGGAAAACCCAATGTCTAATTTCTTGGTAAAAATGATCAAAAGGATTAACAATATTTTTATTAATTATTGATTTTTTAAATATATTAAAAAATTTATTTTATTTTTTTAAATATATTATTTACAAAATTATACTAATTTATCTTTTATTTTTCAATATAAGTTAATTAATAATTTTTTTTTCAATTTTTTTTCAATATTATACTAATTTATATTAATAACTAAAATAATTTGTGTAATTATTGGTTCAAATTAACATTTTCCTTCACTAATACTAATTTATCTTTAATAATTTAAAATGAAAATCACACAATTTTTAAATAATTTTCCAAAATCTATCAAATTTAATAAAAATTCCCAAATTTCCAAAATATTCTGATAATTTTTAATATTTATTTACTACATTTTAAAGAAATTTTCTAAAATTATATTAATATATATTTTTATTTTCTTCTCCAACATTATGATATTTTGTTTGCCAATTTGTAAACTCCACCAACTCTTTCCTATAGCTATAATTGTTGAATTTATTTTTTAATTTTATAATTTTTAATTAGTTTTAAATGAAATTTATAAAGAATTTTGGTTCAAAATTTTGTATATTCATTGATTTCTAGTAATTTTTCTGGAAAATAACACAATTTAATTGTTAATGTAATAAAATTAATTTTTAGAGATTGTAACTATAGTAAAACATTTATTATAACGATTACTCTATTTAATTACTACATCAAAATTACAATAATAATTATTAGTGTAATAATTATTTTGAAAAATAATTAATTTAACAACACTAATAATTATTATTGGAATTACAGTTATTTTAAAACTACTGTAATTACAGTATTTTGACAATAAAAACTTTTACTATAATAATTATTGTAACTTAATAATTATTATTACACTAATAAAATTACATTAATAAATTTCTGAAAATGTAATAAGATGGAAATATATTTTAATGATAGGGGTATAAATGGAAGAATGAAATCAGGGTCCTTTGACGATAACATTGAGCCATTCTTATTTTTATTAATGGGTAAGAAATACTATAATTAATTAAGAAATACTGTTAAATAGTATATTGCTAATGCTGTTAATTAATTAAATAATTCATTCTGATAAAGGGAGAAGGGAGTGATGAGGTGGCTTCATGAGGGAGCAAGAAAAGCTAAGGCTAAGGCTATGACATGGCATGTTTATATTTTTGTGTGCGAATGTGTCTATATATTTATTAGTTTCCTAATAAAAATGAGAGTAAAAAAGGAGATAAGCCATGTTAGGTGCAAATTCCTATTACTTCTAGAGGCAATCTTACACCCCCCTCTAGAATTGTTTGGTTTGGGTAACGAGCAAGGAGAGGACTGCTGACATGGCAAGTTCTATTTTATTGTATAAATAGATATAGGAGTTATCTCCAATGTGTGGCTGGCTTATGTACGCAGAGCTTTTGCTTGTGGGAGATACAAGCTCATATATATATATATATAGATAGATAGATAGATATAATATATAATATACATTTAACTCATCCATTGAAAAAGCAAAAGGGAATTATGGCTATATTTGGTTTTGTGGGCATTTAAGATTTATCAAATAAAAAATAAAAAATAAAAAATGATTGGATTTATGTGCATGAGGAGTTGGGGGAAATTCTAAATTCTAGTTTCTCTCAATGCCCCAATATTTATTGAAACGAAATATTGGAGATTTGTAAGCTGAAGTGGGAGATAACTTTATGGGGCATCACTTGAAACGCCCAACCAAACAACAAAAACAGTAGACATTTAAAATAACAATTTTCGATTAAAAGCTTATCTAAGAAACACCCCATTTATAAATGCCCACAAAACCAAACACATACTATATCTATAATGCCCGAAAGACATGATGCCAAAAGAGTTTTGATTAATCAAAACCCACACGTTAGATGCCGTTTGATTGGTCATAAATTTTTTTGGATATTATGTCTCTCAGTATTAGTCGAACCCCAAAACAAATATAGCATTATCTTCTTACATTTAAAATGGTGTATAACCTACCAAATTCCAAAAACGAAAAGAAAGAAAAAAAAAAAAAACAGAAAAAGAAACAAGAGGCTGAAATGACTCGTTACTCTCTATGGCTTCTCCTATGCTATCAATGCCGAGTCCGGCTTCAGCCGAGGCTCTTTTGGTCCACGCATTCGGAGGACGCGCCGCGTGTCCTCCGAAGCGTGTGACGTTCTGAAACGTGCGAAGGCCATTAACCCCCGTTAGTAACCTCTACAGTTAGTGGGTTTACCTGGATGCGAATCTCTCTTCAAGTTCTCCTCTCCTTTGCCAGACGAGTCCGTACCTCACGCTCGCTTTTCTCCGTCCGGCGACGACTGCAAAACCATCACCGCCGGCGATTATACAACCATCACCGGCGGCGGATCACCACCTGGGCAACATTCTTTCTTTCTTTCGGCAACCCCAATTCGCCCATCAATCAAGCTCAACAGTTGTGTGATAATCTAATGGGTAATTTGGACGAGGCGGTCTCATCTGCAAACATATGATCTTCCCATCCTACGTGACCCAAAATTATGTGTCTATTCTGCTTTAAGATGATATAATTCGTTGTTGTTACAGATGGATAAGGCTTCTGTTCTTGGAGACCCTATCAAGTATTTGAAGCAACTGCAAGAGCGAGTGAAGGTATTAGAGGAACAGTAGGTCAAGAAAAAGTGGAATCTGTGGTGTTAGTCAAGAGATCTCAAATCTCAGCCGATGATGACAATTCTTCCTCCGATGAGAATAACTTGGGTGGGGATCGCTCCGATGATGAGGCGGCATTCCCGGAAATAGAAGCGAGAGTGTCCGACAAGGACGTGCTCATAAGAGTTCACTGTGAGAAACAGAAAGGAGTTGTTGCCAAGGCACTGGCCGAGATAGAGAAACTCCACCTTACTGTTGTCAACATTCAACAGCAGCGTCATCCCCTTTGGGAAATCAGCTCTCAATATCACCATAGTTGCTGTGGTAAGTCCATCCATCACCGTCGCCGAATCAATTAATTTATTGGTGTTGCTTTTATCTTGAAAATTCTGCTTTTCGAAGCCATAATTTGATTTCCCATTCTTTGTTCAATCTTTAAAAGAAGAGAACCGTTTCTGATTAATTATTGTAGATGGAACCCGAGTTCTCCATGAAAGTGAAGGATCTTGTGAGGCATCTCCATTCAGCTTTTAGACAATTTATGGAAGAAGAAGAATAATAAGACAAAGAAAGAAGAAAGAAGAAGGAAGAAGAAACGTGTTGTGAAGGCTCAGTTACAATTGGTTTTAATCAAAGTGTATAGAAGAAGGATATCTTTTTTTTGTCTTCTTCGTGGGTAGAAGCTTAAAGATGAGGAATTAAATGATGGTGGGTGGCTTATGGGCAGCCAGCTTAAAATCCTCCATTTTTTATTCATAAAGAAGTAATCCAGTAAAAGAAATCTGAAGAAATAAAACAAGGCCTACAATTCTGCTGCACACACAAACACACACATATATATATATATATATATATATATATTCAGACCATTCACCATTTGCTTATTCCCTTGTTGGCCCTGAGGTTTCTTTGTTCGTTCATTTGCTATGGTCTGTCTGTTTTTTTGCATAGTCGACTTGTTGACCGATTTATGTTGGGCTGTGGTTTGTCTGTCTTGATCAGCTGGCGGTGATGGTTGTATAATCGCCGGCGGTGATGGTTTTACAGCCGCCGTTGGGCGGAGAAGAGCGAGCGTGAGGTTCGGATTCGTTTGGCAGAGGAGAGGAGAGAGAACTCGAAGAGAGACTTGCGTCCAGGTTAAACTCACTAACGGTAGAGACTATTAACGGGGGTTAAAGCCCTTCGCACGTTTCAGAATGTCACACGCTTCGAAGGATACGCGGCACGTCCTCCGAATGCGCGAAACGATTTGCGGACCAAAAGAGCCTGGACTGAAGCTGGACTCATCTATACCACACATGCAATCTGTAATAAACATCTATTTCATTATTAATTAATAATGGTCTTCTGAATAATTAGATGAGGTCTTTCCTACACAAGAAAAGAAAAAAAAAAGAATAAATTATAAAGACCCCATGTATTATGGGGTGTGTGATAAAAGACTCCCTGTACTTTGTTTTTTAATAAAAACTCCCCTTTATTATGATCGTGAGACAAAAACTCCCGGGTATAGGGTCTCTTTGTCACATAAAGCAAAGGTAG
This sequence comes from Nelumbo lutea, assembly GCF_056320005.1. NCBI lineage: Eukaryota > Viridiplantae > Streptophyta > Magnoliopsida > Proteales > Nelumbonaceae > Nelumbo > Nelumbo lutea. The sequence continues at coordinate 37,911,636 of NC_142688.1, forward strand.
AGGATATTATTAGTTATAATAAGAATAAAAATATTGAGATAAAAGAAAAATATCCCCTTCCATTTTGGCTTTGGTAAAGATTCTTGTGAAAACATTTTGGAAAAGAAGGAAAAAATTGACATTTGATTTTGTGTGATTTAAAGGGTTTTGTCCTTTTTTTTGTTTTCTTTTAAATCCTTATGTTTACTCCACGTGTAAGGGCGGCTACCTTAAAATTTATTAATTATTATCTTAAGGAATAAACAAGAAAAGGGGGAGGACGTAGTCTGCCTTGCCCCAAAGCTAACAAAGAAAATGCATTCCCTTTCCCATTCACCCACACCCTTAAACAAAAATGATTATTATTATTATTATTATTATTATTATTATTATTATTATTATTATTATTATTAAGATTCACATGGAGCACGAACTGGATGCTCTCTGCTAGAGGATGACTTAGTACTCGATGTGCGACGAGCATGTTGTTCTGCAAAATAGTGAGTTCAGAGAATCCGGGGTGGCTAATTCGGTGAGATTGCTTCGATGCTTAACTTAGTATTCTTATAGTCAGTGTTTATGAACTGCCATTGACCCAGACGGTCGGACCGTTTGGTCCGGGAACTGTCCAAGCAACCAGTTTTGTTTTTGCATAAACCAGAATTTGGTAAAAAACCATTGAAAAAGTCAACAAAACGTTGACCCTGGGCGGTTGAACCATTAACCCATTCAATAGTTTTTGACCTTTTTATTTTTTAATTATTTAAATCTTCTTGCTAGAATGAGCCATCCGTTCGAACTAGACGGTCAGACCATTGACCCAAAAACCGGTGACCAAAATGGTTCCATTTTGGGGTCATTTTTTAAAACATTGCTTGCAGTAGATGCGAGTTGAAAGTGAGCTAGAGTGCAGGTGATATATGCGTACCTGGGCCCCAGGGGGGTTGCTACCTTTATATATAGAGCTGCCGTGAACCTCACAGAATAGTTCCAAGATCTTCGGCCTAGATGGATGAGGTCAGTTCCCATTTTATCCGGGGAGTATTGTATCATTTAAGGAGGTCTATCATCTCCGCCAGATCTGGATGGGGAGAGGCTAAGGCCTGTTGTTATGCGACGTCATCCCTCAAGGTTCGGAGTTCATTGGGCAACTTTTGGAGTTGATGATGTGTCATTGTAGGTCTTGAGCCCCAAGGTGACCGAATACCTGAGCTCTAACTTTTGCTGAGTTGTCATCCTTCGGGCAGATAGCGTCCATGTGACCTCTACTTACGAGGTCATGCCAAATCACCCTCCATCAATTGCCCCCACTCCTCATGCCAAGGGTCCTGACCTGGTCCGGGGAGTTCATGACGAGCCCAAGTGGACTTACCACGAAGTCTAGGTGATATGGAGGGTGGACCATTGGTCGGACCTGTTCAACCATTCGGCTTAATCAGGAAGTGACCCAGATCACGTCTTGGCTACCCACGGACGTCACACTGTTCATAAACTCCGCGGACATCAAAGAACGTGCTCAATCGACTTCATCCTCGAGTAGAGTGCAATCAGTTTTCATGGGAGCCATTAGATCATATAGATCACAACCGTTGATTGCCAGATGTGGTGGATTATAAATAAGGGCCAAAGGAACCATTATCCTCACCATAAATCGTGTAACTAAGCTTTCTTGAGATCACGTTGAAGTCCTTCAGCCCGCCATTCTCTCCCTTTGTGTCCAAGGTCATTACCGACTTACTGCCTTCTTTGGTGAGCTCGTCTTCTTGTGCTAGTTATCCCTTTTTCCTTTTTCTTTTTCTATCTAATATGTTTAGCGTTAGCACAGATGGACTACTTAGTGATTCTATTAATCTCAGGGGTGTCGAGGTGCAGTCCTCAGCTCCCACTGGTGAGGCTAGCTCTTCACTAAAGAGCTTCTCTTTTAACCTTTCAAGAGAAGTGCCTTTACCCGGAGTCAGGCCAGCTCGATTTGAGGAACCCGAACCTTAGGCAGAGCGGCCGACCTATGGAGAAGGGGTCTCATCTTCTACTCGAGGTCGGGATTTGGACAACTTCGGTCCTTCCACGATGACCTCAGACAGATTATTGTCCTTAATAGCTCGTTACCATCTCCCCAATACCCTCGTCTTCAGTTCCTTTGGGCCAATACCCTTGGAATCATGACCATTATGAGCTCGCGGTCTTTGAGGAGCAGCTTGTAGCTGGGTTGCACTTTCTGCTCCACCCCTTCATCATAGAAATTATTAAGTTTTTTAATGTCACCATCGATCAGCTTCACCCGAACTTCATCCGTACTATTGTTGGTACAATCTCACTCTTCCACGAGTATAACTGACCTATCTCCTTAGATACCTTTAGCTTGATTTGTTCCATTAAGAAAAATTCTCCTTGTTTGATCGGCGACACCCAGCAAAGTTACTATATCTCACCTCACTCCGGGTTCAAGGTTTTGTTTGGTAACCCGAACAAGGTATCAACTTGGAAGAGAAGGTATTTTTTTGTTCGGAACCCCGAAGGATGGCCATTCCCAACTCAATGGCGAGTGGCCATTAAAGACCCTGGGGTGAGGCTGGATGTAGAAACTAGGGGGTCATCCATTCTTGGAGGGACCTTGGCCTAGAGATGGAAGATTTCCTGGCCAACGAAAAAATTGTGTGAGCTGGGTTGAGTCCTCCTAGTAGACCTCTATCTTGGCACACACATTACTTCTCTCTTTTTCTCTTATTTGCGCTTACTTCAATTCGTAGTTGACTGGAAAAAAAATCCATTTTTTTTGTAGGAGCTATGACGGGTGTCGACGCCGCTAACCTCTTGAAGAGTGTTTAGAAGTAGAAGAACAGAAAGGCCTTGAAAAGATCCCGTCGAGAGGAGGCTACCTCTTCGGTTCTTGCCGAACCCGAAGTCGTAGCGCTAGAGCCTACCACTGCCAAGCTCCTAGGGGAGGATGTTCATCCCCATCCTCCGGGGTTGACCTAAAAGAAGATCAGGGTGAGGAGACCCCACCCCGTGAGCCTGAAGGTACTTTAGTGCTTGAGTCTCAGCCCCCCTTAGCAAAGGAAAGCATAGTGGCTCAGAGGCTCCAGCTCCTTAAGAGAAAAGATGCAGTGTTTCTTGTGGAGGTCGCGGAGTGGGATGACATGCCAACAAGTTAGCTCGAGGGAAGAGCAGCCAACTACTGTATGGTGGTAAGTAACCTAGTGATTAATAAAACCTGCAGTTGCTTTCCTTTCTATATGTTGTTTTCTTTTTTGCCATGTACTCGGAACTTTTGTTAATGAAACATAGTGATTAAAAAAACCTCATGTGTGCAAAAAATTTTCTAAGTGTTGGTTATCTTGAAGTGCCAAGCTAATGAGTTAGGATCCAAGTAGGAACTACCTAGTATTGTTGTATGCCGAGGTGGACAGACATTGTAGGGTATATACCCGACCTATCTATGCGTAGGCTACTCACTTACCTAAGCCAAAGTGGAGAATAGGACTTGTTGTGCCTATTCCGAAGAGGCGATTAGGACTTATTACACCTATGCTGAGGAAGCAACTGACTTATATGCTCAGGCCAAAGAGGCAATTGGGACTTGTTTGCCTATGCCAAAGAGGCGACTAGGACTTATGTAGTACCGAGATCTTCTGTTAGCTCGTCACTGTGGCCCTTAGGCTTCTAGGAGTGACTCATAGTCCTCTCTCCAGCTAAACATTTTTTCGACCAGTTCGGTGGTCCCATGGACTTAGAAGGAATTTTACATTGGAGTCGTGGACTCAGAAGTAGTACCTTCTTAGGTTGTCAATGTTCCATGCCTAAGGTACCTACCTCCCTTCCAAAGTCTTGAGTTCATATGTTCCTTCTCCGAACACCCGCCTTACATGGTACGAACCTTCCTAATTCGGTCTGAGCTTACCCACGCTGGGATCAAGTACCATAACTTTCTGGAGAAACTACTGCTTCTTGACCTGGGAGTTATAGTACCAAGCTACTCTCTGTTGGTATGTTGTAGTCCGGATTTAGGCCAGGTCTTGCACCTCCTCTACCAGGTCCAAGTTGGTACGGTGCTCATCGTTGTTTGCTTCTTCATCACAGGCCTTAAGTTTCAATGTGGGTACCTCGATCTCTGCCGAGATCACCACCTCTGTACCATATGTGAGGTTGAAGGGGGTTTTACCCATCGCAGTCTTGATAGTAGTTCGGTAGGCCCAAAGGACACTAGGCAGCTCATCCACCCAAAATCCCTTTGCTCAGGCTAGTGAGCTTTTAGTCCACGGAGTATCGCCTTGTTAGTTACTTCTGCCTGTCCGTTCACTTGAGGGTGTTCCACTGAGGTGAAGTTTTGGTGAATCCCCATCTCGGCACACTAGTTTTGGAACTTGATGTCTTTGAACTGCTTGTCGTTATTGGACATCAACATGCAAGGTATTCTGAAACGACAAACTTTGTTTTTCCAGAAGAAGTTCTACATGTTGCGGGCTGTAATGTTTACCATGGGCTCAACCTCTATCCACTTTGTGAAGTAATCTACTACAACAACTAGGAACTTCCTCTGCCCAGTTGCTGGGGGGAAGGTCCAAGAATGTCTATCCCTACTGAGCAAAAGACCACAGACTGGTGAGGTATTTCAGTTCGACAGCAGGTAGTCAGAGGATGTTGGCATGCCTTTGGTAGTTGTTGCACTTCTTGATGAGCTTAAGAGCTTTTGCCTTCATGGTAGGCCAATAATACCCTTGTCTCAGTGCCTTCTGGGCAAGTGCCCTGCCCCCCAATTGTCCTCCGTAGAGTCCCACGTGGATTATGCACAGTACTTGATCTGCTTCTAAAGGCTGCAAGCAACGTAGGTAGGGGTGCGTGGAGGATCTCCTATACAACCGCTCATCAACCAGAATATATCAGGTTGACTGTCACTCTACCCTCCAAGCTACATTGGGTTTTGTTGATAGGGTCCCGTGGAAAAATAATTGACGAGTGGGTTGATCCAACTTGGTTCGGCTACTGACATGTGAGCGACCTCTTCTGCCCTCCCGAGAATGCTAGGGTGAGCAGGTCTTCAATATATACTGTTCACTTCGTGGTGTTGCTAGTACTAACCAATTGAGATAGTGTGTTGGCCTCAACGTTCTCGCATCTCGGTATCTGCCTAAGGAAGCAAGAGTCAAAGTTTGGAATAATTGCTCTGACCTAGACTAAGTATATTGCCATGGTCTGGTCGCGAGCCTCGTAAGCACCGTTAGCCTGGTTGACCACCAATTGGGAATCGTTACATATGATAAGGTGTTTTGCTCCCATCTCCTTTGCTAGGTTGAGTCTGGAAATTAGTGCCTCGTACTTTATCTCATTGTTCAACGCTTCGCCGTATCGGATCAATCCGGCACCGCTTCCTCACAGATTTGACAAGCCATCTACATGGAGGATCCAGTCCTCGTTCCACGTCGTCTTAACCCTGGTGGGACCGATCTCATGCAGGTTGATTCCTCTGACATATTAGCAAGCTCAGTTAGTTCTAGGGTCGACGTGCTAAATGTGCATTCTGCGACAAAATCCACCAAGACTTAGGCTTTGATCGCTGGATGGGAATCAAACATGATATCGTATTCGCTCAGTTTGATGGACCATTTCGTTAATCTTCCAAACACCTCGGGCTTGAGCAAAATTTGCCTTAGAGGCTATTGGTGAGGACACCAATAGTGTGGGCCAGGAAGTACGGGCATAATTTTCGAGCTACTATGACTAGTGCATATGCTAGTTTTTCGATCTCAGGGTACCTGGTTTCGACATCTTGCAAAACTTTACTAACATAGTAAACGGGTCATTGGACCCAGTCTACTTCTCTAATCAATACCGAGCTGACTACCTCATCGCTCACAGAAAGGTACAACTTTAACTCATGTTCTTCTTCAAGTCGGATTAAAGCCAGAGCAGTACTTAAATATTTTTTTAGTTTGTCAAACGTGAGCTAGCACTCCTTGGTCCATTTGAAGTGCTCATTCTTTTTTATTGCCTTAAAAAAGGGTAGACATCGATTTGTCGATTTAGACATGAACCGGCTCAAGGCTGCTACTCGGCTAGTCAGTCTTTGGACTTCTTTTATTTTTCGAGGTGGTTTCATATTTAAGATGGCCTTAATCTTTTCCTGGGTTGGCTTTGATGCCGTGTTGGTTCACTATGTAACCTAGAAACTTACCCGGCATGACTCTAAAGATATATTTGCTCGGGTTCAACTTCATGTTATACTTAAAATTTGAAAAATGTCAATTAGATCACTTAATAGAGAGCTCAAAAGTTGGGTCTTCACAACCATGACATCAACATAACACTCAATTTTATTACTAATTAATGGTTCAAAAACTTTATTTACAAGGTGCTGGAATGTTTCCCCAACGTTTTTCAATCCAAAGGGCATAACCTTATAACAGTATAGCCTGAGCTCAGTTACAAATGTGGTCTTGTCCTAGTCAGCAAGATCCATCCTAATCTGGTTGTAACCGGAATAGGCATCTAGAAAACTCAACAACTCATGCCCCAAGGTCACGTCCACTAGGTGGTCAATCTTGGGTAATGGAAAGTAGTATTTCAGGCAGCCTTATTTAGGTCGGTGTAGTCAACGCATATGCACCACTTGCCGTTGGCATTCTTCACCAAAACCGGGTTGGCCACCCAGCTCGGGTAATGGACTTCCCTGATGAAGTCTGCCACGAGGAGTTTCCCGACCCCCTCATCGACTACTCTCCATCATTATGGGGCAAGGTTCCATTTCTTTTGTCTTACAGGCTTGACTAAAGGGTCGACATTAAGCTTGTGAGTTATTATTTTAGGATCAATCCTAGGCATCTTTGCCATGTACCAAGCAAAAACATCTAAATTTTTAAGTAAAAAAACTTACTAGTTGAGTTCGAAGTGGCTCGTTGATCGAGGCACCAATCTAAAGAGTTTTGGTTGATTTGGTGTCAGAAATCGGTATGTGGACCATTTCTTCTATCAGGGCAGCTCACTCCTCTATATGTTCCACTAGTTGTTCGAGCTTGAGATCCTCCACTAGTTTTGCTTTTCCTTTCAGAGTGGCCAGGTAACATTTACGGGATTCGAACTGGTTACCTCGCATGACCCCCACGCCATAATTAGTTGGGAACTTCATCGCTAAGTAATAGGTGGACACTATCGCACGTAGAACATGTGTGATAGGCCGAGCTATGATCGCGTTGTAGGGGGATGACGTCCCAACCACCAGAAAAGTGTGCTTGAATCGTACGATGTTCTACCACATGCCTGCTTCTACTGGTACTTCGACCCAACCAAGGGGCCTAACTCTTCTCTGCTAAATCCGACCAAGGGTGTGTCTGCTGGCTTTAGGTTGCTCTGATGTAATTGTAGCTTATCGAAGGTCTCTTTGAAGAGGATATTCGCCTAGCTGCTCGAGTCCACCAGGATCCGCTTCACTTTAAGTCATTGATTTGGAGCTTTACGACTAAGGCATCATCATGCGAATACTGAATCCCATGTGCATTGTCCTCAGTGAAGTAGATAGGTTCTTTGAGCCGAGGTCGCTTTAGCAGGTTTTCATCTTCATTATCCAATTAACGCAACAAAATCCTCCTAACTGCTGATTACATCCTATAATCATGGACCTGTAGGTGATCATATGGATCACTCTGCAAACTGGCCTTTCCTCCTAACTTCTGATTGACTCTCCTTCCCTCTGAACCACGTTCAGAAGGCTCTCTTGTGACTTCAGGCATTTCTTGCTGGTAATGAAATGCGTAGCAAACAGGTTGGCAAACTTTGCCCAGCTCTTGATGGAGCCGGTGCTAGGTTCCTATACCACACCCATGCAGCCTTTGTCACCCCCGGCTAGGTGCATTTGAGACTGCAAAGAATTCACGTGATCGTTGGGGTCGAACGATCCGTCATACTTGTCTAATGGTGGAACCTTGAAATCTTTCAGCATTGGGGCTGCTAGGAGCTCGCGAGACAGAGGAGATGACCGGCTAAGCAAGGGAGGTGCAGTCTTCGTTGCCACTGAGCTCACTTATTCCCTTTCTTAAACTTGCTCTGCTTGTTGGCTTGGATTTGCTGGCGAATTGTTTCTGGCCGAGGAGTGATGAGTCTTGCGGCGTCACCACTTTTGCTTCTTCACTGGCTTAGCATTGGTGCAACTGACCTCGGTCTGGTCTGGTATCTCAACCCTGGTTCTTTCAGTTTCTTGATCATTGTCGCAAGGTGGGTCTTTCTCACCAAGTTCTCCTGGTTGTGGAGTTTGCACTAGTTATCATGAGGCATTAAAGGGACTGGCCTCAAATTTGCAGCTCTGGCTCTTGGCTGGTTGTTTTCTCCCCGCGACCCGTTGTTTTCTTGTTGGGAGTGCCGCGACTGGTTGGCCTTGTTGAGCTGGTTGTCCTCAGGCCTATTTCTAGGGTTTCCTTATGATACTGGAGGAACGTGTTGACCATCCCTCCTCCCACGAGGTGGAATCTTGCCCCTTGGAGGGACTAGCACCTGCGAGGTCCCCTCACCCCAATGAGGGGATTGGTGGACGTTTTGGCTAGTTCTGGGCCGATTCTGGTTCTGTACTTGGCGCAACCTTGTGTGCCAAGGTGGAATCGGCTGCTGGTTTGGCTGTAGTGGTGGAAATTGCTACTGATACTGCTGGTATTGTTGAAACTGTTAGACCTACTGCATTTGGATCTATATTGTCTAGACGCACTAAACGAGGTCATGAAACTAGAAGTGCTCAACTCCAGGGGATAACAAATGACTTAGAGAAAGTCGCACCTACTAGGGGGAGCAGGACACTCACTTGCGGGGTGGCCTGTGGTACAGACAATGACGGGACCCCTGAAGCTAATTATAATAGATTTAATAATATTTGATAATAAGAATATAAATAATTTAAAATGTTTTAAATATTATTGAAATAATGAAAAAAAGATTAAATAATTTAAAGGTATTGAAGATTTCAAATAAAAAAAATAGGTAATAACTTTCAAAAATTGTTTTTAATAGATATTAAAAAATAGAATAATAGTTGCAATTATAAATGTACTAATAATAAAAACATTATTTAGCTTATATCAATTAATAATTCTATAAAATAAATTTCAAAAATTTGATATTTATTAATAATAATTTTAAAATCTTAAGCTATATTTATTATATATTTATATGTACTAAAATTTATATTTATTGTATTTTTGTGATAAATATATTTTCAATATTTATGTATAAATCTATTTTTGTTTTGTTATTTAGTAAAAACTTTTTAACACACACACACACACACACACACTAAAGTAGAGCTTTTCTTGTTAGTAGTCCTCTCCTTGCTCTATTACCTAAACCAATCAATTCTAGAGGGGGTGCAAGGTTCCTTCTAGAAGCACAAGAGTTGCCACCTAACATGACTTATCTCCTTTTTATTAGGAAACTAACTATCCCCCACTTTCTCCTAAATTCGTATTTATCTCCTAAATTATCTCTAATTCCAATTTATCATATCCCACACTTTTCATCTACATCTATCTAAGAAAATTTCTAATTATTTAAATATTGTAACCAAATTATGTTAATAACTTTAAAATATTTCTTAAAAACACAAAAAATAATTATAATAGGTTTAATAATATTCATATTATTAATAATTTTATATTTTTATGAAATGCATAATGAATAATGTAATAACAATATAAATTATAATCTTATGAATTATTAAATTAATTTAATAACTAATAATATTTTAAAGACAAAAACGAAAATTATTTAAATAATAAAATATAAAAAATAACAATAATCATGTAACAAAATATTTAAAACTACATAATAACTATGCAGAAATAAAATTTAAATAACGAAAAAGATTTAAATATTTTACGTGTTACTTAATTATTTAAATAATAAAATGTTTAACATAACAAAATTTTAAATAGTTCAAATAAAAAAATTATGTAATAACAATAGAAACTATAATTGATGGATTATTCAATTTAATAACTAAATAATATTTTAAAAACATAAATAAAATTATTTAAATAACATAATATTCAAAATAGCTAAATACTTATGTAACAAAAACATTTAATATTACATAATAACTTTAAAGAAATAATATTTAAATAACAAAAAAGATTAAATACATTACATATTATTTAAATATTTAACACAACTAAATTTTAAATAGTTAAAATAACGAAATTATGTAATAAATTTTAAAAAAATCTTAAGGTTAGAATAGTAATTACAATATATTTCATAACTTTTGAATTAATAATAATTTTATATTTTTCAAAATTAATAAAAAATGATGTAATAATAGTATAAATTATAATTTCTTGGATTATTAAATTTAATAAATAATTAATTTTTGAAAATTTTAAATAACGGTACTAGTTAAATAATTAAATAATGTTAAAAATAGCAAATTTGTAGATACTTTAAATATTAAAATTTTAATAACTAAATCATATTTTATATATTATTTCAAAAACAAAAATATATTAAATAACAAAATTATATTATTACTTTAAAATTTATCAAAAGCATAAAAAGTAATTATAACTAGTGAGGCCCATGCAATGCATAGGATGGGGCACTCCTCCCTATCATTGTCCCTCACCCCGATAGTCAAGACCCTTTATCCCATCCCCACCCCATCCTCGATGGCAGGGAGGGTTGGAGGTGGGGCATCCATTCCTCATCGCGGATGGGGAGTCCCCAAATTTTCCCTACTCGAGGCAACTACATAAAAGTAATCTAATTTGGAGATATTTTTACAAATAGGACTATGGAAATTTGGGGTATTTTAGGAAATGAATTATGACAATTTGGGGAATATTTTATAAATGGAATTGTCGGATCCTAAGATTATAAGAATATGAGGAAAAACTTTGAGATATTTTAAAAGTCTATATTAAATCTAATAACATTTTACTAATTTATCATCGAGTTTGGGGAATTATATGCAAACCCCGTCCCTTCCCCGTCCCTGATTTGGTGCAAAAATATTTTTCCCATCCCAACTCTCTCTCTTCCCCATCCCTATTTAAGATTTGAGAAAACTTTCCCCGTTCGTGGTGGGGTAGGATATTACTTATGTTTTATATACTATTTTAAATAAATTTTAAATGTTTTCAATAAAAAACTGATGAACACTAAATCATGTTTTAAACATTATTTAAAAAACAAAAATAGATTAAATTACAAAATTCTATAGTAACTTTAATAAGAATATAAAATATAAATAAATAAAAAATAAGCATTATTGAAATGGTGGAAGTAGATTAGTTAATTTAGAGGTATTAAATCCTTTTATTAGTTATTTATTGTAATTTCATTATAAATATATTTTTAGCAATTGCGTATTTTAATATAAATTTTTAATAATTATTGGAGATTAAACTATTGTTATTTGTTAGATATTAGATTGTTAATTTAGCTGAAATTATGAGTGTTTACTAGGCAATTCAATTCAATTGGAAATTGTTTGGCTACGCAAACTGATATGGTCAGGTTAGGGATTTAGTCACTTGAAGTCGAATTGACCAACCATTAGTGAACTAACGGTTAGCGTAATTTACATATATTATAGTTAACAAATATTGGTTAATTAATAAATGTTCAAATTTTTAATGTTTAGTGTAATTTACATTAATTATAGTTAGCAATTATCAAATAATAGTCCATTATTATTATTCAACTAAATAATTATTAAAAATTTTAGGAAAATTAAATAATGACATTAGTATATTAGAAATTATTTCATATTTATTTAAATAACAGTCCATTATTAATATTTTAATAAATAATTATGAAATAATTTAGGATAATTGTTAAATCTATCCACATTGGTCTAAACCACTTGGTTGGCTTAAAACATACTTGGTTTTACATTAATTAACAACAAATGATTTACTTTTAATTAAAGTTCATGTAATTTTCCATAATCACATTAATTTACTATAATTACATCACATTGATTAATAGTAAATAATTTACATTAATTCACATTAATTTATTGTTATTGTACATAACTAATTTACTAATTCATTACCACTAGGGGTGCAACTTGGGCGGGCCCAGCCCAAGCCCGAATCGGCCCAACCTAGAATTTTATACGGGTTGGGCTTGGATTTTCGGTCCTTGGGCAAGGCTCAGGCCCAAGAAGTCGGTCTTTTTTATTTTTTGGGTTGGGCTCGGGCTTAGCCCTTAGGTAGCCCGAACCTGGCCCGAGTTCGGACCAATTATATAGATTTATACATATATATGTGTATATATGTAAATGTTGCATATATATTTACATATACATACATACATATTTGTATATATAACATTTGTATAGATATTTTGCATACATATTTACATAGATACAAAAATATATGTATATATATTTGCGTAAATACGTTTATATGTATAATTTCAGAGTGGGTTCCTTAACCAACCTGAGCCTGGCCTGGGCTTGAGCCCAACCTGAGTGCATCAAATTATAGGGTGGGGTAGGCTCGAGTAAGGAAAATTGGGCTAGACCTTGGGCTTGGTCCTTAAGCCCATATTTTAGGGTCATGCCTGGGTTGACCATAAACCCGACCCAACCCACCCAACTTGCACCCCTAATTACCAAAAGGGAGTAATTGGGGTGGTGCAATATTCCCTCATGAATCCTATGGAGTTGCCAACTAGCATATCTTATCTTCTTTTTTCCTGTCCTTTTTATTAGGAAATGAACAATTTCCCATTTTCTCCTAAATTATTTCTAACTATCTCTACTTCCAATTTATCTCCTAAATTATCTCTAATTCCTATTTATCCTCTCCCTAACTTTTCATCTATATCAATCTAAAGAAAGTTTTAATTAATAAATGGGAAATTGTCTAAAACTCACCTTGAGTTTTCAGCATTTCTCTGAATATATTACCATTTTAATATTTAGACATGAAAAAAAGGAAAAAGTTCAAAAATTATTTCAAATATAAAATACATAGAAACATGAAAATTACAAAAATATATAAAAATTATAGAAATTGTCAACAAAATAAAAATTTATTTTTAAAATATAGAAACTATAGGAATTGAAAATAAAATAAAAAAATAAAAATTGTAGAAAAAAAACCAAAAGTTATAGAAAAACACAAAAATTACAAATAAATAACAAAAAATATAAGAAAATTTATAGATTGTAGAAAATAGAAAATGTAAAAAAATCTAAATTATAAAAAAGAATGGAAATTATAACAAAACACTAAAAATGCAAAAAAAACACAAGAAAATTGAAAACTGAAAAAAAAAACATTTTCCTCTAACTCGCCATTCAAGGGTAATTTGGTCATGAAAATTGTCATTTATGCTGACATGGACACCTCTGCTAATAAGCATTAATGATGCACTAACGGAATGTGAGTTTTGGAAAATAAAAACTTAGTGATATGGTGAGTTTTAAACATTTTGAAAAGTTATGGTGAGTTTAAGGGAAAGGTTAAAAACTCATGGTGAGTTTTAGACAATTTCCCTTAAAAAATTTAACACTTATTTAATTATTATAATGAAATTATGTAATAACTTTAATATATTTGTTAATAATAAAAAAATAACAAAATTATGTAATGATTTAAAAAATTACTTAAGAGTAGAAAAATAATTATAATTTATTCCATAATATTTGAATTAATAATAATTTTATATTTAAAAAAATTAATAAAAAATTATGTAATAGTAGTATAAATTCTTATTTTATGTATTATTAAATTTAATAAATAATTAGTGTTTTAAAAAAATTGAATAATCTTATTACTTAAACAATTATGTATTATCGAAAATAACTAATTTATAAATACTTTAAATACCAAAAATTAATAACTAAATCATATCTTATATATTATTTCAAAAACAAAAAATAGATTAAATAACCAAACTATGTTACAACTTTAAAAAAATACCAAAAACACAAAAATTATTACAATATATTTAATAATATTTGATAATAAAAATATAAAATATAAATAATTTAAAAATTAACTAAATAATATTATAAATAATTATTTTTTAAATGTTTTAAACATAAAAAAATTCTAAATCATATTTTAAACATTATTTAATTTAAAAAAATATGTTTAATAACAAAATTATGTAATAACCTTAAAAAATTATCAAAAACACAATTTAATTATAATTGATTTAATAATGTTAATAATAAGAATGGAAAATATAAATAATTGAAAAAAGTTAAATATTATTTAAATAGAGAGTTTAGATTAAATTACTTCGAGGTATTGAAGCTTTCTATTAGTTATTTATTACTTTTTCATTATAAATATATTTTCAGTAATTGTGTATTTTTGCTATAGATTTTCAATAATTATTGGATGTTAAACTCTTGCTATTTATTAGAGATTTGAATATTAATTTAACTAAAATTAGGAGTGTTCACTAGGTAGCTCAATTTGGTTTGTTTAGCCAGCCAAACAGAATTGGTTGGCTTGGGGAGTTGGTCACTCAAAATTGACCAACCATTAGTGAAAATCGACAAACTCAAGTTGTATCAGCCAATGTTTGAAAAATCAACTGGGCGACTGGCTTATGCATTTTGGTCACGATCACCAGTTCAATTGTCCAAGTTGGATGGGTCAAACCGTTCCACGCCAGCGCTCTATCTATTTAACTTTTGCTTAACAAAATCTATGCATCACACATGTCCCCGCTAGACCTAGAACCAAGGTCAGGTGATGGTTCAAATGATTCAATCGGTCAGGTCAACGGTAGGTTGAAAACATTGGTATCTATTTGGATCAATTTTTAGTTTGGTTAGTCAATTTGAAAAATTTAAACTTAAAAAATTTAACTTAGAAATTAAATTAAATTTAAAATATTACAATGATATTATTAAAAGAATAAAATTAAAAATTTCAATTTACAATATAAAATATTTTAAACTAAGAGATATGGGAAATTTTCCATTTTCTTGGTCAGGTTGGGAAATTATCGAATTGAAGCCAACAAAAAATACTAAAGAGTGACCAACTTGGGTTGAGTGGGGTTAGTTTGGTCAGTTTCACCGGTTTGATTTACAACCCTAAATGGAATTAATTATTGTTATTTTTGTATTGCATGTATATATGTATGTATGTATGTATGTATGTATGTATGTATGTATGTATGTATGTATGCATGTATAAAGTAGGGGTGGCCACGAGACAAGTTGCTCACGAGCTATTTCAACTCGACTCATGAAAGGCTCGGCTCAGCTCGTTCTTAACCAAGATTTAAACTGAACTCAAGCCTAATATATAGGATTGAATGTTAATTGAGCCAAGCTTGAGCTTAATAAAGCTCGGCTCGTGAGGCTCGTAAGCCTAATTGAACCTGTACATAGGGTGTAACTTCGGCTCGACACCTCGACCACTGAAGGAGACCTCAGATTAGCACATTGACAACTGTGGAAGACCTCAGCTCGGCACCTCATAAACTAAGGGAGACCTTAACTTGACACATCTCCTCACTTCAACAACTAAGGGAGAACTTAGCTACTAGGGAGACCTTAGCTTGGCACTTCAATAGTTGAGGGAGACCTACAATCAAAGTTAGTTGAGCCGAGCTCAAACTTCTGAGTTTTTTACTCGAGCCAAGCTTGAACTCAAGTTTCTAATTCGAATCAAGCTTGAGCCTGATAGTTTATTAACGAGTCAAGTTCAAATAGCCAGATATTCGGCTCGGCTCGACTCGAATCCACCCCTAATATAAAGTAGAGCTTGTCATGTCAGTGGCCTCTTTTTGCTCCATTACCCAAATTGAGCATTTCTAGAGAGGTGCAAGATTCTCTCTCTCTCTCTCTCTCTCTCTCTCTCTCTCTCCACTCCCTTAAAACCTCTACAAAACATTAGGAAATTTCTCCAATATTCATGCCACCCTTAGTGCACCTTCTTTATCTTTTTGATCCTACCGTGTTTATCATCTTTCCATTTTCTTCTTCCTCCTCTCAACGTATTCCTCTTACTCTCTCTTCTCATAAAAAATGCCACATCTTAGATAACACATTTTAAAATAGTGTTACATAAATATGACCCATTAAATATAACTATTGTCTTTAATCATGCATGATTACATAGACAATTAATAAATAATTTAGTTGATTAGCTAATTAAAGTATTACCTAATGAAATAGAGTAATATAACTATCTTAATTGGTCCATTTAGTTAAGTTAAATGAACTTAAGTAACGTAATTGATCAACTATAAATTAAATTATCCTAATTAACCTATATAACCTAATTAATGAAGTTATCTTTAACCCAATGTTTTAAAAGTCAAATTGACAATGGAACCATTTTTGTCTTTGGGTTCTGGGTTAGCGGTTTGATCATTGGGTTTGAAATGAATGCATTATGATATTCATCAATGTTTTAAAAATCGACCTAGAATTGGAATTGCTTTGACCACCAGTTTTTGGGTTAGTGGTTCAATTGTCCAGTTTGAACAGATGATCCATTCTAATTTAAGATATAAAAAATAAAAAATAAAAATAGAAATGGCAAAAAACTATTGCCTGGGTTGAATGGGTCACCGGTTTGGTTGTTTAGGCTAGTGGTTGTTGACCAAATCAACGGCTTTTGGCCAAGATACGGGTTAAGGGTGAAATGGAACTGATTACCTCGATGGTTTTTGGGCCAAACTGTCTCACCATCTAGTTCAAACAGATAACACATCTAGTTCAAACTGTCTCACCAATTTAATAAAAAAGAAAGGCAAAAAACCATTGTTTGGGTCAAATGGGTCAATGGTTCAATTCGACCATCCAAGTCAACAGATCACTTGTCAAGTCAACAGTTTTTGGCCAAGATACAGGTTAAGGGTGAAATGGAATTGGTTGCCTCATTGGTTTTTGAGCCAAATGGTCTAACTGTCTAGTTCATATGGACGACTCACTCCAATTAAAAAAAAAAACAAAATAATGTTTAAAATAATAAATGGTCAAAAACCATTGTCCAGGTTGAATGGTTGATGATTCAATAGTTAGGTCACTGACCAAGTCAATAGTTTTTTTGGCCAAGATATGGGTTAAGGGTGAAACAGAACTGATTGTCGCGACAGTTTTCAGGCCAAAAGGTGCAACCATCTAGGTCAATGATGGTTCAAAAACCATGATATTCATCATAAATATAATAAAATGTTTATATTATAAAAAATAGTTATTGGTTTATGAACAATTATTCACTTCAAACAGTTCAATGATTATACAGTTTGGATCAAAGGTCCATTGACCAAATTCAACTATATTTTACAAAAATAATGGGCTAAGTCGTAATTAAACAAAAAATGTGACCAATTTTCCATTGAAAGAGCTAAGCTCAATGATCTTAGGTAGGGGATTTCAATGGGGGCTAAAACCTGATTAAATGGATGGGATGGGAGACTAAACATGGGTGGGGCTTTGAGGAGCTAATCATTGGGTGGGGTGGCGGAGAGGAAAATTTTATATGGAGAGGGATAGTATAAGTGGGATTATGCTTCCCCCGAGTCACCCTGGCTCCACCCTTGTCATTGGGGTTGCTTTACCGCTTAATTATGTTAGAACCTTTTCCCTCTAGTATCGAAAAAAAATGGGGTGGATTTGATTTAACTTGACCTAAGTAGAAATGTTATAAAACCCCTTCTACCTTTAAATATACTTGACAAAGCCTAATAAGTATATTTTAAATTCATGAGTAAATATTCCCAATGTACAGTTAGACTCCATTGGTTTCAAAGTTTGTACAGAGTTTTTATCCACGCTTTTCAATCTCCTCTCTAGAGTGGAACGGGATCGGCTCCTCATACAGTGATGCCTCAGCTGCACATCCACCATGCATTAGGAACATCTCCCATGAATAATAATTTATAAGTATGAGAGATGTTCCCAATGCATGGTATGATGTGTGTGTAAGGCACGAGTGAGACACCCTGTGTGAGGAGCAGATCCGGTCTCCTCTAGAGTGCCATACAGTTCCACACCCTTAAAACTCTAATCATCTAAACACAAAATCATTGTAAACATTGGAAATATAAGAGGGTATTTGGTACAGCCATGCATTGTATTTTGGATTCGTCGACACAAATTTGTGTGGTAGAAAATTTTCCTACATTTTGAAAATGTTCCAAGTTGATCAATATAAATTGTTATTTCTGTTAAAAGGTCAAATTTGATATTTCAATCATAAATGGAAATAATTAATCAAATTGCTATTTTTAATTAGCACTCAAATACATGTTTCTCACAAATTTGTTATGATCAACCCAAAACTCAACAACAATTCAACATGGATCACAACAATACATCAAGGGCAACCAATAAAGATTTTTGAGCTAGATTGTTGGTGTTGGTCTCCTCCTTGGGTGATGGGCTGAGTTAAATAAAACACATGCACACACAAAAGTAGCAACCAATAAAGAATGTTGGTGAATGAGTACATAGACGAGAGTCCAAAATAGAATTGGAGCAGTATCTGACGGACTTGGAACCGGCTACTAGGAACCGGGTCTAAATTTTGGACTCCTCATTTTATTGATTCGGAAAACACAAAAACAAGAAAGTTTGGATCCAATGGGGCCCCAATAACCTCTTAATCAAGTACATTAACCATGTGTTTGGTTGGAAAGGAAAGGTAGGCTGTGTTTGGTTTATATAAGTGTCAATCTTTCCTCACTTTTCTTTCAAACCAAATACAGCCTAAAAAGATTGATACTTACATAAACACGAGTCTTTTTTTTTCGTATTAAAAAAAGAATTAAAAAGCAATACAATCAGAACGTTTAATCCCTTTGGGGAAAAAGATGATGAGAATTCGCCAACTATGTTTGAGACCTCTATCTACCATGACAAGGGTGTTAGTGGAATCAGGGCTGGGTTCTAGGGTCCTTGCACTGGACATGGAATGGCCATTCCCTCAAATGGAAGAATGTCATTTCAGCAGGAATAGGAATGAGATTTTGATTCTATCCAACCAAATAATTGAAATCGAAATAGTCCATTCTAATACCAATTCCACACCTCTTTTTCCGTGAATCGAACTGGGCCTTAAAACCCATTAGGATTTTTTCCATTTGAATAGCCTCAAACAAATGTTGTCCATCAAAACATCATTAAAAATTTTCATCCCAAGTCCCCAATCTTCTACATTCTTTGCATACAGTGTCCCATGCTAAAAAGCCCTTAATCCTCATCAAACCATCCAAGGATTAACATGCCCTTGAAAGAAGTTCCAAAGCAGACATCACATACAATGTCCCATGTTATTAATCAATAGTTGAAAACTATTCTTCTTTAACCTAGCCATACCCATGAACAACAGAGATGAGAGATCCAAGATGTTTTATTGTCACTCTGATGACACATGTTGGTTAGGGCTTGTTAGTTGATTTGGGTTAAGACATGCCAATCTGAACTGATTACTAGTTTATTAATAAGGTTTGGTTAAAGCATTTGGCTGATTAGGTTAAAGGTGTTAACCTTTGATTTTGAGCTTTTGTTTTATTGGTATTGTCGTTAGAGGGGGACTCAGCATTGGGGACAGAGTTGGGTGCATATGAGGATCACTAGCCATATCACTGAGAGCTTGTAGTTCTGTTGGTTTGGTCTCGTACCTCATTTTTAAGAATGATGATACTTGGAGAATATCTGAATAATTGTATTAGCATAGGGGTGGATTCAAGACAAGTTGAGCCAAATATTTGGTTATTTGAAATTGATTCAGCAGAAAAACATGAGATTCGAGTTCATGTGCAAGCTCAAATCAAGCTAGAAATATGAGTTTAAATATGGCTTGATATGTTCAAGCTCAAGAGTGAGCAAAGCTTCATATAAAATATAAAACATTATATATGTAAACAATTATACAAATATAAAAACTAAAAAATATAACATAAAAGATTATATATAAAAAGGGTTTAACTATGATATGAAAAAGATATGATATGGGAAAAACATTTCACCAATGAACTAGAATCATAAACATGGTGATCACTCAGTTGTTATTTATATATCAAAATTCATGGGTGGGTTTTGATCGGCCAAAGCTCTTTTGATACCATGTTTTTTCCACATTATAGTTTTTCCTAAATAAAAATTACATATATAAAAAATTATTTATTATTATACATACAAAAAAATATAAGTTCAATTAAGCTTACAAGCTTCAAGAGATAAGTTTCATTTGGCTTTAGATAAGCTCAAAGATCAGTTTAGACCAAGCCAAATTGAATTTTTCATGACCTAAGTTCAAATATCTTGTGAAAAGATAGGTTTATATCCTCCTCAGCAACAAATTAAGGTAACTGAAACATTTTTGAATTGATCAATATATGACTAGGCTTCACCCTCCCCCTTGAAACAAGAAAAATCAATTTAATATTTATAAAAATGATCTTTCTTCGCACATGCATTTTTAAGGCATGCCTGTTTTAATTATAAATAACCTCAGATAAAAAACACCAATGTTACCAAATAAAGTTAAATATTAGATAAAATTTTCACAACTTTATCAATTTAGGTGAAATGGTTGGCCATAAAAAGGTAAAAACTGAGCCACCTTTTTTTAACAGAAATTAAAAAAAAAAAAAATACAAACTGACAAATTGTGCATCAGTTGGTTGTGGTCTTAAATTGAGATGCTATAAGTCATGTTGGTCAGGTCAGGCAGGGTTTGTATTTCAGAATCGGGATTTGCTCTTCACAGGGCGCATCTCACACTGACCTCACAGCTATATCCCACCTTGTATTACGAACATCTCCCCATAAATAACAATACAAATCATGAGAGATATTCCCGATGTAAGACTAAGATGTGTTGTAAGGTTGGTGTGAGAAGTGATTTATGAGGAATAGATCCAAACTCTTTCAGGCATATCTTTATGCCATGAGGCAACACAAGAGGATAACTTGTACCCCAAACCCTAGGATCTTCCCAACCCTGATGAAGGTGGGAATCACTTTTTAAGTCTAAGATACAATCAAGATGAGACCTTCAAATTGAGCCAATAAGGACCTTCAATTTGTCTAAAAAACTTTAGAAAATGGTCCTATTCATGGGAAATAATAAGATCACGCCTCCCTATTTTTGAGTAGGTTAATTTGTACTTTTCCATAAGACAGCTTTTAACATCCAAGAATAGGAGTAAAAGTGATTAGTTCAATTTGCATGTTCTTCAAACTTTCAAAGAAGTGACAATCTAAGCCAACAATAGGGCGTCAAATGGGTTGGGACCGGATCACTTCAAATGTATAGTATAAAAAATACAAAATACAAGATTGTATTCCTTCCAAACTAAGCCTTAGTGGAAATTTTTTTGTTTGTTTCTTTTTTTAGTGAATCTTTGTTAGTAGTCAAACCAATTAAATATGGCTATGAATCTGGACTAGAATTTGGATACCTACTCCATTTCGTGCTCTAGATCATGGTTTTCAAAACCGGATTGAACCGGACAGTCGGATTGAAAAAGCCAGAAACTGATCATTTGACTGGTTCTGTTTTTCCCCAAAATCATTGATTTTGGTCAACAAACCACTGAACCATCGGGTTAATTGTTTGAATTGTTTGAATGATTTTATTTTCAATTTTTTTTGTCGGAATGGTCCAACCGTTTGACCCGAATGGTCAACCCAATAACTGGACCCCTGACCTGTTCAATCGCTAGGTCGGTTTTAAAAACCATGCTCTATACAAAAGCTAAACTACATGTTTTTAGGTGAAATTTTGAATTAATATATACTAATTTTCTTGATGAGTGCAAAGAGCGCTTGAAACCCTATGGCTCTGTTTGATTTGCTAGACAGAGGTGGGAAAGATAGAATATTCCTAAAATATTCCACTTTCCCATGTTTATTTTGTGTGACGCACGGAAATGGGATGGGAAAAAAGGGGAACGTACTTTCTCAAAAACTGGGATTCGGGTTCGCACTCTAGTGAGAAAATGAAGGGAAAGAGTATCGGACGGGCTTGTTAAAAGAGTTTGTTGTCTGTTTTCTCCGCTTCCTCTGCCCAATAGCAACGTCCAAGCTTCCGGTGATATTTTCAAATAGATGGTTGTCTCCTTGTGACCTTTTCAACTGTTTTTAATTCTTCTTTATTTTTTGAGCTCCAAAACCCAAATAGATATATGGTGCAATCACAGTGGGCCTAGCTGCCATGGTTTCCGGCAACCAGTGCTCTCTCTTTCTCTCTTTAGCGTTTGATTTCCTTCTAC
The DNA here is from genome assembly GCF_056320005.1 of Nelumbo lutea. Taxonomy (NCBI): domain Eukaryota; kingdom Viridiplantae; phylum Streptophyta; class Magnoliopsida; order Proteales; family Nelumbonaceae; genus Nelumbo; species Nelumbo lutea. Next base: position 37,933,794 of record NC_142688.1, read on the forward strand.
CATTTTACTTCGATTAAGATATAACCTATTTTTTCTCGAAAAAACAGAGCTCTTTTCTTCTCTTCAACTCTCCATCTCTTACTCTATGTTATCTTCCCTGTCTACTACATGGATATTACCGTTATTCTAATACAATGATTTCCACCAAATATTTCTAAACACCACTATCGTTCCTTCGATTAAAATTGTGATTTTCATAAATTATTTCCAAATGGACTCAACTCATTCTGATAATTAATTACTTTCAGAATTTATGCAACTATAGAACAAACAGATGCCCTTCAATTGTAACAGATCGGTTCAGCATTTTTCTTAATATAAATATATAATAAAAATTATAAATATGTATAAAATATTATATTTTAAATAATAAATAATATATAATATATTATAAATATATATTTATATATAATACATATTTATTAATTCATAATATATAAAATACATATAATATATACAAAATATATACAAAAACATGTATACCGGTCGGTTCGATTAACCACCGGTTTTTTAAATTGGTTAACCAAAACTGAACCAATACCTTCAGTTTTTTAAAATCACCGAACCGATCGATTCAGTTAACCGATTTTTTGGTTCGGTTTCGATCGATTTTTTCGATTGGTTCAGTTTTTCGATTTTTTTTGCTCACCCCTACTTCATATTAGTGATTTCAAGTAAAAAGCCAGGTATATTTTATCTTATTTAGCATATATCTGAAAAACATTGTTTTATTTTTTTATATAATACATTAATGTTGTTTTTGTATTTTGGTTACAAATTAATTTTTAGGCATAAATACTTGCATATTCTCTATAAGTTAAAAGGGATGACCTGCAGTTTTGGTCACAAACTTTCAAGTCTGGGCATCCCTAATTTTTAGGCATAAATACTTGCATATTCTTTATAAGTTCAGAAAATACCTTATAGTTTCAAAACCTATTTATATATACCTTAAAAAACTATTTAATTAAACCCTTAACTGCCCAATAAATTTTGAAAAAGTATTTGTTTTGATAAATCAATAAATTTTCAAAAATTTCCCTTTGACTATATAACAAATTGTGAAAAAGGCCAAGGTGGATGAGCAATGGTGAGATGGGCAGCGATTTAGCGATGTCCAAGGGACTGGTGTTGTTCTTTAAGGAGAAACGGTTGATCTCAACATTGCTGAAATGACAAAGCTTACGTTGTTGTCAGGTGTAATGAGATTGCGTGTAGAACACTAAAGGGCTCCAAGGTGATCTTCCACCTATGCATGAATCTTTGAGATTCCAAAAAATTATTAAGGTGGTGTTTGACATGTCTTTTCGGTGTGCCTTTCCATCTGTAAGAAGTTCAAAAGACTAAAACATGGTCCTTTCTCGTTTGGTATTTTATGAACCAAAAGACTTAAAGATAAGCACACAGAAAAACTAAAAAAATGTTAATTAGGAAGCTTCAAATTAAGTTTTTTTTTTTGGTTTTTATGCACAAAAAATAGTTTTTCCTCCTTTTTTAACAGCCTAATAGATCACAGCACTAATCAAACAGTCTTGGTCTTTAAGAGAAGACCCTAAAAGCTCCGTGCATCTTTTCGTCTGCTAGATTGTTGAAAGATCTACTTAGAAAGACTTGTCAAACAACCCCATCAAAGAAAGATCAGGCATTGCCCAGTTAAAGATGGAGCTGTAACATTAGTTCCACCACAACCATAAGATTTCTTCTTAGACAAACTTTCTGGTTGCAGAATTTGCCGGTGTTAGCCTTGGAAAACATAAATATGCTTATAATGGTTGACTGGGCACTTGGACTTATCTTTGATGGGTTGCAGCATCTAGACCTTCTTTGCCTAAAAATATGCCACTAACTTTGGTATTTGATGGAGGCCCATCTCAAGACCCATCTCCTCACATAGGCGGCCATGCAAGAGAGAAGGGGTACATCCAAGATAATTCAAGATTTCAAGAATTATCAAGAATTCAAGAAGTCCAAGATCTAAGGAAACTCAAGAATTCAAGATAATTCAAGATTCATACCAAGATCAAGATAATCCATGCATGGATCAGATCGAGGGAGATCGAATGGTGGAGATCAAACCAATGAGAGTTCGATCCTATCAGATTAGATATTTAGATCTATCCTAGTTGTTATTTCCTAGTTCTTTTACAATTTTCAAATTATAAATACTGCTATTTTCCCAAAATTATTAATCAATTCATACTTCATATTTTCAGAATTTCTTTGAGTTCTCTTCTTCCTATTTTCGCCACCTTTTCTCTCTCCTAGAGAATTTGGTGTTCTTCGTTAGAAGCTAGCGATCGCCCGATGCTTGCATAGCCAGCTCCGGTTCTCATTGCTTCCACGCTGCGTCAGTATTTCAATGGCCAAATCAGCAATGACCAGGATATATAAAACTTCTCTCTAATTTTGTGAAAAGGAGGAGGAGGAGAGAAAGAGAGAGAATGCAAGGTAGCTGCAGCTCGTTTGTCAAAGAGATTTAAGTGACGAGGAAAGAGTGAAGATCAAGGAGTAAAATGGGATTAAAAAACAATTTAGGCTACATTTGTTTGTAGTGTAAAACCTAGTCTGGTATAGTTTTACACTCTGATTCACTTTTGTATGCATTTGGATGGAATGTAAATAAGAATGATAACCGATGTAAAAGTGCATTTAGACATACTTTTACATCAAGAATTAATGTGAAAATTACATAAAAAAATCAATGTAAAAAACTCTCGAGCTCTCCATCAGTGTAAAAGTAACAATTTATTTATGTCATCGTCTCAATCTCCATGCAACCTCCTTTTTCTTGTTCTTGTTCTTCTTCTTCTTCTTCTTCTTCTTCTCTCTCTTTCTCTCTCTTTCTCTCTCTCTCTCTCTCTCTCTATTCTCCTTGTGCCAGGTTCAGACGCTTTCTCCTCTCTGTAAGGACTCCAACATTATTCAAGGCATCTCATCGTCCCATTAGGCCATCATTCCCAGCACCTAGTTACCGCTAATCCCTCCACCAGGCACCCAAAAAGATGTAATTTTAAGATGCTGCAAGTAGAACTAATTCGACCTATGCTCTGTTATGAAACCTCTCCTTGCAACAGAGATCTTATGCTCTTAGTTCCCAAATTTTATCAAAACCTGCGGATCCATCTTACATGTAAGAATAGCGCTCTATTATGAAACCTCTCCTTGCAATGTTGTACAGCTTCTGAGCTGAATTATGAAAGGGTGTTTGGCATCAATGCCATTTTTTTTGAGAAAACTGTGCCACGTGGGTGCCACATCAGAAAAAGTGGTTCTTTAGAAGACGATCTCATATTTGGTCAAAGTGTGGTATAGAGAAACGTCAAATTCAATATTTTCTTGGAAAATAACATGTTTCTGACAGTGGTGCAATGATGTGGCATCATCTTGGACGTTGGATAATATAAACGAATGTTGAAAATGATTCTACAGTACTGGAACCAAACAAAACCAATGTTTTTTCTCAAAAAATATAGCCTATATGGCAGCACCATTTCCAAACAAAAAACAGTACTTACAACTCAAACATACACAACACCATTTTATCAACACCAATGCCAAACACCTACAAAACCTATGTGCCACCCAATAACTCGTCAAGCCAAAGAAGTCCTGGGGCCTCAAAAGTATGATTTTGTTTGGATCAACTACTTTTCCATACTTATTGTCTACTTCTCTTTCAAATGCACACTTGAGCTGAAGTTCCCATCGAAAACTTAACTTTCTGATCTGACCTGGCGATTTATACCTCCGACAACAAATTGCAAAAAAAAAATCTGCTCAACCTCCTCCTTCTTTTCCTCATCTCCAATAGCTCCTGGAATGGCTTCTTCAACACTAGCTATCTATGGGCTTTTTCTTCAAATGCAAGCAACCAGCATGCTGCCAACGAATTCTCACTTTCTCAGTCTATTTTCCTATTCCTTACTATTATATTCTCTAGGTGCCTATGCATTAGAACCCCTTTTGGGCCCCCAAGTTTGGTTCCACAGTATAGATTTCTGGGCCATCGTTGACCCAACTGGAAAACCCACACCCCACTTCGAATAGGAAATAAATTAAGGATAGCCCAATTGGGTCAAGCCTCAAACAACCTTCTGTTATCTCACGTGGATGAATGATGTGACCAATCTAGAGACATCCATCAGATGGGAGACCCTCATGAGTCTGGAATTGCCATGTGTTAGATCTGCCATTCTACGTTAGTCCAGTGATTAGTCGTTTTCTGCACCTGATAGTTTCAATTTCTTTAGTGGAAAGCTGCTTACAAGAAAGGTTTTACTTTGAACATCTAGCAAGGATTTGGGGCTAGAAACTGACTGCCATTGTCTGATTTCTGAATACTGAATAAAGATGGTTGAGGTTCAGCCATTTATGGTCCCAACTTCCAACTATTCTGCTGCATTGAAGAGTCATGGACTGTTCAGGCTTCTTCTCTAAACCGTTAATTAAAGCTGCATATATCTCTAGACGACTCTATCACCCTGAGCCAGAGCTAGCTGTTTCCTAGCGAAAGGATTCAACGAACTAGCCCTCTTTTCACCGGGCTTAGGATCCATTTGACAGTCCCTATTGGATCCAGGTCAGAGTTGGGCTGGTCCTTAACCATCCATCCAGTTTTGTCTCATGTGACTGACCCGACCCATTAATTCAGATGCATGGGGAGGATAAATTTGGCCGGAGAAACTCCGACAATGTTTTAGGTGGGGATTGGGTTGGTCATATTAGCTGGGGGCCGGGTCAGAGTCAGACCGTTAGTTCTTGTATCTACAAATGATCTTTTTTAATTAGGACCACTTATCTGTTACGGATGATTCATTTGCTGTAAAGCTTTTCCCTCTTATCTAAGTGGGTGTTGACCCAAACAGGGTTTGCTTGACCTAGTTATGGTTGCATGGATTAACATAATTTCCTTCCACCTTTTGGCCCAACAATTTTGTTAGTTTCTCACTAAGTCAATATATTAATAAGTACCTTCTATAGTTAGCTATATATAAATAACTAAGCAAGTAAAAAGGAGAGAGTGGGCGCTCTCTCTCTCTCTCTCTTTTAGTGTCTGCATCAAACACTAAGCTTTATAAGCAAGTTGAGATAGAGCCAAGGCCATGTTTCTTAGCAATCATAGCAGCCTTGCAATTTGCTCTCGTCGTTTCAAGCAAAGTCCTCAAACCCACCACACTTAAGTAATGGGGTTGGCTTCTGTCACAATTAAGATGTAAGAAAAGAATCAGTCATACGTTCACGTCTTTCCATTTTCAAGGTGTGAAAAGAGGAAGCTCTGATTAAAGAATTCAGTTGCCCACCATGAACCAACCCATTTCATGCATGTATTTGATTTGACCCCAAAACCCTGTGTTTCTCCTGTTTGTATGGGTGAGATGATTAGGATGCCTGGAGGTTAGTAGCTTATTAAGCAACGAATAATATTATTCTAATTAACCATGGTTTAAGGATAACACTGTTGACGCCCAAAATGACAAAACTGCCCTCTCTGATGAAGTGATATATCAGGTGCTGCTATCATTGAATTCACTTTGCTGGTATCATCACTACTACTAGATCCTATACATATGGCATATAAGAAGGTGGTCCTCTCCACCCATCTTTTTATTCAACCAAGCTAATGCCCTATCAGCTATCAACGTTCCGTCAACATTTTGATAGTAGTACAATTCATTTACTACAATTAATAGGGTGAAATCAGGACCTTTCCTATTCAATTCCCACCCATTTTTCAGTTCAAAATGTTTTTAATTTTTTGATCCATAAACTGGAAAGCCACACATCTTGATGCGTATGAACATGGAGCCCTTAATCAAAATTTCCTTTTTTTTTCCATTTTTGGGTAGATCCGAACTTTTATACAGACATGAGTAAACTTGCTTCACGTGTGAAAGCTTACAACACCCATGACGAAATGCTAGCCTAAGCAGGAACCCATTAAAAAAAAAAAGAAAAACAAACAAGAATTGCTCCTTACCTTTGTGACACAAGACAACCACCAAAGGCCATCAAAGCAGAAAAAGAGAGAGAGAGAGAGAGAGAGAGAGAGAGAGAGAGAGAGAGAAGAAAGCTAAAAGCCAAGAAGGATTGCTCAAAGCACAGCAAGCCTAACAGTGCTGCTTGGGCTCCACCCCTTCTCCCACGTTTACCCTTCTTCTCCCCCAAGAAGCCAAGCACGTAAAAATCCCATCTCAGTGATGAAAAGGAGAAGAAAACAATTCACAGTTGATTTCAAATATGTTCATCCACTACTAATGTTTTACCAAGACTTGTTAATATTACAGTTGCCCATTTTAGTAGACCAACCCTCAATCTAATTCGGCAAACTTATTTCGTCGAGATCATCTAGTGACAAGAAAACTTCGTCTAAACATGAAAGCTCGGTGCCATCTCCATCTTCATCGCAGAAGCTCCCCTGAGAGCCACCACTCCTCTCATAGACTCGGCAGAGGACCAGTCTACTCGAGTCCTGAATGAAGCAATCAGAAACCAAGCTTGGTTTTCCAGTTTACGCATAGAGCTAGATTGGAATGAAATTAAATTCGTTCTGGGCAAACGAAACTACTTACAATTTTTGAGTTTCCTTTCTTTTTAGAGGACCTACTACTGGAACCAGAATCTGAAAGGCGGTACTCCTGCATTACCCAGTTGGTTTTGATCCCCGTCGGAGCTTCACCAAGGTAGAAGACGAGATATTTCTTCATACCCACTTTCTTACTCTCACCTGTGAAGATGGGTTCATCAACTCCCAGCGGCTTCCAATACCCATTTGCAGAAATTCGATTTGGCGTTCTTCGGCTGAAGAAATACCAATGGTTATTAATCCCTTCCAACGCTTTGCCTGCACAGTCCAAATGCAAAAGAAAGGAAGAAATGAGAATTAGAGTTGTCATTGAACATAGCTAGAAAAGAGGAGGAAATTTCAGACCACTGAGCTCCCATGGATCGTAAGGATAGAGATCGAGATCCGGAATGACATCTGGATGACAAGGCAGGAGTGCCGCCTTCCTGTAGAGAAAATGAACGACGAGTTCTTCATCAGTTGGGTAGAATCGGAAACCAGGAGGTAGGTTGACATTTCCATCTCCCATCTCGCTCTCACCCCAGAAGAGAAAGAAGAAGAAAATTATGATGAATTGATGATGCAGAAGAAGAACGAGAAGCAAGTCTAGAGATCGACAAGAGAAAGTGTTGGATGATTGGTGTTATTGTAGGTTTGGTTGATATTTATAGTGCAGAGGAGGGAGAATTTGACGTGAGAGAGAAGGTGGTATGATCAGAGTTGAGTCTGAGTTGGGTGATGGAAGGCGGCGGGTAACGGAACGTCGTTAGGTACTTCAAATAACGGGATTCTGTTCTGTTCATGCTGGAGGGAGACAAGTAGGAGAGTTTGGTTTGGTATTTTGATTTCTTCACTTCTATTTTTCTTCATCATAAATGCTGAGTGTGTGGGCCATGGGCCGTCATTCGAACGTCATACTTATTTGTTTGGGGCCATCAGCTGCCTCCACGTGGCACCTTGTAGATAGGGTCTTGAGCTCGAACCATTCATGGCATCATGGCCCAGATCTAGAAGGGCCCATAATAGATAACGGAAGGATTTTGGATGATTGGATTGAACTATAAAAAGTAAATGGGCATTAAATAAAAAGAAAAAAGCACTTCTCCTTTTGATTTTGTGAACCGGATCCTTGGGTTGGACCTTGTGAATGAGGTGTAGTCCAATCAAGCCCATTAACACCTGTCTGAGATGAAAATAAGCAACTTTGTTAGAATTGGTTTGTGTAAAATTTTGGAAGCATTGGGGTTCAAGTGCAGAGGGAGAATTGAAGAGATGCTCCAAGCAAGGTGTGCAGTTGCTTCGGTACGGCTCTGTGATTGGGTAATGCATGGGACCCGACTTTGCACGGAGGGATAAGTGTCCCATGGTGATTGGGGTACCCCACATTTTCGAGTGCACCCAGCACTCCTCTCAGTATTGGAGTTATACACATTAATTTAGAATCTCCTGTCGGAGTCGGACAGGATTGCCCACATTATCCCTCCACCATTGCTGTTCTAAAGACAGATCACCCTCTCTCTCTCTCTCTCTCCTTCATATGGCTGCCAGTGCTTGAATTGTGGTACAGAGTTGACAGGGAAAGGGAATAGAGACCACTTCAGTGGTGATCAGAAGAGGAGTGCTCTGGTTGAGTAAACCATGAAGATCCCACCGTTTTTACCGTTTATTGGCTCAAAAATTAATACAGGAAAGTGAATTTCTCTTTTCAATTTTTAACTTTTTTGCTTTTCTGCTTTTAACTTTTTAAGTCAATTGAGTGCTCATGGTTGACTCTTTTAAAACTGATGGAGATGTCAAACCGGAAAGCTCTCTGGGCCACTGGTTTGACTCCTCAACAAGGCGGTTCATCCATTGTAACTAGTAACGACCATCTCAACTGAGTCTGCATTTCTTGTCCATACAAACTCTGTCCATGTTTATCACAGTTATATATGGAGAACATCGCATCTTCTCTATAATATTATACCGAAGAGATGTTTCTTATTCACGGGAGTAATGTGTTATGAGTAGATGTGGGCAAAATACTCATGAGCAAGAGATCCGCAGTCATCTCAACTACGACTAAACCGTACATGTTGGTCGGCACCTTGTTGAACCATCCGGATCAGCGGCAATTTGAAAACCCACGTTGGGTTCACTCCATTAATGGACCATGAGTCCATTGAAATTTGAAAGCATCACTTATTAGATATGGATGGCCTTCATTGTCTGTCATCCTCCATGGAGATAAACATAGGATGTGTAAGTGGTGTGGAGAACAACTAAAGTGACCCGTTTGGATAAAACAAAACCAGGTACAGTGGGAATGTGGTGAGAAAGCAACAAAAGGTGAAACAATGATGTACAGAGCTTATGGTATCCCTCCCTTCCTTAAGTTCTGTTTGGGATGACTATGCATATATACTCTGATTCAGTTTTGTAAGCATTTGATAATAATACTGATGGTGTGCAATCTAGCGGCTCTCGCTTGGCAGATGATTCGGATCCCAGGCTGGAAGTTTTCTTTGTTGGAAGCCGAACTAAGTTTGGCTGAGCTGGAGGTAGCTCGAATGTTGAGTTGAGTAGCGACAAGTTAAGTTGTTTTGCAAGAGAGCAATATTAGAGTGCCCGGGTTGTTTTACCCGAAGAGGGCACTCCGATGCTTAAGTCAGCGATTTGGGAGTTTTTTAGAGAGAATTAGAATGCTTTAGGAGTTTAGAGAGTGTGAGAACTAAATCATGCATACCTTCTCTTAGGAGAAGGATGCCCTTATATAGGTGTAATGGATTAAAACCTTTTGTAATGGGTTTGAGATTCCCAGAGAGCCGTTTCCGCTAAGTTGGGAGAGAATATCTCCATCGATTACGTAATCTGTGCAAAGAGCTAAAGTCTGTCCGGTCAACTCAGATGCGGGTGATGCAGGTAGGCCAGCTTAATGGAAAAGCATTATCACTCCGGAGAACTCAGTCTTGATAACAAATCTATGTAATAGGTCGGCAAGCATGCTATGTAGGTCGCCATTTGTACCCTACTTAGTGACCGCCCCCAAAGGAGGTCGCTCCTTATACGAAGGTCCTTTAGCTTGGTCAAGCCAAGGTACTTTAGGTCGGTCTTAGGCGAGGTGGGACTAGTCGACCTGCCAGGGTGATTTGCTTACTCAGTGCCGAGGTGTCACCTGGATGCCACGTGTTGTGATATTATTCGAATGACCAAATTACCCCTCATTAAATACATTTGTATATTAAAAATAACAGTAATTATAAATTTCAAGAATTTACATGCATTTTCATCCATAAAAAGATGCTAAAACTTTTACCAAGGTTTTTAAAACCGACCCGGAGAATGAACTAGTTGGGGGTCCGATTCTCGGATCAAACGGTTCAATCATTCAATTCTGACTAAAAAAACGATCAAAATGGTTCGAACAGTTCGAACGGTTAACCACCTGGGTCAGCGGTTTATTAACACGGTTTTTGGAAAAAAATCCAATTTTGAGGAAAAACAGAACCGATCACCTGACTAATTCCCGGTTTTTCCGATCTAACTGTCCGGTCAAGTCTGATTTTGAAAACCATGACTTTTACGTTGATCAATGTAAAAAATGTGGATTCTAGTCTTGAAATTCATATTTATATCCATTGCAAATAAAAATCGTTTAGTTACTTTAGTAAGAATATAAAATCATCCTCGCAAAACTAAACCAACTTTGCATTATTATGAATCAAACATTTGTATTTGCACTCTTCCCAAATAGACTTTTATCAGAAATTTAACTATGTATAATACGTAAGATGATAGAGAGAGAACTAAATTGATTTGGATGGTCGATTGTAATTATCTTTGCTTTAATCTCATAAGAATAAAGAATAAAGGTGCTTAATTTGGAACAAAAGCTAGGCATAATGAACCAAAGTAGAGCATCTAGACATCTCCAAATTGATGTGTTGTTGGAGCATTAGGATGACAAAATGATAATCAGTCATAAGAGAATGTCGTAAATTGAACAGACTCGTCCAATATGCAATAATTGAATTGAATGTACTAGTTGTTAAAAAAAGGTGTCAATGCTTAGCCAACCTGCCTGGTACTTGAGACCGGATAAATGATTAGTTTGGCTTAATTTTGCCATTTTCTGTTGATCCATCTGATTTATCCAAAAACCCTACTTAGGGATTAGACTGACGATGGATACCAGTTGATAACTGGATTGAATCTGGTTGGAATTTTCCTGCCCAAACCTAACTCTGATCTAATTACAGTAGCAAAGATATGAAAGATAACCAAACCCCATCATTCAACCTCTTAAAAACAAGATTGAATTTGAAAGAAAATCATTTGGCTTTGGCATATTCAGATCAGACCCATTTGCACCAAAATTCCATTTCCATATCAATCAAAATAGTACAATTGAGCATGGGATGATCCCATAAGCGCAAATATGCCGACTAAGGGGCAATTATTGTATCCTCAACTTAGTGGGTCACTTTTATAACAAGCATTGGGTGTTACACATTTGACATCTTTTGTTGCATCCATCCATCATGAACAATAGTGCACACTTCCAACTTATCCTAGGGTATTAGCAGCCGTGATAGACCTGCTGGGATGCCTCTAATTTTAACCTTTTGTGTTACTCAAACTTCTCTTATTGGAAATTCATTGAGTGGTTTGACGTGAGAATTTAACTTTTTTTCTTCTCTTCAATTTCCTGTAGAAATGATTTGAAATACACTTTAAAATTATTAAAATGGTAACTTTTGGATTTCTTTTTATCTACCAACCTAGTAAGCCACCTAGCTAGGTTAAGTTAACAAGAGTGGGTTAGACTTAGACAGATCAGTGCCATTATCCATGGTGATCGATCATCAGCTTGTGGCAGGAATGTGGCTTATGTGGTTGAGTTTTGGTGGGTTTTTTTACTTTGTTTTTTCATGGGGGAGAGATGTCCCATCTTATGATTAGGAGCTGATAGAGAGGTTGGTGGGTTTTTGGAGTTTTAAGTGTTTGTTTGACAAATCTCAGTGTTTGTTGAATGAATTATGATTAATGAGTAGTCAAGACTCAAGTTGAAGCTCATGGTTTCATGAAGGGGCGCATGAAAGTAATCTAAATATATAATGCATTCCACAAAGTGGAAGAATGCTCATGCATAAGGTCTGTTTGGATGTGACAGATCAATGAATCCCTAAATTCCGTTGGTATTGGAATCTGCATATTTACCTTCCCTGTTTGGTAAGAAATTGCCATGTCCTTTCTTCCCAAACCCATATGGGCATCATGGAGAAAGAATAAAAAGGATAAGAGAAGCAGTTTCTATTCTCTAGCTGGCAAGGTTGCCTGAATTAAGTGGGTGATAAGGATCAGTGCATAACAATTGGAAGGACCCATTTGACATGGCTGGTTTCATACTGACCCAGTTGACCTAGATCTGTTGATGATGGCTGCCCTGGATAAATTGGACTATTGCCTTTACAAATGTTGATTATGGGGGTGTTTGGTATAATGGTGTTGCGTTGTCTTCATATTTATTAACTCTTGGCCCCTCTAGTCCATGTTCATTGGCTTTTGGCTCTCAAATAAAAATATCCCGGCTTCACCCCTATTGATTAACACAAACCCTTTTTTAAAACATTCACAAAATTATATTAATTAATCCAAAATACAACAACAATACAATACCACTGTATCAAACACCCAAAATGTTCAAAAAGAGAAACCATATTCATTGCCAAACACCTAATTCAGCTATAAAGGTGGCAAATATGAACCCAAATTTCTTGCTCACTTTCTCTACCTGTCACACATCTCACAATACAAGATGGCAATGTGTGGCTGCAATTCAAGGAGATAGAGTATGGGTAGAGAGTAATTGACAGGAAATCCAATTTGAACAAATATAAACTATTAGGTGAGGTTACTGAATAGGTTATTATTCTCTAATACATCCCTCACAAGACCAAATCAGCCCCTCACAAAGTCCCACAGCACATTCCCACTGCGTATTGAGAACATCTTCCAATGATGACATCATCATTCTTGGTATTATCATATGTTTCCAATACATGACAACATTGTAGGGAGCTGATTTGAACTCATCCCTCTCACGATCCATTGGACTTGAAGTATAAACAATGTAAAACGCACCTATACCTTGTATGAAATTTAATTAATTATAATAAGAATTATGAAGATCTAATAATAAGTTATTTAATCAAATAAACTCTGATAATATGAACTTTGATGCCATATCAGTGATTGGTTATTGTTTTCATTCATGCCCTAGTAATTAACGAGCATATTGAACCTTTGAGTAGGGCAGTTCACGGGTCGGGTTGGATCGGTTTACTGATGTTTTTCCAACTGACCCGACCTGGTCGGGTTACTTGAAATTGAAACCAAAACTGACCCTGTGTTAAGCAAAACCGACCTAATCGATTTGAATCGGTTTTGGTCAATTTGGATCGGTTTCAGCTCTATTTAGTGGTGACTTAGTTGTTGTTCAAGTGTTCATTTCTATCTCTACATTCCTAAAGGAAACCAACATTTTCTTAATGTTTTGTGGCCCATCCATAGATCCAGTTGTGAAATGAGCAAAGTTTGAAAAACAACTTAGTTAAGTAGGAACTAAGTAGATTGTAACTACTAAATAGGAACTAACTATTAAATCGGTTCAGTTTCGATTTTCACACATGAAAATCAAATCCGAACCAAATCATTGATTTATGATTTTTTATAACCCGAAATCCACGGATGTTGAAGAAAACTCAACCGACTTAAGTTGGGTCGGTCCAAGTTGATCAGTTTAATCGGGTTGGGTGTTATTATGAACAGCCCTACCTTTGAGGTGGTTAGGACTTTGGAATTTCAGTCCAAAGAATCTGGACGGGACTGAGAACTTAGAAGGGTACATTAAAGAGGTTGACTTATCCAGCTGACCCAATATACAGCGCAGCATTTTTTTTTCTTGGGTTTCTTTTTTCTTTTTTTAATCGTGGAAAAAGTAATAAGAAAATCCAAGAAAATAGACTAATATGCAGTACAACTTTTTACCACATCTTTTAGCACGTGTGGTCTAAAACTAGAAAATTGTTTTCTTTTTGTATTTTCTCGGTTACAGTTGGTTACTTTGTTTCGACAAACTCATGGTGTGCACTACTCTATGCTTTGGATTTGACAACTCTTGTAAAGTTTGAAGTTAGGTTTTGTTATTTATTTATTTTTGTAAGACAAACGGACAAAATTCATAAGCCAGCAAGCAGTGATTTTGATTTCACATTTGGTTCCTTTGATTCTCATTTTTTGTTTTTTTGTTTTTTGTATTTTATGCATTTCATTATTATTAAAAATAATTATTTTATTTAACATGTATATAATATAATGATTAATCATATTTAATTTATTATATTTTTTTTGTAGTATTTATGTTTATATCTTTTATTTTTATTATTTAATTATGACATCATAAGTTGTCCTATTTGACCCAATTTATTGATCTGCTGATATGTCACACATATAAAAAAGCGATTCTCTTTCCAGCTCAGTTTTAAGAACACTATCAATAGAAGCCACCGACCTGCAAGAGCCTTACTTCACGCCTTTTGCTTCTACAATCCATTGCCAATATATGATTTTATTTATATTGCAGTTGTTTTCGTTTAAAAATAAATAAAATCATATATTGACAAACACTTTAATTCGATTTAGAGCAAATTCTTTACACGGTGAGTAGTTAAAATCATGAAGGAGTCCAATAGTTTAATTTGGAGATATTGAGTATTTTCATGTATTTTTTTTCTATATTTCACTAAATATTAACCATAGTGTGTATATATATATGTATGTGTGTGTATGTAGGTATGTATGTATGTATGTATATACTTAATTATGAAATGAGTTGAATTTTTTTATAATATAAGCAATGGTTTTTCCTTGGCAGCTTTCTCTATTAGAGAAAGAAAACACTAAAACTGTAATTGATAATTGTCAAAATTTATAATTATTTTGATAAATTTCATAAGTTATTTCAATAGAATTCTATTGCATTTGGATTTTCAAGTTATACCAAAATTATTTTAATTGATAAAAGATAAAAATACTTCAAAAATCAATATATCTATATTTATACTACTTATAAAAGAGCAAATTCTCATTTTTTCTGGAATTTTCATTGGACATTTTCTACCCCTCTTCTCTAAGCACACAACGGGCATAAAGAGGGCATATATGTCATTTACTCTCATTTCAAAATCTGCCCACTTATAACTGTTCATAAACTACCCACTTATAAGTTATAACTGTTCAGAAACTGCCCATGAATTATAAACAGATTCGTCTTAGAGATACTGCCACGTGCAAATGCACGTACACGTTTACTAGTTATAGGAAGGGGTAGACTAGTTATCTAGCAAAGATAATTGGGTAACCAGAGTTTTTCAAAAGGGTAGTTTAAGTGGTGGTTTGGACTTTGGAAGTGCTCTGCTGCACTATGCAGCCCCAATATCAGTTTCTATTCATGTGGCTAGTTTCAACTAGATGCAACTTGGGTTAGGAATTTGTTGAATTGTCAATGGGCCCAAGCATGAACCTGAGCTCAATGTGGTTGAAATTCTTCAAATTGGGCAACCCCACTTGCACCACTACTACATCCAACCCAGCAGTCCCTCACTCCTGCCAAAACCATGTGCTCAAAAAGAAAGTCTTTATGTTTTCCCTTGATTTCTTTCTTTTTAATTAAGAAAATGTAGACTTAGACTAATTGGGTTAGTCCCAATTTTAAGTCAGATCTAGACTAGACATATTACTGTGAAGGCTTCTTTGGCAATGTTTGGTATCATTTGTGTTCATTGCATTTATACATTATAAATCGAAAAAAAAAAGAAACATTATGGACATGAAGTGTGATGGAACAATTATTTATTGTATTTTATTACATATAAGCATGCATCTTTAGGCACCATTAAGCATCACATAGGCAAAATGAAAACACAATAATAAAAATATCAAAATGATGTTTCCTCTAAAAAGAGTTTCAAATGATTCGAGATAAGAAAAGTACAAAACGTTTGTACTTAATTAGCCTAATAAATAAGATATATGCATCAACGCTTATGTGATGTTGATGTATCACTAAAATAGAATCACAATAAACACACAACACCATAATGGTAAAGACCCACTTTTTCTAGTCAATTGCTTGGACAATTTTCCATGTGAATAGAGACCATTTAAGTAGCAATTTGTTGTTTCCTCTTCTTGAGCACTAATTATGTTGCTGAAAAATTGAAATATCACTAAGTGCAATTTCTGTACAACAACCTCCATTTTGGGGGGTGTTTGAATATGACGCAGTGTGGAAGCAATGAGAATCGAACCTGGCTATGCAAGCACCGGGCGTTCGCTAGCACCTAGCGGAAAACACCGATTTCTCTAGGAGAGATAAAAGGTGGCGAAAATAGGAAGAAGAGAACTTGAAGAAATTCTGAAAATCTAAAGTATGAATTGATTAATAACTTTGGGAAAATAGCAGTATTTATAATAAAAGGACTAGGAAAGAACATGAATCTTGATCTTGATCTTGATCCTCTTGGGCTGTCTTGATAAGGTTGAACCCTCTTGGATTTCTTGGGCTTGATCTTCCATCGTCCGATCTCCCTGGCTCTCCTTATGCATGAATCTGGGAGTCTTGGATTTCTTGATGCTTCTTGGATTCTTTGTTGGATCTTGATTGGAGTCTTGAGTTCTTGCTAATCTTGGAAGAGTCTTGATAATCTTGGATTCTTGATAAGTCTTGGAGTCTTGGATTAAGTCTTGATGGATCTTGAATTATCCTTTCTTGACTTATCTTGGACTCTTGACCTTATCCTAAGAGCTGCTGCCCCTAGGGGTGAGATGGGCCTTGGGATGGGCCTCCCTCATTCTCCCCCACTTAGGAGAACTCGACCCCGAGTCGTGACGATGATAGGCAAGTGTTATCTCTGGCAGGTACCGGTGAAGGTCAACAACGTTGAAGGTCTTGGATATACCCATATGATCTGGTAGGTCCACTATATAGGCATTATCATTAATCTTCTTCAGGATCTTGTATGAACCATACTTCCGAGGCTTCAACTTGTTGTAGGCACCTACGGGAATTCTTTCCTTCCTTAAGAAGACCATAACCTCATCACCTACATCAAACACTTGAGGTCGACGGTGTTTGTTTGCGGCCATCTTGTACTTGGCGTTGGATTGCTCTAGCTTCTGCTTCACGGTGTCTTGGACGGACTGGATTTGTTCTGCCATCTGCTATGTTGAGATACTGGTGCTGGGTACCTTGGGTAGTTTCACTAAATCCAGCGCATGGTTAGGGACCTTCATGTACACGATGGAGAATGGGGATCTACCTGTAGAACTATGCACTGCATTGTTATAGGCGAACTCAACCTGGGCTATGGCGAAGTCCCACTGTTTCGGCCGTTCCCGGCATATGCTGCGAATTAAATTCCCTAAGGTTCGATTTACCACTTCTGTTTGTCCATCTATCTGCAGATGGGTTGTACTGCTGAAATTAAGTGATGAATCAAACAACCTCCACAGGGTCATCCAAAAGTGACTGAGGAACTGTGTGTCACGATCTGAAGTGATGGTCTTGGGTACCCCATGTAAGCGAACAATCTCCCTGAAAAATAATTTGGTTGTTGCGGATGCATCTACTGTTTTCTTGCATGGGAGGAAATGAGCCATTTTTGAGAACCTATCAACCACCACGAAGACGGAGTCCATGTTCCTCTAGGTCTTTGGCAAGCCTAGCACAAAATCCATGGACAAGTCTTCCCATATAGTAGTAGGAACGGGTAGGGGCATGTAGAGACATGTGTTCTAGGTTTGTCCCTTAGTTGTCTGACAAACATAGCACCTGCTTACGATGGTAGACACGTCCCTTCTCAATTTCGGCCAGTAATATCGCCCCTTAACAGCTTATATTGTTTTGTCATTTCCCAAGTGTCTTGCTAGTCCACCCCCATGCAAATCCCTGATGATCTTTTCGCGGAGAGAGGTGCAAGGGATACACAGTTGTTCCCCTTTCATAAGGAACCCGTCATAAATAAAGAAGTCTTCTGCTGACTGCTTATTCACACATTTCTCCCATACCTGTTGGAAGTCTTCATCTTGGGCATATAAGTGTTTTAGGCACTCAAAACCCACAATCTCAACGCTGAGGGTCTTGATGAGAGCTACACGCCTACTAAGTGCATCAGCCACTTTATTTTGCTGTCCTGTCTTACACACAATTTTATATGGGAACTTGTCTAGGAAAGCAGAACATCTGGCATGTAAATCACTTCTTAATTGCTTTTACCCACTAAGATATTTTAGGGCCTGGTGGTCAGTATAGAGAACAAATTCTTTTGCAATTAAATAGTGTTCCCATGTTTTTAAGGTTCTTATCACAACATAAAACTCCTTATCATAAATAGACCACTTTCTCCTGGCTTCACATAATTTTTCACTAAAGAAAGCAATGAGTCTTTTCTCTTGGGACAATACAACCCCTATGCCAACTCCACTGGCGTCACATTCAACTTCAAATAATTTATTGAAATCTGGTAAGGCAAGAACAGGAGTAGTACATAACTTTTCTTTTATGAGAGCAAAACTTTGCTCTTGTTCTTCTCCCCATTGAAATTTTCCCTTTTTCAAGCATTCAGTAATGGGAGCCATGATACTACTAAAATTCTTAATAAAACGCCTATAGAAGGTTGCCAACCCATGAAATCACCTAACATCTGTGATAGTGGATGGGGTCGGCCACTCCCTAATGGCTTTCACCTTTTTCTCATCTACTTTCACACTATCCTTGCTTATAATAAATCCCAGGAATAATAAATTACCATTCATAAAGATGCATTTCTTCAAATTAGCATATAATTTATTTTCCCTCAATGTTTTCAGGACCTCCCTAATATATCCCACATGCTCAGTGATAGATTTGTTGTATATCAAAATATCATCAAAATAGACTACCACAAATTTACCAATGAAGGGGTGCAATACTTGGTTCATCGGCCTCATGAAAGTGCTGGGTGCGTTGGTTAGTCCAAAGGGCATGACCAACCACTCAAACAAGCCATCTCTAGTTTTGAAGGCTGTCTTCCATTCATCTCTGGGACGGATCTTGATTTGATGATATCCACTCTTGAGATCTATTTTTGAGAAAACTACAGCTCCGCTTAGTTGGTCCAGCATGTTGTCCAACCTAGGAATGAGAAATTTGTACCCACTGGTGATCTTGTTAATGGCCCTGCTGTCGATACACATTCTCCAACTGCCATCCTTCTTAGGTGTTAATAAGGCAGGTATTGCACAAGGACTCATGCTGATTTGAATGTGTCCCTTTTTCAATAATTCTTCTACCTTTTCTCATAAAATTTCATTCTCCTTAGGACTCATCCTGTAATGTGGGAGGTTAGGTAGACTAGCACCTGGAACAAAATCAATATGGTACTGTATTTCTCTCATGGGTGGGACTTCATTTGGTAACTCTTCTGAAACTATATCATTAAATTCATCCAATAGTCCTTGTATTTCAGCTGGAATTGTATTTTCATCATTAACATCTTCTCCTTTTACTACTAACAAATGTATCTCATGAGTATCCTTGCATTTTTTAACAAATTCAGCATGATGATGGGTGATGGTAAGGAAATTTTTCTCATGTGCCTTTGGAGTATTTGTAATACTTTTTTCTACTATGGTTAACAAAGTATAACATGTACCTTCTTTTTCAAGTTGATAGGTATTCTTCCTACCCATGTGCCTTGCATCTGTATCAAATTGCCAAGGCCTCCCTAACAAAATATGGCAAGCATCCATATCTACAATATCACAATATGCTTCACCATGGTACTTACCAATTGAAAAAGGTACCTTGCAGCGTTCTTCCACTCGTACGCCGCCTCCTTCCTTGATCCACCCAATTGTGTATGGGTTGGGATGTTTTTCAGGAATCAGCTGTAATTGTTGGATGACATCCCTGCAAATAATATTTTCCTGACTATCACTGTCAATAATTTTCACTTGACAGTACATCTGGTACGAAATAATCTATGCCTTTGAGAAGTATCCTTATTTTTCTGGGACAACATTAATTTTCTTACCACACAAGTATACTCCTCATGTTCATATGGACCCTCTTCATCCTCCCCATCAGGTCCACAATATACTTCTTCCTCAACATCTTCTTCCTCTTCCCTTTCTACCATATTAACTGCCTTCCTCCTAGGACAGTCACTGGATCTATGTCCAACCTCATTACATTTAAAACATTTAATAGGAGCAGGCCTTGCATAAGGGTTACTGGGTTTAGGAGGGTTGGAAGGATTACCTCGAGTATGTCCTCCTGTAGTAGCCTTACCGGCGTTACTTGTACTTGCCAGGTGAGAAGGTTGTACTGTCGGAACTGATTTGTTCCTGTCGACAGTTGCCGGTCTGTTGTCGCTCCCGCTGTACCGGCGATAATTATCATTGCGTGCCTTGTCCTGGAACATTAATTCTGCTTTCAAGGTTAGGTTCCTTGCTTCCTGCACACTAAGAACCATCTGTACACCAATTTTATCTTTGATAGACGGTCTTAAACCGCTTAGATAACGGGTTGCCTGCTAGTTATCACTTTCAGATAATTGATTTCTTTAAGCTAATCTCAAAAATTCAGATGTATATTCATTAGCACTACGAGAACCCTGAGCACACCTCTGATAAGATTCAAACATATATTGTTCATAGTTAGGAGGTAAAAATCTACCTTTGATTAATTATTTCATGCGCCTCCAGGTTCGAACAGGACCCCTTCCTTCTCTCATCCAGGTCTCTCTCATCCGTTCCCACCAAACAGATGTGCCTCCCTTTAATCGGAAAGCTACTAATTTTACCCTTCGTTCCTCTGGTATTTCCATATAATCAAAGAACCTATCGACATCTGTGATCCAATCCAGAAGTCCCTCTATACCAAGATCTCCACTAAAAGTAGGAATATCTACCTTGAGTTTAAATTCATCATTATTCCTACGGGGGTTGAAATTACCTTGATTGTGCCAATTTCTACCGTTTCTGTCGTTGCCGGGAAGAGATGAAGCACCACCAAATTCGAAATCGTCATCACTGTCGTCGTCAAGAACTGGACGTCGGGACACAGTAACGACAGGTGGTCTGTCGTGGTCGTCTCCTGCGATCTGCTGTGGATTTTCCCGGATTCGTGGGACAACCTCCCGTAACAAGGTTTGCAGTTGTTCAGTCACCTCTGCCAACTGTCGTTCGATGTTACGTGTGGTTGTACGCTGCTCTTCGATTGCTCTCCAAACAGCTGGGAACCCCTGATATCCGTCATGGGGTGGGTTGCGACTGCTACCGTCTGGGTTGGACATGACTGGGCGAATTCCTTGCTCTGATACCACCTGACGCAGCGTGGAAGCAATGAGAACCGGAGCTGGTTATGCAAGCACCGGGCGTTCGCTAGCACCTAGCGAAAAACACCGATTTCTCTAGGAGAGATAAAAGGTGGCGAAAATAGGAAGAAGAGAACTTGAAGAAATTCTGAAAATCTGAAGTATGAATTGATTAATAACTTTGGGAAAATAGCAGTATTTATAATACATTTGGAAATTGTAAAAGGACTAGGAAAGAACATGAATCTTGATCTTGATCTTGATCCTCTTGGGTTGTCTTGATAAGGTCGAACCCTCTTGGATTTCTTGGGCTTGTCTTCCACCGTCCGATCTCCCTGACTCTCCTTATGCATGAATCTGGGAGTCTTGGATTTCTTGATGCTTCTTGGAGTCTTTGTTGGATCTTGATTGGAGTCTTGAGTTCTTGCTAATCTTGGAAGAGTCTTGATAATCTTGGATTCTTGGATTAAGTCTTGATGGATCTTGAATTATCCTTTCTTAACTTATCTTGGACTCTTGACCTTATCCTAGGAGCTGCTGCCCCTAGGGGTGAGATGGGCCTTGGGATGGGCCAATATGAATGATTTTGCTGATATGACAGTTGTTTTCTTTTTTATTAATAGATAAATTTTCTAGAAAATAGGTCATGAGATGACTATAGGAAGAAGTTGAATAATACAAATACATACATATATACATAAATTCCACTTTTTAATAAAGAGATAGACTTATGCTTCAATTTTTTCCCTCAAGTCCTTTTCTACTCTTTCATGCTGGAAAGGAGTCATTTAATAATGTCGGTCCTTAGTGGAAATATTTCTACTCAGAACTATTTACTAGTCGATTCCAATCCTCTGAACCTGCCAACAATGATGGAGAGCCAACCTCATGGGCCCATAAAAAAAGAAAAACTCATGGTCCCAAAACTTGAAAATTTTCTGAAATATCAAAAGATGTGGCCAAATTGCTTATTGTAATCTTTGTTTTTCTTTCCAAGTAAAGAAGCAGAAAACAAAGCTTTACTCACAAAAGTGTAAAAAGAGTAATAGACATAACTGAAAACTTTGAATTACAGTGAAACAAACGGATCATTAAAAGAAATTGATGATTCGGATTTCAATGTGCCCTTTGCAAACTCCTTTCCTAACAGTAAAATTCAAACGAGCAAGGAGCAACCAAAACTTTTAGAGAAATCATTTATTCTCTTCTTTTGTTTTTGTTTTACCCAGTAGAGCACCAGTTTTTAGGAGGCCTAGGAAATAGGATGGTTGCAAGTACTACGGTAACCCGTACCCAAACGCACTAAGCTGTGAATAGAAATATGGCATGAACTATGTTTTCTACGGTTCATCCAAACGGTGTACCAAAAAATGAAGAAGAACATCTAGAGGGACGCTTTACCCTTATCCTTAGTGCCATGCTTATGATTGCTCCATCCCAAATTCTCCTTTGTGCCTGTTGGGTCAGCAAAATTGTGAGCCCAAATTGTTGAAAATACACTAGTTGAATTAGGGTTTCCACCCCTTTTTTTCTTTTCAATTTTACATGATAATTGCTCTTGGGTTAATCTAAACCGTCTATGGCGATCGGGTAAATTCAAATTGATCGATGACTAACACCTGTCAACATCTTGATCAACTCACATAGAAGATTCATCTTCTTAAGGGTGATTAACTCTACTGTTCAAGTATAGTAGGTTCATCTCATCCTAGGTAGAAGACCTAAAATGTAATGAACCCATGGAGATGGAGATAAATGCTTATGTCACACAGCCCCAATAAATGCGTCAACATTTGTAAATTCTTAGGACTCTCTAGAGTAGTAGTAAGCATATAGTAAAGGGGGGGGGGATGTGGTGACAAAGTACAGGTGAATCACTTGAGAAGAAAGGCACAAATGGGCTTCTCTCGTTCTCCCTCAAATGCTCACCTTTTCTCACAGATCCACAACCAGAGTGCCCACTTTGGAAATGATAGTTAAACTCACTCATCATTTGCTCTCCACAAAGTGTAAAAAACCTAATTTTATTTTATTTTAATGTATAATAAAAAAATAGGCATTGTGTGTTACTATTATTGTAATGGAATGGGGTTGGGACGAGTACATTACAAGGATAGAAGTAGAGGACATGAGAGCATGTGAGTGCCAAACACCACTACCACCAAAAACAAACTCACACACACACGGACATGCAGATACTCGCTATGAGATGGAACACCCAGCACCACAACAAAGATACACACCCACAACATAAAGGAAGGACTGGCTCAAGAAAATGCTTAGACTTTCTCATGATGACGTCTAATGATGCAATCCACATGAACCCATCATGTAGGCAATAACGTGAAAATGCTTTTTAGTTTTTTCTTTGGAAAATGAAGAGCAAGGGTCAGAATTTGAGTGTTTGTGGTGGTAGCAGGTAGTAGTGCTAAATTCATAATTCTAGTTGATTCTTTATATTGGATTGGATTGGACCTGATCCATTCATAATGAATTTATATTGGATTGGGTTGAATTGAAATAATATCTGGTCTATTGATAGAAGATGAGAATTAATATAGGTGTCAATGGATCAGGTTTGAATTAGAATTAATCTGAATTCAAACAAATTTGAACAGATTGGATGGTTCAGACATTGAATTAGATTGGATCTGGTCCATTTGTAATGAACTCACATAGGGCTAAATCAGATTGGACCAAATCTCGTCGAATTAACACCCCTAACCCATTTTATCCCACTTGTCTCTTAAATGGCACTCTATCACCTCATAAAATTAACAAGTAATTTCCCTTTCTTTTCTTTGGGTCCGTTTGGTTCATGATTGAAATTAGAATCAAAATCTTTGGAATCGGAATTGGAATTGCCTAATGCCCCCCATTGGACCAAATCCCGTCGAATTAACACCCCTAACCCGTTTTATCCGACTTGTCTCTTAAATGGCACTCTATCACCTCATAAAATTAACAAGTAATTTCCCTTTCTTTTCTTTGGGTCTGTTTGGTTCATGATTGAAATTAGAATCAAAATCTCTGGAATCAGAATTGGAATTGCCTAATGCACCCCCCCCCCAGCTTGTTTCACTCCGATGGGAATGGAGCCAGATTTCATAGGATATGCATGACTCCTGAGGAAGGTTGGCATCAGGTAAAGAGAAATAGGGTTTGGGGACTTTTAAGTAGGTGTTTGGCATTGGTACTGCCATATAGGTGCTTTTTGAGAAAACAACACTGGTTTTGTTTTGTACCAGTGCTAGCAATAACGTTTTCAACATTGATCCATATTATCCAACGTCCAAGATGATGCCACATTAATGCCACATCATTGTATCATTGGTAGCAATGCACTGTTTTTTTAGAAAACATTGAATTTGGTATTGCTCTAAACCATACTTTCCCGATTTCTAAGGCATGGTTTGGATCAACGTTTTTTTTTTTTGAAAAAACGGTATCAAATTAACAAAAGGGTATTGTTTGAAACACCATTTTCTCTGAAGTGATGACTACATGACATCGTTTTCTGAGAAATCAGCATTGATGCCAAACATCGCCTAAATTGTCTACATTTTTAGTCGGCTGGAATGAGATTCTCATTCCCAAGGGGAGGATGAAATGGGAAAATATCATTCCACCAAAAATGGGTATAAATCTCATTCTGCCCAAGACTTGAATAAAAAGGATCATTCTTATTCCAATTCCAAACCCCTATCCCTATGAACCAAACAGACCTTTAATTATTATTTCTGATTAATCACCTACCACAGCCGGGTTAGTTAATAACCCCTTTTTTATTGGACAATGTTACCTTAACCGGGTTAGTTAATAGGGCTGTTAACAGTACGATACCTCATTTGACATCCGATCCAATTATTTTTGAATTTCGATAATCCATTTTATTAACAGATCATTCAGGATTGGCCACATAGTCAGATTCTGATCCAAACCCGACCCAATTAAACATCATCAATCATTCAATGCAGAAATGATAGGGTTAGTTAAGCTTCCTTTCAGAAAAGAACCCTTGCCACATGTTCATAACTCTCCTACGTCAGCTCTGTACCTCTCTTTTGTATTAAAGCTTTTCCAATGTGATATTAACGATGTAACTTTTCAATTTTTAATCTAGAGAAACCCAAAATAAATATTATAATTTCAACATGTGGCCATAGTGTTATAAATTGTATTCATTGTCTGAATCTGAAATCAAATCTGATCCAACTATATGGAAATCTGAATGGTTGAATCCAATCACTTTATAATTGGTTCAATAAGGAATCACCTCAATCAGAGATCAATCACATCCAATAACCCAGTAGTTCAGATTGTCACTTACCATGTCTTCCATAGCAAAATGTTGTATATTTATTAAAGAATCATAGGTTCAAAAGAAATTGTTTTGAATCCGTCTTATTAAGCTTATTTTTAACAAGGTTTTAAAAATTGATCCGGAAACGGAACCGTTCTAATTACTGGTGTTTTGATCAACGGTTCGACTGTCCAGATCGAACGGTTCGAACGGTTTGTAATAAGGCAAACTAGCAAGTAGTTATATATATTATATATGAGAAAAGAGAAGTGGAGAAAAGAGTTTTTGTCGGCTAGAAAAAAGAAAAGAAGGAAAGAAAGAAAGGAAGGAGAAAGGAAAAAAAAAAAAAAAAAGAAAGGGGAAGAAAGAAAAGGAAGGAAAGAGGGAAAGAGGGAAGAAGAAGAATAGGAGGAGAATCATTTGATGTTCACTGGCGACGGCAATGACAAGATGGCCATGGCGGTACCAGCATGGATGACAGATTTGAGATCTAAGATATGAGAACTCGAATCTCAGATCTAAGATCGATTTTTCATTTTTTTCTTAGATCTCAAATCTGAGATTTGAGAAAAATCTGCAACTTCTTCTTCTTCTTCTCTCTCTAGATATCAGATCTCAGACTCAGAGAGTTAGAGTCAAATGAATCGACACTTTGATTGCTCGGGTCAGTAGTTTTTTGACGAAGTCGACGGGTTTTGACCTAAGGACGGGTCAAGGGTGAAATGGAACTGGTTGCTTGGACAGTTTCCGTGCCAAACAGTCCGACCGTCCGGGTTAACAACAGTTCAAAAACATTGATTTTTAGTTCATTTTATTGATAATATAACATTCTGGATTTTTTTATATATTTAATATATAATTTTATCTATGAATAAGATTTGATTAAAATTTAAGGATCCATTTGGTTTGTGGTTAGAATTAGAATCAAAATCAAAATCCTTCGAAATCGGAATTGGAATAATCTATTCCCTAGTCTGTTTGGTTCAGACAAGAGTCGGAATGGGAATTGAAATAACCTAAAATGGCATTTCATTCCACTAGGAATAAAGTGGCCCATTCCTATTCTAATTCTAGACCCCTATTTATGCAAGCTAAATGGGACCTAAATATTAGATCACACTCTTTTCGTAGAAAATATTAGAAGACATTTGAATCTAGGCTCATGCATCCCAACCTAAGCAAAATGTTAATATGTGGGAGCATTGTTCATTTTATATGGTACCACAATGAAATGTGACCATACAACTCGCTTGTATTGGTGTGTATGCCACTTTATAACCCTTGATTTTACTTTACCTCAACTCCCAAGAAATGAAAGGCTGGGGTGTTTCTATCAAGGTTCAAAGTATCAGAAACGCTATACATATCGGAAAGGTAAATTTAAGAGATATATTGGGATATGCTTTGGATATACAGAGATACGGACGAAAAATTAAGATACACATGTAAATGCTATAAATACTCCAATAAATCATAAATAAACATCAATATCACTAAATATAAGACATAAATGGGCTATTTATGCATAAAAATAACATGTTTTAATGGATTTTATGAAAAAAACATATTATAATCAATATATGGAAACAAAAACATACTATTTAATAAAGTACTCAATTCAATTCTAATGTATTTGCTTGTTTATTCTAAAAATTAAATTAAAATTAAGAAAAGTAAATATGTAATAGAAAAATTGAATGGATTTATGGACATAATAGATCAACTAATTATTTTGCATGTTTCATTCTAATTTTCTAAAAATTAAATAATTATTTATTTTTATTCAAATAATTATTTTGGATGTTTTATTAATTTATTCTAAAAATTAAATTAAAATTAAGAAAAGTAAATATGTAACAAAAAATTTGAATGGATTTATGGACATAATAGATCAAGTAATTATTTTGCATGTTTCATTCTATTTTTCTAAAAACTGAATAATTATTTATTTTTATTCAAATAATTATTTTGGATGTTTTATTCTAAATATTAAATTAAAATTAAGAAACGTAAATATGTAATAGAAAAATTACATGGATTTATGGACATAATAGATCAAGTAATTATTTTGCATGTTTCATTCTAATTTTCTAAAAATTGGATAATTATTTATTTTTATTCAAATAATTATTTTGGATGTTTTATTCTAAATATTTAATTAAAATTAAAAAATGTAAATATGTAACAGAAAAATTGAATGGATTTATGGACATAATAGATCAAGTAATTATTTTGCATATTTCATTCTAATTTTCTAAAAACTGGATAATTATTTATTTTTATTCAAATAATTATTTTGGATGTTTTATTCTAAATATTAAATTATAATTAAGAAAAGTAAATATGTAAAAGAAAATTGAATGTATTTATGGACATAATATATCAAGTAATTATTTTTCATGTTTCATTCTAATTTTCTAAAAACTGAATAGTTATTTATTTTTATTCAAATAATTATTTTGCTTGTTTTATTCTAAAAATTATATTAAAATTAGGAAAAGTAAATATGTAACAGAAAAATTGAATATATTTATGGACATAATAGATCAAGTAATTATTTTGCATATTTTATCCTAAAATTTAAATTAAAATTAAGAAAAGTAAATATGAACAGAAAAATTCAATGAATTTGATTTATGGACATGGTAGATCATCCATAGATCTACAACATACTCAGCTTATAGGGTTAGATCATATAAAATTAAAGAAATTATATATATATATATATATATATATAATTCCAAAAATTAAAAAAAATCAATTATTTAGAAAAAAATTCAATTGATTTATGGGCATGGTAGATCATCCATAGATCTACAGCATACTCAGCCTATAGGGTTAAATCACATAAAATTAAAGAAATTATATATTTTTTATTTATTCCAAAAATTAAAAAAAAACAATTATTTAGAAAAAATTCAATTGATCTATGAACATGGTAGATCATCAATAAATCTACAACATAATCAATTTCTAGAGGTAGATAAAAGAAAAACCTAAAAATTTCATCTTTATCAGATTTTTTATTATTCTGGAATTTCTTCAAATATTCACAAAGATTTACATATAGCAGCAAAATAAGTGGGATTTTTTTATAAGAATAGCGTATCAACATACATAAAAATGTTTTCAAGCATCCAAACTAAAAAGAAAAAAAAAAAGAAAACCAAAAAACCAAAAAAAACAAAAAAAATGGCTGAAAATGTAAAAAAATTTGAAAAAAAAATCCTATTTTCGCTATTTTTTAAACAATCTTGAGAAACTTGTTGAATATTTCAATTTTGTAGGTGTTTTGATGGATTTTTTTTCTACATTTGAGTCTCTAGGAATGTAAAGAAAGTTTCTAGAGGGTTTGGGGAAGAAAGAGGGCTTCTTAAATGGGTTTAGAAGCCCTCTTTCGAATGTTATCCTATTTGTAAAAGGAATTTGTTGCGTATCTACTCAGCCAAAACATACCGAAACGGGCTGATACCAGCCTGATGCGAAGTCGATACTATTTCAGCACGGCAAAAAGAGAGAAACGGTACCTTCAATTTAGGGTCATCTCTCATGCCAGTAAGTCGAAAAACCGATACGCATCAGGCGATACGGGCTGATAGGCTGATACGTGACGAAATTTTAAACCTTAGTTTCTATAGCCTATAGAATCGACACATTAGTATAACTCGATATATCCTCCACACTCCCACACTCCATAGGGCTAGTCTATCCCCAAACCCATAACACCCTCTCCAGCCTTGGTGAAGGTAAAATTCAATCCCAAGTCTCTGCACCAACTAGCTAGATACCTTATCAATCAAGCTAGATTGCATCTTCATCGCTATTTGGTTAGGGTCAGGTCATCCTTAATTAGAATTGGGTTTGAGTCGAGATGGACTTGTTTTGTATAGATGGATAGATAGGGGCAGAGCTAGGATTTTTTCTTAGAGGGATGAAAACTAATAAACTAGGATTGAGGAGGCCAAAAGCTAACAAAAGATGGATGGAGCCAAAATGCAAGTGGGAACTAAATGGGTATTGTGGAACTTAAGGCATGGGGGGCCACCACCCCTAGCTATATATACAGGTTGGGTCGGATTTGATGTTCTCTTCTCACTTAGCCTGGTTGGATCTGGTTCAGGCTGAACGAAACCCATGCCAAAACCGACAAGTTGACATCCCCAATCCAATCCAATCCGTTTGCAGCCCTATGAGCAAGGGCTTTGGGGCTAAAACCTGCTCCACGAGTAAAGTAAAAAAGTTATGCATTAGGTCTGAATTTGTGATGCATAACTTTTTGGCACCTTAATACTAAAAGTTGGTGAATTCAGAAATGGATGAATTTGAAATTTTCGAATTCCTTAAGACTGTATTTGGTTTGAAGGAAAAAAAATAGTGAAGGGAATCATTTTAGAGTCCTCAGATGAAATCCTCCATGGGGTACAATCGTAGAAGTGATGTGTGAATGGCGCATGTCTCAGCAGAATTCTGAGATATTCTGCTAGGGACTACGAATTTATGAAAATTTCTCGATTTCTGTTAGGGATTTCTAATAAATTTAACATATAAGTATGGGAGATATTCCTGATACACAGTTGAAAATTATACTCTCAAGAGTGCAAAATTTTTGCTTTGAAGAAATCTGGGCTCTTCAACCACACCATTTGGGTGGACAGAGATGAAGATTCAGCTCAACTGGTTCAGCTGCTATGAAGCACTCTAGATAAATTACTTAAAGAGACTGAAGAAGACAGACTTTTAAATGATTTGACTGAGTCGATTTGTCTCTCGAGATTTTTCATCAAACATAGTTTATAGGCTGTTCACGTGGAGTCACCTGGAAAAGCCGCGAGCCACTGCGATTCAGTCCTCCCAAACAGGTTTTGACGCACTAATCGAAGGCTGGCTCGTTGGTGTTTTAATTGGTTTGTTGTAGTGTTGACGTGGAATCGAATCCCGCAATCAGTGATTTGGAGAAAAAGGAATCAAAAAGGGGAAATTATTAATGGTGCATGACACCAAATAAAAAGAAAAAGAAAAAAAAAAGTTCCGGATGCAATGAAAACATTAAACTGGAAATCTGATCTGATGTGTGGGCCTGGGCCCCTTCTAAATTTTAACAAATCATCAAACCCAGGCCCGCCCAAGTTGAAAGAGGTGGGACCCTATAATGTTAGAATTGCACCATGTATAGTGTGGCAATACCAGTGGAAGCTAGAATCCAGCATTGATGTGCACACAAAAAGTTTGTTAGGCATCATTAAAATGGAATCTTCTTCTGATTATAACATTTTCATGACTTCATAGCCTTTTTACAGTGTACGGTCAGAACAGCTTAGTAGTCTCTAAGAAGCAAAGGCAGCCTAGTGCCCAGCATTCTCAATGCTTGGGGTGTCAGAGTCTAGATTGGCAGGACACTTGTTGATACAAAGTTCTATAAACACATCGACAGATAATAGGTATTTTGGTCCATCTTCAGAAGCATTGGAAGCAGTAACTACAGCTTCATTTTGAGTGCGGCAACTGGTCTCTCTCCAACTTGTGAATAATGATGAACATCACTGATTCATCTGTGTCCAGCTGGTTTTGGATCAATGGAGGGTAGAATTTTCAGAAGCCAAGGCATCATAGTCTAGTGGACGATTCACCACCAACAACCGCTGCAAATGGGACTCCCTGTTGCAAGAGCTACTTCTCTTCCCTCATCTCTGCCTTTATTCTAGATATAAAAATAAGAACTTAATAACATTAATTCAATTCAATTCAAGGTTCAAAGTATTGATACATCTTTGAATCATACTCCTTTTATTATTTTTTCTTTTAATTTCTGTTTTGAATATATTTTTATATATATTATTTAAAAAAAAAATAGCTTCCGAAAACACTTATAAACAAATGTATCAAAGACCAAAAGATACAATACAATGCATCTGGTACGAGATATACCATATGGATACTTAAAACCTTGACTTCAATTCATTTGATAAATCTCTAATGATCATACGGGTTTAGCCACAATGTCACATGAATTCTGTCCTCATCTGGAATTTGGGGAGGGTCTTATGCTCATATTGGGCTAAGAAGCTAGAAGCCCAAATGATTCCATACTGAGAATGTTACAATAAATTACTTTCATAGTCGTTTTTGTGTTTGTAAGGATCCATACTAAATGCAATCGTATTCAAGTCTATCATTTTACTAGAGGTGTAAATCAGGCTATCTCAACATCGGGATTAGCCTATTATTATAGCATGTAAGCCATATCAAGGCTTGGATTTTCAGGCCTACAGGCCGGTACAGTACGATACGACACAATACGACAAAGTGTTGTGTAATTTTTTAATTTCATTTTATTCTTTCATATATAAACAACTGTATATATCAAAATTCATATAAAATAAAAATTTAAGACTTTTTTTTATTTTGTTAATTTATTTTAAATTTTTTGTTTTTTCATCTTTTTAAATGACTTGGCCCAAGGCCCAGCCCGTGACATGGTACGGCTCGACCTAGGACCGCATGGGCTTGTTCCATGGGCCATGCTGGGCCTGACCTGTGAAGAATCCCAAAGGAGGCAAACATGGCCCATGGAAGCCTGCCAGCTGGCACAGCATGGCCCACTAAAGCATAGGTGGCCTGCAAAATGGTGTTGTGCCAGCCCGTCACAGCCCGATTTCTACCTCTACATTTTATCAACTCAAGTGCATCCAATTCTACTTGGATATCAATTACTAGCAAGATTGAGAGTTCCATGACACCGAGATGGACCACTTGGCATTCAGCCTCCTAAACTGAATTACAGAAAATACTAGAAGAGACTCGTGCGCTGCACAGACTGGTATTAAAAAGATACCCATGTTACATTGAATTTCTTAACTTGTGGCCTTGCGGGTGAGATTAAATAGCCTTATATTTAAATTCTTATTTTTTAAAATTCAAAAAAAAAAACCCACAAAATTCTAAAAGGATTGAGAAGCAATGTGAGGAATCTGATATAAACAACTGCATTTTAGTAAGAATTGAGTACAGAGATTCTTCCTTTCTGCTTTGACAAGGGCACCCACAGGTGTTAATAAATTCAAGTGTTTTAATTAAATTTTCTTTCGCCTTGTTCGATCCAATCCGGATCTCCTACTTACAAGAATCCTACCCACAAGATGACTGTAGTGATGTGGGGATAGGAGATCCGACACTGTTCGACCATATCTCTATTTGGTCCATTTACTATTGTAATTTCTTGGTTATTTCAGATTTGATTTATAGTAATAGTTTATTATTTAAACCAAATTCTACTCTCCTATCTCCAACAGAGGGTGCTCAGATTGCACGCCTCCATAGATGGATGGTTCAAAACCTAGTCACAGTTGCACTTAGAGTTGGAGAGGGGGGAGACCAATGGGTCTGAAGCCTGTGAGTTGTTTACTTCAGTTTGTGGTAGATCCATGGAGCTGAAGAAAAGATCCAGTCCCAGGTTAGCTAGACAGTAGGAGACCACTTGGGTTGCTATCAATATCTCTGAAGTCTGAACACCCAATTTGCTCCTGCACTTCCATTATCTCCCTCTCCCAACATAAAATTAAAAGCATTTAAGGTCAACCATCTCTCCCTTTTGTCAGCCCAGCTCCCACCCAGGGAATTTCGCCACGACACCACCCATCATTGAGCAAAGTAATAAACCTCTGAACTCTGGACATTCACCGAGAGGATATTCAACGGGCAAGATGGCCAAACCGCTCACGAAAAGCCTCACTCCATGAGCATATTTTTTATTTGACACTGAGCTTTGGCAGGTTACTGTCAGTTATCCACATGTCGTTGCTTTTTAAAACTGTTCACGTTTTAGCCCAGAACAAAGTATTAATTGTTATTGTTAAATAAACCTTCCCAGCCAAAAGTTTCATGGAAGCTGGAACATGTGATGTGCTCAGTTCAGAACAGTTCATAAGACCCAACACATAATGTCTGCTACAAAGCTACTTCTCCACCTTGCCAAAGAGAAGGAATCTGTGAATGACAGATTGATCACCTTTGTGTCCTCAAGGCTCCATTGTTTGTAGTGGAAATCCGAATCGGATGCAAAATTTGTATTTTTCCATTCCCATGCATTTAAATAATATAGCTGGACAAACAATAATCCTAATAAAACAGACAATTTGTTCAAGCCATTAAAAAAAAGTTTGGATATGAATACAGTAAACGGGTTATCATCTAATTTATCAGATATTTCCCATTGATTGAATATGTTTATGAGAGAATAACAAAGTGGTTTTTATTATTAGAAGTGATGATCATGATATGGGATTCCTTGTGTGCTTGATAGTTGATACAGTGAATTTCAGACTGCCCGGGGCCGGGATATGTATGCCATGCTTCTGAGCATTCGAAAGCAAAGGTTAAACTCCTGAAAACTGAATATGGAAATCAAGTCTGATTTTCTAGCTGGTTCAAGTTACTGAACTCTTCTACATGAAAGCTGCAACTGAGAAGATTAAGCTCATTTCATGTAACCTTTACTTAATGGTTAACACCCTACTCTGCCTCCCAACATGGGTTTTGTATATACGTATTTAAAAAAGCAATACAGAAAATACATAAAAATATTCCATCACCTTCATGAACTAGTGGTGTTTAATTGAAACAGGGAAAAAAACAAAAAAGGAAACTTGATCTATACAACCATATCACACAAAAATACATCATAGCAGTAGGCTGAGAGCCTGAGACCATAAGCAGTCAATGTAATTTGATCTATATATAGACGGTTCTTAAATGGAATGAATGGACTTCACCCTCTGTATTGCTTGTTTCACTTTAGCCAACGGTTCCTCATATAATATGGCTGGGTCATCAAACTGGGAAGCTGAGCTTGGTTCACCGAGAAATGCCCGGAAAGAGTCTGCCACAGAATATGAGAGAGACTGGAGGTTGTATCCTCCTTCAAGAAAGAATATGCAGCGGCCCCCACACAACTCTTTAGCTAGTTGCTTGATGTTTGATGCAAGCATGTAGTATGTACCGGTTGTAAATTGCAGGTTGGCAAGCGGATCCAACACATGGGCATCATAACTGAGAAGAAAAAAAAATACCAAAACCAACTTAAGTGGGTGAAAAGAGGATCAGGAACTATAAGGCTGATTCAACTACTTATAATTGCATATGCAGAACAATTATAGTAATTTGGAATTTTTTTTTCCTTTTGCAAATTATTTTGCCTGACCAGATGGGTTAGTCTTAGATATCGAGTCACTATAATCAGAATACTGTTCATTTCATCATGTAGTTATAGAAAAGCAAGGATACAAGAATTTCAATTAATTTTTTAAGCATACAAATATATTAGGGAAGAAGTAACTCACCCTGCTGAGACAAGAATGATATCTGGTTTGAACCTTTGGGCACATGGCACTATGACTTCTTCAAAAACAGATCTCATTGTAGCATCACCAGAGCCTCCTGGTAAAGGTAGATTCAATGTTGTTCCTTCACCACGCCCAAGACCCACCTCATCAATCTTACCGGTACCAGGGTAACTTCCATCCTACATCAACAAATAAGTTGCATACTCTGTTTTAAAACATTGATATTTATCTTTATACTTATGCTTTAGACATATTTGAAGCCATTTAAGGTATTATTTAGCATTTATGGCTTCTTAATAAGTATTAAATGGTTTTCAAGGATGTGATGGCTACCTCTAAAGCTCCTGGTATTCATAAATTACAATTATGTAATCATCTATTCATTTATATGCTTTTTCTACATAAAGATATACTCTTATATTTGTACTTCATTTTGGTTTAATTAATGTGGTAGCTCATGAGGCTTAGGCCTCACATCTTGAGGCTTACACCTCACACGTCCAAAGGCTCTGGCACCTTGCCTCGTGCCTCTGCATTTTTAAATATTGGTCATACAACAATCAGTAAAGAAATTTCCATTTTAGGGAAGTACTGGAGCCGCGACTTTCAAACTGCCTTAACCTGAATTTGGGTTTGAGACCAACTGAATTGGTGCCATCTAGACCAACTGGATTGAGACCAACTGAATTTGTAATTAAGTCAACTTCTTGTCCAGCGGATCAAGAGAAAACCAAATATTGATGATAACACCTCAAAATCTTTTAACAAAGTATTGCTGTAGCAGTGTTCTATAGTTTCTGTTATATTGACAACAAATATCTATGCTATAGGACATCAATTTGCAATATTGCACTTCTTGGACTACAAGAAGCACGACCAGTTGCCTACACTCTGGCTATAACAAAAGAGAAATAAAAAGATAGATAAATTATTCCATGGTGTATGAATTAAGATATAGGCAGAATAAACACTACTAAGAAATAGATCCAGCAAATGGAAATCATAATTAATAGGTGTGATTTGTAGATTATGGGTGACCAATAATTAATGGATCTATCAATTGTTCTCTACTAATCTCAAGCCTGAAGTTTTTGAACTTGTGTATATGTTGAGTTTAACATAAGTTGGCTTGCTACCCTAAGTTGGGACTCTCTGAAACCGAGCTGAAGATTCCACAATTCAAAATGAAAATTATCATCTAGAATGTTTAGACAGGTATGGACTATCGAATTAACAATAAGATGAAATGCATGCTTTACCCAATAATTCAGCATAACATGGAAATAATATACACTAAATAATTTAACCAAGCAATACCTTACCTGATGAGTAGAAAGGAAGAATATATCTGGGTCATCATAGAATGTATCATTTGTTCCGTTCCCATGGTGGACATCAAAATCAATGATAAAAACCCGCTTTAAACCATGTGCACGTTGAGCATGACGAGCAGCAATAGCAATATTTCCAAAGACACAGAATCCCATAGGACCTTTTGGAATAGCATGATGACCTGGAGGCCTTATCAAAGCAAAACCGACAGGTGGATTATTGCCAATCCTTGATGCTGCTACCTGAAAAACAATACAAAAGCTTCTGGTAGATAGGTATTCCAAACTAATATAGAACATATTCATAGTTATCTGCAAAATAATAATGCAAACATCAATCCTTGAAACGTATTTAAGAAAATTACAGAAAGAAACTACAGTGAAAAAACACTAAAAAAGGCCATTACCCAAGATCAGTCCCATTTATCTGGGTGTTGGGAGGGGTGGACTGGGTACAGACCTAAACATTGAAATTTTTACTTTCTCGCATGAAGTGGCCACTCTCAGACACACACCCATGTTCTCACACTTGTCAGCCCGGTATTTTACCACCATCATCATCTAAGCTGTGTCCCAATTATATGGAGTTGGCTACATTCAGCCCAAGATTTTATGATTACCCCAAAAAACTAAAAGTATTACACAAAAAATAGGTTTGCACGGAACAGGAATAAAATAATTAACATTGGGACATCACCACTGAATTGATTAAAGAAATCCCTGCACCTGCTGCAATTAGTGACTCTTGAAATGTCTGCACCATTAAAGATACCTTCCATTAGTATGGATAATGAACAAAAAATTTGATTGTGTATAGATCCCATAGACCTAAACTACCAAGTATTGCTAAATGTCAGGTGTGCACAACCACACATATGGTTGCAAAAGAAAACATATTAGCATGGTTTTAAAATGAATATACTGCTTTGATAGCCATCATAGTACTTTGCTAACAAAATCTTTGATACTCTATGCTAAGTTGCTAAACACACATTCATCATAAAGAGTAAATGCCATTGGCTGACAGGTCATTATAACATATGTCTAAGGACATGCACCTCAGCTGCATGTGGTGTTTTCAAGGCTGTGACCTCTTACGAACACCAGAGGTGGAACAGAGACGTGTTGTAAATGACTTTGACACATACACCATGGTGTCAACCAGACCATGAATCAGAAAGAAACTGATTCGATTTCTTGGCTTAACCAGATGGTTGCACCTTAAAACCACCAAAACCAGCTGGTTTTCATTCAAACAAATAGGGGTCTGACTCCAGATAAACTGGCAGATAACAGTTTCAAAACATCGAGTAAATGTAATAAATAAATAAATAAATAACAAGTAAAATGAGCAACTATCAACAGACAAGGGTTGTAGTTGTAAATTCTCTGTTGCTATCTTATTATAAAACAGGGTTGAATGGACAGGCACAGTAGTCAGAATCCAATGTGTGCCCAAGAGTCTGACTGCAAGATAAGAAAACATGGACTCGTAGACATCTATGGAAAAGTATATACTATTAATATAGGTTTTTTTTTAAATTCTAACATTATATAATCTGTTGCCTTGGTTCAAGTAACATTTGATATGGAAAGTGGCATTCATCTTGTACATTCGCTGATCATTTATGTCAAATAAGCTAGGAGATAAAAAGAAAAAAAGAAAAAAAAAAGAAAAAGGAAATGCTAATAGAAGTGTTCCCAGGAACCTGTGGACTATTGAATTCTGATGCATGCCTGACACAAACAAGACGTCCATTTATGAATCCATGAAACACTCATAAAAATAGGGTGTTGCACTCATTCTCACATTTCATTCTAATGCACTTTTTTCTAGTCCCTTCCTCTAATCTGCTCAGGCACTCTTGATAGAGCTTGATGCAAATGAACCGCCTATCAGACTATCTTGGAACTTTAATTATCCAAATTGGATAAAATGCACAGAATAGGTAAGAAGCTATTTGAAAAAAAAAGTCTTTAATTCAGGACCTTTGTCAAAGCCTTCACTATGATCAATGACAAAATGGCTGACAAGTTGATCTGGAATATGACCAGGTCAATCCCTAGGGTTGTATACCATACATTGAAACGGGTTAGATTTGTAGTAGCACAAAAGAGATTTTAAAAAGTGCCTTCCTATGTTCCGCCATGGGATCTATTGAAAAGTTAAGTGCCTGGGTGGTTTGGCTGGAAGTTTAGTTGGGAACTTCCGTTTTTTACCAACTCCCCCTTAATTCTCTAATGGCATAATATTCATTCACAAAGAGAGCCAAATACTACTTACAAAAAAGTTGAATTTTATTGACAGTCAAACATGTTTAAGACGGGTTAAAAGTTAGAAGCCAACCCAGACTGTTAAGGACAAAAAATAATGCCAATGGAAATCAAAATCTGTGATCATTTGCAGCTCTCATAATAAAAAGAAGCCTTAAACAGAAGGGAAAATCAATTTTGTTCAATAAAAGAATAAAAATGTCAACTGCTTTGAAGAGAGCTAGTGGATTTCTGTCTTAAAAAGAAAAGGAAGAAAAGAACTAGATTTGAAGAGAAGAAGGGAAGAGAGAGAGAGGAGAAGAGAGGAGAAGAAAGGGGTTCGGTTGATTAATTCTGCTGCCCCATACACTTCATTATATATAGTTTTGGTTCCTTACAAGAATAGGAGATAAAAGATAAGACTCTAGTCCTAATAAAATAAAACATAACATGGATAATACCAACCGGCCCAACTTAAAAAGAATTAAAATAACTAGGTGTGGGTATGGAACCACACACACTAGAGCCTAAGTGTGGGTATGCAACCCCACACTCATGGCTTACTAACTATTTCTACACTCCCCCTCAAGTTGGGAGTAGATATTTGTCATGCCCAACTTGCGTAAATCTGTCTCCAATTTGATTTCCATGACTGCTTTGGTGAAGAGATCAGCTAATTGCATGTCCGAGGCAATGTAAGGAAGGCATACTTCTTGAAATGTGACTCGCTCTCAGATAAAATGTATGTCAACTCTCAATATGCTTAGTCCTATCATGCTGTATTGGGTTGTGGGCAATATTAATTGCAGCTTGATTATCGCAATACAGCATCAGAGGCTTCTCATAATCAATTTCCAATTCATTAAGCAAGGATCTCATCCATAACACTTCTGCAACACCATCAGCCATTGATCTATATTATGTATCTGCACTGGATCGAGCTACAACATTCTGCTTCTCACTTCTCCAGGAAACAAGATTTCCCCCCACAAATGCACAATATTTAGAGGTGGACCTCCTGTCATCAACACATCCAGCCCAATCCGCATCTATATACACTTCTATTTTCATGTGACCATTATTCTTGAAGAGCATACCTCTCCCTGGACATCTCTTTCAATAGGAAAATATCCTTTCTATTGCAAGGAGGTGGGTGGTCTTAGGGGAATGCATGTATTAACTAACAACACTGACAGCATAAGAAATATTTGGCCGAGTTAGATAGAGATAAAGAAGTTTCCCAACCAGCCTTGTCCTCAAGAAGTTCTCCATTTTCTGCACTTATTTTATGGTTAAGCTCAATAGGTGTGTCAGCAGGTTTCACTCCTAACTTTCCAGTTTCTTCCAATAAGTCCAGAACATACTTCCTTTGAGAGAGAAAAATCCCATGCTTAGATCGAGCCACCTCAATTCCTAGGAAATAGTGCAATTCCCCTAGGTCTTTCACTTCAAATTCCTTGTGAAGATGTTGTTTAAGAGTTTCAATTTCACTAATATCACTCCCTGTTATCACAATGTCATCTACATAGACTGCAAGTAGAGTCAGGAAATGACCTGTCTTCTTAAAGAAGAGAGGGCGATCTGACTGAGCCTGTATGTATCTGAATTTGTCCAAAGCCAATCTAAACCTATCAAACGAAGCTCCCAAAGATTGTTTCAGCCCATACAAGGCCATCTTCAAAAGGCAAACTTTCTTTCCTACTTTTGCACTATAAAAACCAAGGGGTAACTCCATGTATACTTCCTCTTGCAAGTCTCTGTTGAGGAAGGCATTCTTAACATCCAACTGAAATAGTAGCCCTGAGAAGCTCACAGCAATGGATAATAAAACTCTAATAGTGTTCATTTTTGCAACATGTGCAAAGGTTTCTGTATAGTCTATGCCATAAGTTTGTATGAATCCCTTTGCAATCAATCTGGCCTTATACCTCTCTACAGTACCATCAGCATTATATTTCACAATAAACACCCATCTACATCCAATAGGTTTCTTCCCTTCAGGCTGGTTAACTAGTTCCCATGTGTTGTTCTTAACAAGAGCATCCATCTCTACTTGTATTGCTTCCTTCCATTCAGGTATCAAAAGGGCTTCTTGCACTTTTCTAGGTATAGGAATAGTAGCAATAGATGCCGAGTAAGATCTATAGAATTTTGAGAGACAGTCATAGGAAAGGAGCTTGGAGATGTAATGGGCAGTGGATAAAGTGTAACAACGCTTTCCTTTACGAATTGCAATTGAAAGATCAAGGTCATCTGATGGTGAGGGCTGAGCATCTGTAATAGTGGGATCAACTATGGAAGCAGTAGTAGTGTCTAGATTTGGGGCTGTAGAAGATGTTGGAATTGACCTAGATTGCTGTTGAGCATGAGAATCAACCTACCTCCACCACTTCCTGTGATACACTCTCAACTCTCTACATGTTTGACAACCCTCACCCTCTTCACATCTCTCCCCTTCAGTAACTAGGATAGGTAAAGGAACTTTTCGGGTTGAAACTGAAATCCCTTCCTCACTACTCTCCCCTTGAGGAGAGGCCCTATAATAGTAGGGCATATCCTCAAAAAAGGTGGCACCCATGGACACAAAACGCTTCCCTGAAGCAGCCTCATAACAGCAATATCCCTTTTGATTTTGTGCATACCCAAGGAAAATACATTTAGTAGCTTTGGGATCAAACTTGGAGCGATGAGGTCCAAGGATTTGAACAAAACAATTACACCCAAAAGTTTTGAGGGGAATAGTGAATAGGTCCTTATCTGGATATAGAAGACTGAACGGGGTTTGCATGTTTAGAACCCATGAAGGAACCCTGTTAATAAGGTACACAGCTGTACGAATTGCATCCCCCCAGAAGCGTATGGGAACATTAGAGTTGAGCATGATGCTTTTGGCTAAGTGGGTAAACGATATTCGAAAATTCAAGTTCGAATTCAAGATTCGACATAATCAAATCGAATTTGAATTATTCGAATGTCATTAACGGCCGAATTCGAATGAAGTATTTTTATCAATTAATTAATCGAATTGAATTCGAATAGGAGTCGATTCAATTCGATAATATATATTAATACCATACGTACACATCGATATTAGTGATGCAATTATATTCATATTAAATAAATATATTTATATATTATTTTGTTAGAGTACAAATGTACAATGAATGATGACTTTTGAAAATTTCTTTTATAATATTATTTTAATAATAAAGAACTGAATGAAGAAAGAGATGCTATGATGACTTTTCGGTCAAATAAAGTAATATTTTAATACTTATTATATTTTAATAATTGTAGAGAACACTGATGTGGGCCCCACAGCTGTGGTCCCACTCTGTCCGTAGGGTAGAATGTGCCCTAGTCATCCTAGAGTTAGCTGATGGTCAATCTGTTATTCCAGTTGTTATTTATATTTCAGTTTTATATTGTTTTATGTGTTATGTAAATACCAAGGGCAGATTTGTCCTTTCATGTAACTAGCATAACCTATAAATACTAAATAGAGGTGGCGGCGGCAGAACATTCAGATTCTGTCCTTCCTTTCAATTCTTGTGTTCTACTGCTCTCTCTCTACTCTTTCTCCTCTCTCCTCTATACCTTTTTCTCCTTTTTCAAACCTGAAATCTATTAGGGTTCAAGGCTGATAGCAGTCTTGAACATCTACTTGGTGGTATCAGAGCAAGGTTAGGGTTTCTCATGTGAGTCTAGTCCAGTCGACCACATGAGAATCCCCCAGGGCTGGAAGCTGAGAAAGTGGAGTTCGTGGACTGATTCTTGGAGATCGCCAGAGGGTTTAGCAGTTGTTAAAGACTTGTCACGGTTGCAGAGTGTAGGTGTTCAAGACTGCTATCAGTCTTGATCACTAAGAAAACTCAGGTTCGAAGAGAAGAGAAAGTGAAGAAGAAAGAGGAGAAAGAGTGGTGAGAGAGCAGTAGAACACAGGTTTTGAGTAGAGGAACAAAATCTCAATATTTTGCCTCCGCCACTTCAATTTAATATTTATATGTTATGCTAGTTACATGAAAGGACACATCTGCCCTTAGTGTTTACATCATAACACATAACAATATAAAACTGAAAAGTAAATGACAACTAGAATAACAGAATAATAAATTGACCATCAGCTATGACTAGATACATCCTACCCTACGGACAAAGTGGGACCACAGCTGTGGGGTGGGGCCCACATCAATGTTCTCTACACTCCCCCTCAAGTTGGGAGTAAATGTTCATCATTCCCAACTTGGATAGATCCGCTTCTAGCTTCTTTATTGATACGGCTTTAGTGAGGATGTCTACTAGTTGCATACTGGATGTGATGAAAAGGAGGCATACTTCTTGAGATGAGACCCTCTCTCGTACAAAATGGCGGTCAACTTCAATGTGTTTGGTTCTGTCATGCTGCACTGGATTATGTGCTATATTAATGGCTACTTGATTATCACAATACAGCATCAGGGGCTTCTCATACTCAATACCCAACTCCTCAAGTAGAGATCTTAGCCATAGGATTTCAGCCACTCCGTTGGCCATGGAACTGTATTCTACTTCAACACTTGACCGGGAGACAACGCTTTGTTTCTTACTTCTCTAGGAGAAAAGGTTTCCTCCCGCAAGAGCACAATATCCTGAGGCAGACCTTCTGTCATCAACACTCCCAGCCCAATCAGCACCCGTATAGACCTCCACCTTCAAGTGGTTGTTGTTCTTGAACAGTATACCCCTACCCGGGCATCTCTTCAAGTAGGCTAAGATTCTTTCTGCCGCAAGAAGATGTGTGGTTCTAGGAGCATGCATGTACTGGCTGACAACACTAACAGCATAAGTAATATCTGGCCGAGTGAGGCAGAGATATAGGAGCCTTCCTACCAATTGCTGGAACATAACTTTGTCTTCAAGAAACTCCCCACTCTCTGCACTAATCCTGTGGTTCTGTTCAATTGGTGTATCTGCAAGCTTGACACCTTACTTTCCAATTTCTGCCAACAGGTCTAGGACATATTTCCTCTGAGAGATAAAAATCTCCTGTTTGGATCTAGCAAC
Source organism: Nelumbo lutea (assembly GCF_056320005.1). NCBI lineage: Eukaryota > Viridiplantae > Streptophyta > Magnoliopsida > Proteales > Nelumbonaceae > Nelumbo > Nelumbo lutea. The sequence continues at coordinate 37,977,023 of NC_142688.1, forward strand.
CTCAATACCCAAAAAATATTGAAGTACACCAAGGTCTTTCACCTCAAATTCTTGATGAAGGAGCTGTTTAAGGGACTCAATCTCATGGCTATCATTCCCTGTGACCACAACATCATCAACATATACTGCCAATAGTGTCAAGGAGGACTCCACCCTCTTGATGAATAGAGTATGATCTGACTAGGCCTGGACATAACCAAACTTACAAGGGCTAGTCTGAATCTATCGAACCAAACCCTAGGTAACTGTTTCAAACCATACAAAGCCTTGTTGAGCCAGTAGACCTTCTTACCTGTTTCTGCATCATAAAATCCAGGAGGCAAACGCATGTAAACTTCTTCCTGCAGATCTCCATTTAGAAAAGCATTTTTCACGTCCATTTGGTATAAAGGCCAAGTGTGATTTGCTGCAAGGGATAATAGGACCCAAATAGTGGTCATCTTGGCTACTGGAGCAAAGGTCTCCAAGTAATCTATGCCATAAGTCTGTGTAAACCCTCTTGCAACTAACCGAGCTTTATAACTCTCAATAGATCCATCTGCATTATGCTTCACCGTAAATACCCATCTGCATCCAACTGGTTTCTTTCCTTTGGGCAGATCAACTACCTCCCAGGTGTTGTTTTTCAATAGGGTATCCATCTCAACTTGCATTGCATCTTTCCATTCCGGGGCAGATAGGGCTTCTTGCACTGTTTTGGAATAGGGACATTGGAAATTGAACTAAGGTAGGACTTGTAGGTAGGAGATAGGCGACCATAGGATAAAAAATGGGAAATACAGTGGGTTGTAGATGTGGTACAATGTCGTTTCCCTTTACGGACTGCAATCGGAAGGTCAAGATCATCTGTAGGAGGTGAAATGGCAACAATAGAGGAAGTCTGTGGGCCCTGGGACTGTAGTACCTGGACCTGGAGGCATGATAGGCTGAAGCTCGAGTACCTGAATGTGCGAAGGCAGATGTGGCAGGGGCTGATGGTGACTGCGGTGGCTGAGCTGAATGTCCAACTTCCTTTTGTATGTTTGGGCTTCTTACAATGTTCACATACCACATCCTTCTTGTCTTCCTTCCTCCTGTCCTTCTCTGAATCACCCCCTGATTTGGGTGTGACCACTACAAAGGCTGGTGTGGGAGGCTGAGGTTGCATCATAACTTTCCTTCTGGTCTCTTCACTGTGCACAAATGAGTATAGCTGAGAGAGTCACACTATCTCTAGTCAAAATATGTTGCCATACAATATCATACTCTGAATTTAGGCCTGCCAGAAACTCAAATACTCGGTTTGTCTCAACCTGCTTTCTATATATCTGTGCATCTTTGGGACTTTCCCACTCAAGAGTCTCTAAGTGATCAATCTCACGCCACAGGGACTGCAAGGTAGAGAAATATACCGAAACCGGTCTCTCTCCTTATTTAAGATTTTTCACTTCACATTTCAATTCATATGCTTTGGCAACATTAAAGGATTGGGAATAAGTTTATTTCATAACATCCCATATCTCCTTAGCTGTCTTTGTCCACAAGTAATTCCGGCTAATATGAGGCTGCATAGAATTACACAGCCATGTCATAACCAAGTAGTTTTCTTGGATCCACTTGGTATATGTCGGATCTCCCTTGGGAGGTTCTTTCATGTCTCCCAAGAGGTACCCTAATTTACCTCTTCCACCAATAGCCATCATGGCTGATTGGGCCCATTCCAAATAGTTTGATCCATTAAACCTTATGGTTGTAATCTGACCACCCATCTCAGAAACACCACCATAACTGATGTTTCCAAGGCTGCCTTCTGCCTGATTTTTAAAATTCATTTCTGTCAAGTCTCAAAACAGCACTTAGACTACCAATCACAATCAAAAACAGTATAGGCCTGATCTGTATTCATAGTGTATGTGCACAAAACTGGGATAATTCTGATCTGAAACCAACTAGCCAACACAACAGTAGCTGTCCGTAGAGCTCTAACCCCTTAGGACTCTGAAAAACAGCTTAAAAATAGGTCTGATATGCTTGGCAGAGTTAGGGTTTTAAACAGTCCTTAAAGTGAACAATTCAGTTGCACAATCCAATCAGTACCGTATAGATAGACTTGCAGTAGGGTTAATAAGAAACCCTAGAATCTTATCAATGCTAACAATAAACTTGAGGGCAACTCTAGGTAGATCACAAGGTTCAGTCTAACACTAGGGCTTGCTGCAAGATCACTTTCAAACCCTAGAGCAGAGAGAAACAAATTTGAGACAGTTCGGCCTAGGGTTTGCTGTAAAACCCTAGTGAATTGAAGAGAGAAAACCCTAGAATGGTTCGGCCTCCCCCATAGGTCCAACCTATCTTCTCTATAGAACTTCTCTTAGAAAGTAAATAACTTACAAGGAAAAAATGTCCGCTGCCTTCTAGGGTTACCCGAACCCTAGTCTTCTCTGATCCTTCCTGACCACCAACACTCTGCAACCCTAACAAGCTTCCAATAGCTGCTAGCACTTCTGGCGATCTCCAAGAATCAGTCTGCGAACTCCTCCTTTTCAACTTCCAGTCCTAGGAGATTCTCATGTGGTCGGCTGGTAATAGGCTCACATGAGAAACCCTAATTAGGCTCTGATACCATGTAGGTGTTCAAGACTGCTATCAGTCTTGATCACTAAGAAAACTCAGGTTCGAAGAGAAGAGAAAGTGAAGAAGAAAGAGGAGAAAGAGTGGTGAGAGAGCAGTAGAACACAGGTTTTGAGTAGAGGAACAGAATCTCAATATTCTGCCGCCGCCACTTCAATTTAATATTTATATGTTATGCTAGTTACGTGAAAGGACACATCTGCCCTTGGTGTTTACATCATAACACAACAATATAAAACTGAAAAGTAAATGACAACTAGAATAACAGAATAATAAATTGACCATCAGCTATGACTAGATACATCCTACCCTATGGACAGAGTGGGACCACAGCTGTGGGGTGGGGCCCACATCAATGTTCTCTACACAGAGTGTTGGTGATCAAGAAGAATCAGAGAAGACTAGGGTTCGGGTAACCTTGGAAGGCAGCGAACAGTTTTTTTCTTGTAAGTTATCTATTTTCAAAGAGAAGTACTATCAGAGAGGATAGGTTGGACCTATCTGGAAAGGGCGGCCAAACCATTCTAGGGTTTTCTCCCTTCTATTCTCTAGGGTTTTATAGCAAACCCTACTGTTGGGCCGAACTGCCTTAGGGTTCTTTTCTCCTACTCTAGGGTTTGAAAGTGATCTTGCGACAAACCCTAATAAGCTTGCGGCAAGCCCTAATGTTAGACTGAACCTTGCGATTTACCTGGAGCTGTCCTCAAGTTTTGTTAGCATTGATCAGCTTTTAGGGTTTCATATTAACTCTACTGCAAGTCTATCTGTACGGTACTGATTGGAATGTGCAACTGAAATGTTTTCTTTAAGGATCGATTAAAACCCTAATTCTGCCAAGCATATCAGACCTACTTCTAAGCTGATTTTTCAGATCCTTTTGGGGTTTTTGAACTCTCTTAAGGGGTGGGAACTGTACGGACTGCTGCTGTTGTGTTTTCTAGTTGGTTTCAGATCAGATTTATACCTGTTTTGTGCACATACACTATGAATACAGATTGGTCCTACACTGTTTTGATTGTGATTGGTAGTCCAAGTGCTGTTTTTGAGACTTGACCGAGATGGAGTTTAAAAATCAGGCAGAAGGCAGTTTTGGGAACAATAGTTATGGTAGTGTTTTTGAGATAGGTGGTCAGATTACAACCGTAAGTTTGATGGATCAAACTATTTGAAATTGGCCCAATCAGCCGTGATGGCTATTGGAGGAAGAGGTAAATTAGGGTACATCTTGGGAGACGTGAAAGAACCCCCAAGGGAGACCCTACGTATACCAAGTGGATCCAAGAAAACTACTTGGTTATGACATGGCTATGTAATTCTATGCAGCCTCATATTAGCCGAAATTACTTGTGGGTAAAGACATCTAAGGAGATATGGGATGTTATGAAAGAAACTTATTCCCAACCCCTTAATGTTGCCAGAGCATATGAATTGAAATGTGAAGTGAAAAACCTTAAACAAGGAGAGAAACCGATTTCAATATACTTCTCTACCTTGCAGTCTCTGTGGTGTGAGATTGATCACTTAGAGACTCTTGAGTGGGAGAGTCCCAAAGATGCACAGATATATAGAAAGCAGGTCGAGACAAACTGGGTGTTTGAGTTTCTGGCGGGCCTAAATTCAGAGTATGATATTGTGCGGCAACAGATTTTGACTAGAGACAATGTGACTCTCTCTCGGGCATACTCCTTAGTACATAGTGAAGAGACCAAAAGGAAAGTTATGATACAACCTCAGCCTCTCACACCAGCCTTTATAGCTGTCAAACCCAAATCAGGGGGTGATTCAGAGAAGGACAGGAGGAAGGAAGACAAAAAGGATGTGGTATGTGAACATTGTAGGAAACCCAAACATACAAAAGAAACATGTTGGAAACTGCACCCTCACTTGGTTCCGGCAAAGTTGAGAAGCAAGAAGGGCAATGCTCATGTGACCGTGAACACTGATTCAGCATCCTCATCTAGAACAAGAGGAACACATTTAGAGACCTTAGCTGCAGTTCGAGCTGCCCTAATACAGTTAGAAAAGGAAGTTGGAAGTTCAGCTCAGCCACCGCAGTCACCATCAGCTCCTACCACATTTGCCTTCACACATTCAGGTACTCAAGCTTCAGCCTACCATGCCTCAGCTTCAGGTACTACTGAACCTTGTTGGGTAATAGATTCAAGTGCATCCGACCACATGACTAACTTGCCTTCACTGTTTACCACTTACCATTTATCTTCGGGTAGGGATAAAGTATCTATTGTTGATGGCTCCCTGGTCCCTATTTCTGGGAAGGGTAATATCAAGTTATCAGATACTATCTCTCTGTCATCTGTTTTGCATGTTCCTAAGCTTGATACTAATCTTCACTCAGTCAGTAGTATTACCAAGCATATGAATTGCTCAATAACCTTCTTCCCTGACGATGTGTTTTTCAGGACTTGGAGACGAAGAAGGTGATTAGGACTGGCCGTGAGACGAATGGGATCTATTTGCTCAGGGAAAGGTCTCGTCAGGAAGAGTCAATAGAGAAAGGGTTCACCCAGATAGATCCATTGAGAGGTATTTACCATTGAGAGGTATTTACCGTGAAGCACAATGCAGATGGATCCATTGAGAGGTATAAAGCTCGGTTAGTTGCAAAAGGGTTCACCCAGACTTATGGTATAGATTACTTTGAGACTTTTGCCCCGGTAAGATGACCACCATTCGAGTCTTATTATCCCTTGCAGCAAGTCACACTTGGCCTTTATACCAAATGGATGTGAAAAATGCTTTTTTGAATGGAGACCTGCAGGAAGAGGTTTACATGCATTTGCCTCCTGGATTCTATGATGCAGAAACAGGAAAAGGTTTACATGCGTTTGCCTCCTGGATTCTACAGGCCCAGTCAGATCATACTCTATTCATCAAGAGGGTAGAGTCCTCCTTGACACTACTTGCAGTATATGTTGATGATATTGTGGTGGCATGGAATGATAGCCATGAGGTTGTGTCCCTTAAACAGCTCCTTCATCAAGAATTTGAGGTGAAAGACCTTGGTGTACTTCGGTATTTTTTGGGTATTGAGGTTGCTAGATCCAAACAAGGGATCTTTATCTCTCAGAGGAAATATGTCTTAGATCTGCTGGCAGAAACTAGAAAGTTAGGTGTCAAGCCTGCGGATACACCCATTAAACAGAACCACAGGATTAGTGCAGAGAGTGGGGAGCCTTTTGAAGACAAGGTTATGTTCCAACGGTTGGTAGGAAAGCTCCTATATTACTTATATTGTTAGTGTTGTCAACCAGTACATGCATTCTCCTAGAACTACACATCTTCTTGCGGCAGAAAGGATATTAGCATACTTGAAGAGATGCTCGGGTAGGGGTATACTGTTCAAGAACAATAACCACATGAAGGTGGAGGTCTATACGGATGCCGATTGGGTTGGGAGTGTTGATGACAGAAGGTCTACCTCAGGATATTTTGCTCTTGTGAGTGGCTGAAATCCTATGGCTGAGATCTCTACTTGAGGAGTTGGGTATTGAGTATGAGAAGCCCCTGATGTTGTATTGTGATAATCAAGCAGCTATTAATATAGCACATAATCCAGTGCAGCATGACAGAACCAAACACATTGAAGTTGACCGACATTTTGTACGAGACAGGGTCTCATCTCAAGAAGTATGCCTCCCTTACATCATATCCAGTATGCAACTACCAGATATCCTCACTAAAGTCGTATCAAGAAAGAAGCTAGAGGCAGATCTATCCAAGTTAAGAATGATAAACATTTATTCCCAACTTGAGGGGGAGTATAGAGAACACTGATGTGGGCCCCACAGCTGTGGTCCCACTCTGTCCGTAGGGTAGAATGTGCCCTAGTCATCCTAGGGTTAGCTGATGGTCAATCTGTTATTCCAGTTGTTATTTATATTTCAGTTTTATATTGTTTTATGTGTTATGTAAATACCAAGGGCAGATTTGTCCTTTCATGTAACTAGCATAACCTATAAATACTAAATAGAGGTGGCAGCGGCAGAACATTCAGATTCTGTCCTTCCTTTCAATTCTTGTGTTCTACTGCTCTCTCTCTACTCTTTCTCCTCTCTCCTCTATACCTTTTTCTCCTTTTCGAACTTGAAATCTATTAGGGTTCAAGGCTGATAGCAGTCTTGAACATCTACTATAATAAAACAATTGAATGAATACAGATGTCATGATGATTTTGGAACAAACAAATTAATATTTTAATATTTTTTTATCAAAAGGCCTCTATCTCATTAATTACATTGTACTTTACATTTCAACCACTTTTAATTTACTATTCTTCCTTCTTCTTCCTCGTTCTTACTCTTTCATCCTTCTTCTTCCATCCTTACTCTGCAACATTTCTTTTTCGCAGCTTCTCTTATTCTTTTTCTTAACTCGGTTCTTACTCTGCAACATTTCTTACTCTTACTCTTTCTTTTTATTAATCGCTTTCTCTCTCTCTTCCTATTTCTCTCTCTTGCTCTCTTTCCCTCTTGATGTTGCAAAGCACATGAACATGGTGGACAATCTCTTTGTTGTAGACCACACTAATGGTGATGCTTGTTGCAGCGACATCAAATAGATGGCTATGGTTCAAAAAAAAATTTAATTGCTTTTTTTTTCTTTGCTTTTTGAAAATTTGATCGACAAGGAATAAAAAAAAGAAAAAACTTCAAACCAGGTTTCTTGTTCCTTCCCTGGACCTACACCCTCACCTGCTGGATGCTCAGTTTGGAAAGGAATTGAGAAGGTTTATCCTCTTTTTATCCAAGGGATTAGGCTAAATTTAGGGGATGGCAAGAGCATTAGTTTCTGGCAAGACACCTGGTGCAATGGTGTTCCCCTAATGGAGACCGCCCCGTTGCTATTCCTTATAGCAGAAGACAGGAATGTGGTGGTGGCAGATCGGTTTGAGTGGCGGGGAAATATAGGATACTGGTGTCCAAAATTTAGGGAGGCATCTCAACGATTGGGAATTCTCTGATCTGTTAGAGCTGCTACAAGCGATTCAGGAATATCAACTGAACCCAAATCAGAAAGATACCAGAATTTGGAAATGGACTAAGGATGGGATTTTCTCAGTGAAGTCATTTTATTCAAATCTGAGTGCTGGTTCGGATCAGGCTTTTCCTTGGAAAGAGATTTGGCTTCCTCAAATTCCTACTATAGTCTCCTTCTTGGTCTGGACTGCAGTGCATGGTAAATGTCTCTCCAAGGAGCAGTTAATCAGGAGGGGTCTGGTGCTGCCCTCCACAAGTGGTGTGTTGTGCAATGGAGAAGTTGAATCGGTAGATCACCTATTTATTCATTGTGAGGTTGCCCATCTGCTGCTCTGTCATTTCTGCTCCCTGCTAAATGTGAGGTGGTGCTGCCCCAAGTCTTTAGGTGAACTGCTTTTCTCTTGGAAGTTGACAGGCTTAAGTAATAGGGGTAAGGTGTTATGGTGTACGATCCCTCATATAGTGTGTTGGGTCCTGTGGAAAGAAAGAAATAGTAGGATTTTTGAAGGTCAAAGGTGCTCCTTAGATGAGTTGGTGGTTCGGGCATTGGCTACTTTACATTCCTGGCTGTCAGCCAAGGACTCGTTTAAGCATATCCCCCACCATCAATACTTTGATTTGGATTTTTTGTTTACTTGATTTAGTTGGGGGTCTCTTGTATGTATTTGGGAGAGACTGGTTTTTTGGTAACTTTTTGTATAGTTGCTGGCTGTACATGGAGTTTTGTGGACCAAAGGCTGTAATATGCTACAATTATATGCATTAGTACAATTACCTTACTTTTTCTAAAAAAAAATGCATTTCGAATTCGAATCAAATTCAAATATTTGATTATTTAGACAAATTCGAATTCAAAGTATTGCTTTAAGAAACCGCCGCATATCGAATCAAATTTGAATATTCATCTATTTAATCAGTTTCGAATTCGAAGTCGATTCGAATTCGCTCCGTTTACACCCCTACTTCTAGCTACCTCCAAGATATGTTTGTTTTTTCTCTCAACAACCCCGTTTTGCTAAGGTGTATGACGACAGGTGCTTTGATGAATGACCCCATATCATGGAGATAGGATGCCAAGGGTTTTACAAAGTATTCCTTGGCATAATCAGATCTAAGAGTTTTGATCTTAGATTCAAACTGGGTTAGAACCATCTAATGGAAAGCCTGTGTCAGAGAAGGGACCTCATCTCGAGAGTGCATAAGGTAGACCCATGAAAAACGGGTATAATCATCAACAAATAATAAGAAATATCTATACCCCCCATGGTGGGGGTATGATATGGCCCCCAAACATCGGTATGCACAATTTCAAAAGGAAGGTTGCTTATTTTATTACTTAAAGGATAAGATGATCTACTGTGTTTGCAAGCTCACAACTTTCACACTTTAAACTAGACACTTCTACTGACTCAAATAAGTTTGGAAAAAGACTCTTCAAAGACCCAAAAGATAAATGACCTAAGCGATTGTCCCAAAGCATAATCTTACTACAAGACTGAGAGAGACAAACTATTTCCCCATTTTACTCTGCTCCCCTTGTGAATGTTCAAGCAGGTAGACTCCATTCATTTCACGGCCAATCCCAATCACCTTCTTTGTTTCCAAATCCTGAAAAACACACCGATCAGGGAAAAAAGGTTAGAACAGTTTTGATTGTTAGTAATACTACTAACTGAAAGTAAGTTAGCACTAAGCTTGGGAACATGCAAAACTGAGGATAGGGTGATGGCATCAGACAATCCGATGTCTCCCTTACCAGAAATTGGCACAATGGAGCCATCAGCAAATAGAAACTTTGTCTCTCCCAGAGGATAAACAATAGGTGCTAAACAAAGTAGATAAGCTAGTCATATGGTAAAGCACCTGAATCTATTACCCATAGTGTTACCTGGGACAGAAGCATGACATGCAGTAGCTCTTATACCTGTATGAGCAAGGGCTGATGTAGGTTGAGCAGGTGTAGTAGCTGAAGACTGGGATGTAGATCCAGAAATACCAACTTCTTTCTCTAGCTATGTCAATGCAGCCCGGACAGCTGCTAAGGTATCCAAGGATGTAGTCCTTGTGCTAGAAGAGGATGTACTGTCAGTAGAAATTGCTGCATTAGCACTGCCCTTCTTATTTCTAAGTCTATCTGGCATTAGGTGAGGATGCAACTTCAAACAGGTGTCCCTAGTGTGTTTGAGCTTCTTGCAATGATCACAAAAAATATCTCTTTTGTCTTTCTTCTTAACTTCCTTTTCATTTTTCCCTCCAGCCTTGAATTTTGTTGCTGCCAAGGCTGCTTCTGTGGTCTGAAAAGATAGCATTACCTTCCTTCTACTCTCTTCACTGTAGACTAATGAGTAGGCCTGAGATAGAGTCACACTCTCCCTAGTGAGAAGTTGTTGTCTTGTAATATCAAAATCTGAGTTTAGACTGGCTAAGAACTCAAAAACCCTATTTGTTTCAATCAGTCTTCTATATATTGCTGCATCCTTCTGTCTTTCTCATTCAATAGCTTCCAAGTGATCAATTTCATGCCAAAGGGATTTTAGAGTAGCAAAATATACTAAGACTAGCTTCTCTCCTTTCTTGAGGTTTTTCGCCTCACATTTCATCTCATAAGCTCTAGCAACATTGAAGGGTTGGGAATAGGTTTCCTTCATGTTGTCCCAAACCTCCTTGGTTGTTTTGCCCAAAGATAGTTTCGGCTGATGTGGGGCTGTATAGAGTTGCATAGCCAGGTCATCACCAAATAGTTCTCTTGAACCCATCTTGGATGAGATAATATCCTCCTTGGTTGGTTCTTTTGTGTCTCCCGTTACATACCCTAATTTCCCTCTGCCCCCAATGGCCATCATTGCCGATTGGGCCCATTCCAAGTAATTTGTTCCATCAAACCTATTAGTGGTAATCTGGAATGAATTTTCTGTCATATCACCAGTCCCAAAAGCTTACCCTTGAGTTTTCACCTCACTTCCGACCTTTTCCATACTAAGTAGATCACAATACTCCAAGAAAAAATCTAGTTTTCTACTAAAATACCAATAATCCAGAAACTGATCTCAGCAAAGAATAAAACCCAGAACTTAATTTGAGTCAACAGTTCCTTCTCAAAACTGTAACTTTAATCAAGAATACCAGAGAATAACAGTCTAGAAACTGACTTCAGCAAAGAATAAGAACCAGAACTGTAACTTTAATCAAAACATCAGAGAATAACAGCCCAGAAACTGATTTCAGCAGGGAACAGGTCTTGATTTTTTTAAAAGGAGCAAGGTGATCTAAGATTTATTATGCTGCTGCTAAAAGAAAGTTACCTAAGATCGAACAACCTTTAAGGTTGCACCTTTATCAGAAAAGAAAGCTGATCATAAAAGAAATCTAGATAACTTTTATCGAGTTACCTTAAAGGTTGTACCTTTCTCAGCAACAAGAACTCTGATTGACTTTTTGGTTTGAAACCTTAACCTTGGTCGAATCTGAACGCTTTCTCAGAATTCTGATCGTCCTCTTGGTTTAAAATCCTATCTTGATTGAAACTGATCTCTGATTCTTCCTGGTCACCGGATCATTCTCCAAGAATCTTTTCACTTTCTTGGGCAGTCTTCAGTACTCCAGTAACCTCCAAGAACCAGGCGGTTGTTCACTTTCTCTAGTGGATTTTCATGTAGCCGACCAGATCAGGCTTACATGAGAAACCTAGTTTTTCTCACCAATAGCTCTGATACCGACTTGAAGAGAGCTAGTGGGTTTCTGTCATAAAAAGAAAAGGAAGAAAAGAACTAGATTTGAAGAGAAGGGATGAGAGAGAGAGAGAGAGAGAAGAGAGGAGAAGAAAGGGGTTCGGTTGATTAATTCTGCCGCCCCATACACTTCATTATATATAGTTTTGCTTCCTTACAAGAATAGGAGATAAAAGATAAAATTCTAGTCCTAATAAAACAAAAGATAACATGGATAAGGCCAGCCAGCCCAACTTAAAAAGAATTAAAATAACTAGGTGTGGGTATGGAACCACACACACTAGAGCCTAAGTGTGGGTATGGAACCCCACACTCGTGGCTTACTAACTATTTCTACAGCTTTGATTGGTTTATCATATATTTATATAATTTGAGGTTTTACTATCCTAAAAAAAACTCCTGATTGCCAAGGGGTTACCTAAAGAAATTTGAACTCAAAGTAAGATTTCAAAAATGCATTGTCCTGTCAGAAACTCATAAATTCCTTCTAACCTTCTCCATAATCCACAAAAATAGAAGAGATATTTGAGTTGTGATGACTTTGGATAAATTTTCTTATATTCAACATAAATATGGAAAATAAGATATAAGATAAATAGAAAAATCTTTAAAGTAACCAAATATTTTGGAGAAATATTTGATCTTGATGAATGAGGATATACATGAATATCATTTTTTTCATTTGTATCCAAAGAAACAGTCTGCAGTCTTCTCATGTTCTCATAATCCAAATAACTATAGATGAAGGTACAGCATCCACCATGCTCCAGATTCATTATTAGACGTAGAAATTATCCAGATACAGGACATGTGTAAATTGGTTTTCTCAAGAAAAAGAGAGAGCATATAAGGCATAGTACATACAGTTGAAGTAGCATAAGTTGGTCCAGATCCATCAATGAATATAATACCTTCTTGAGAAGCTTGATCCATGGCCTAAGGAACAAAACAAATGATAAAACAATTTTTTGTAATATAATGACTGCAATGCTTTTCAAAAAAAAACAAAGTTAGTGTATTCATAATAGAAAGAACAACAGTTAGAAGAATTGGATTGAAATAACAAATTATGAAAAAACAAGAAACATAGAAGAAAATTCTTCATGAAGGTACCAACTGGCTTGCTGGTAATGTCTCCTGCTGGTTGTAGCCTAGACCAGGGAGCTATTCTTACTTTCATCAGGGCTGTAGGGCTTTTGTTTTTTGCAAGATTGGACACCCTACATTGCATAGCCCATTTATCTAGTGATAAAAAAGAACAAAATTCTCCTTAAATCACTCTTATTCAGGCCATTTTCTTTTTCCCAAGTGGAAGAAGAACTCTCTACCCTTCATCATAATCATACTTGGGACCTCACTGCTCTTCCTCCTGGGAAGCAAGCTGTTGGTTGTAAATGGGTTTATACGGTTAAGTATCTGCCTGATGGTAGTGTTGAACACCTGAAAGCACGATTGGTTGCCAAAGGGTACTCCCAAACCTATTGTATTGACTACACAGAGACCTTCTCACCGGTTGCTAAGATAGGGTCAGTTCGTGTTATGATATCTCTTGCAGCCATGTATGATTGGCCACTATATCAGCTTGATATCAAGAATGCCTTTTTGCATGGTGACTTACTCGAAGAGGTCTACATGGAGCAACCTCCAGGGTTTGTTGCTCAGGGGGAGGATGGTAAGGTGTGCAGACTAAGGAAGGCTATATATGGGCTTAAGCAATCTCCTCGAGCATGGTTTGGTAGGTTCAGTGAGGTAGTAAAGAAGTTTGGTATGAAACAGTGCAAAGTTGATCATTCTGTATTTAGTCATGACTCTCCGGGAGGAAAAATACTGTTGGTGGTGTATGTAGATGATATTGTTATTACTGGGAATGATATGGGTATTGACAGGCTGAAGACTTATCTGCAGGATCATTTTCAAACAAAGGATCTTGGTAAACTGAAATATTTCTTGGGGATAGAGGTAGCAAGATCCAAGTATGGTATTAATCTGTGCCTGAGGAAATATGTGCTTGATTTGCTGGAAGAAACAGGCTTGTTGGGTGCTAAACCAACTGAAACACCTATGGACACAAATACCAGGCTAAGCAGTGATATGGGTGAAGTGCTTGAAGACCCTGGCAGATATCAACGACTTGTGGATAAACTGAACTACCTAACCATTACTAGACCAGACATCTCATTTGCGGTTAGTGTGGTAAGCCAGTTCATGCAAAAACCTATGATTCCTCATTGGAATGCGGTTCTGAGAATTGTGAGGTATTTGAAAGGGGCTTCGGGTCGCGGTCTGATATACAACAGTGGCAGCAAACTTGAAATAGAAGGGTATTCTGATGCTGACTGGGCCGGTTCTATGTCTGATAGGCGGTCTACCACAGGCTATTGCACTTTCCTGGGAGGTAACCTGGTAACATGGAAAAGTAAGAAGCAGACGGTTGTGGCAAGAAGTAGTGCAGAAGCAGAATATAGGGCTATGGCGCACACCGCTTTTGAATTAGTATGGCTAAGGAACCTTCTACAGGAAATAGGGTACAACATCAACACTCCAATGAAGCTCTATTGTGAAAATCAGGCTGCAGTGCATATCTCCTCTAATCCGGTGTTTCATGAAAGAACCAAGCACATTGAAGTTGATTGTCACTTTGTGAGGGAGAAGGTGCTGAATGGAGAGCTAGACACTACATATGTTAATACAGGAAACCAGTGGGCAGACTTATTTACAAAAGGCTTGAGTTGGGGAAGAGTGGACTACATATGTAACAAGCTGGGAGTATATGATATATACTCACCAGCTTGAGGGGGAGTGTTAGCGTAGGGGTATTTCTGTCTTTATACCTAGATTAATGTTGTTGATTTGTAATGTTGTGTCAGAACCAGTGCTCCTTACTTATATAAGGGCACATATGTCTTTTCAATTATTTTTTAATAATAAAAGTACTGTCTGACCAACTGGGAGAACTGACTTGAGACTTCCAGTTCGAACCAGATTTTCTCCTTTCTCTCTTTCTTCCACCTTTCTACCTCTTTCTACATAACCGATCTCAGACAGATAGAACTCCAAGGCAGGCCGAATCATAATAGCATTAAAGAAGAAAATCAAAGAGTCTTGGTAAAAGGTGAGGAAATAAAACAAGAATAGAAAAACTATTTTGAAAAATTATTAAATAGGTGGCAGGGAGAAAGGGCTAATGGAGGAAAATCTAGCAATACTAGTAGTGTTAAAAATAATATGTACCTTCGTAGAGTTAGACTTACTAAAGTAAAAGAGGTGTTAGGACCTAATGGGATTCCAATAGAAGTTTGGAAAGGTATGGGAGAGGTAGGCTTGCTATGGCTAAACAATCTATTTGATAAGATAGTGAAAGCAAAGAAGGTGCTTAATGATTGGAGAAACGGCAACATGGTGCATATATTTAAGAACAAAGGTGATATACAAAGTTGTAATATCGGGGGACTAAACTTATGAACCACACCACGAAACTCTGGGAGACAATAATTAAGCAAATATTACAACTTGAAACAAGTGTACCAAAGAACCAATTTGGTTTTATGCTAGGGAGATCAACCATGGAAGCTATGTTTCTTTTGATACGATTGATAGAAAAGTTCAGAGAGAAGAAGAAAGACCTCTTATATGGTGTTTATTAATCTAGAAAAGGCATATGATAAAGTTTTTAGAGAGATAATATGGTTGATCTTGAAAAAAGGGGTTCAAAATAGGTATATAGACCTAATTAAAGAAATGTATGAGAGGGCAACAACCAATATTAGAACACCAGTGGGAAAACTTCAGATTTTACAACTACTATGGGTTTTCACCAAGGTTCAACACATAGCCCTTATCTATTTGCACTGATCCTAGATGAATTGACTAAACATGTACAAGAGGAAGTTCCATGGTGCATGTTGTTTGCAAATGACATTGTTTTAATTGATGAAACTAATGAAGGATTAAATGCAAAATTAAGCTTACGAACAAATGCCTTAGAAACAAGAGGTTTTAAAATAAGTAGGACTAAAACAGAGTATATGACATGATGTAATTTTAATAATAATAGGAGTGTAAATCAAGATAAACTTAGGATTGGAGACCAAGAGATAACTCAATGCGACCATTTATAGTACCTTGGTTCAATAATTCATAAGGGAGAGATTGAGAAGGAAATGTGAATGCTAAGATGGATGAGTAGAAAAACTAGAAATGATAGGATTAGGAGTGAAGTTATTTGTAGGAACCTAGGAGTAGCTCCAATAGGTGATAAAACGAGAGAGTTGACTAAGATGGTTTGGGCACGTGCATAGAAGACCACCAACTACATCGGTTAGAAGAAGTGATTTGTTACACACTGAAGGGGCTAGAAGAGCTCAAGGTAGACCAAAAGGGCATGAGTAGAAGTAGTAAGAAATGCTTTAAGCACTAATAATTTAACAATGGATATGGCTTTAAAAAGAACGGACTGGTGAAACAAGATTCATGTAGCTGACCCCATAGTTGGGATAAGGCATGGATTATGATGATAATGATGATTCGGTATCACATGTTTCATCCTACTCAATAAGTTGATGTGTTGGGAGATTAAAAGTGCTCTTAAATTGACCCCATTTCACTGATTTGGGAGAACAGATAAATTACATATACCAATAATATAAGAGATTTGTTCCCAAGTAAAAGAGACTGCCCATTTGACCTAACTAATTGTTTTGAAACAATCCCAAACCAACTCCTACAGTCCTACTATCACAAGTTTCTGATTAAAATGGCATGATAGGTTTTCCATGAAATGTCATCCACATTAAATTGTGTTGAACATCTTAACAACAATAAGCATACCGCAACGTCAGTGAAATAGAGTGGATTTAGTAAATCAAAATTCTCTAAACAAATGGAGGACAGGATGGAAATTTTAAAACTTCCTCTCGGGCTACAAAATTTTGACTATTTTTATAGTAATAAAAATATGAAATACAACAATAAAATAATTATAAGAAATATAATTACATCTAAATCAAATGAAAAGGCATCTCCTTTAGCATGAAAATGGATGTCTAATAGAAGGTAAAATAGGAACATAAATGGTAAGGAAGAGCTACCTTCTCAAGACCAGATACATAAGCTCTTGCATGAACATTTGCAATATCATCTACAGAAGCAGGCCTAAAATTTTGAAGTTCAAAGACCTCTGACCCACGATACTGAGATTAAAAAAAAAATGAAGAAATAATTAGAAAAATGGGAATATCTCAAAAGAAAATAGAAAACATTGCTATAAGCAATATGTACTTTTCATCAGAAAAAAAAAATCAATTTTTAGGACACCAAGAATCCCAAAAAAAATAGCATAAGACAAACAATTTCATGACATTTTCAACTTAAGGAGACAGAAGGGCAAGAGATGTACTTTGATGACTGGAAAGGAGGCAAAATTGCTAGCAAATAGCAACCTAGATGTTAAAATGTTTGAGCACATGAGAATTGTGGACACCATTTGAATAGGTTGCATGCTTCTTTTTGTTTTTTTTTTTTTACTTTTCTTTTCTTTTTGTTTTTTTCCTTTTCTTTTCTTTTTTTTTTTTTTTGAAGAGGTAAGATATTAAACTATTTGAAAAGTTTATTGTCTTGTTGACTGACTCCACATCCTAAATTCTCTCCTACATTAGCATGAAATCATTTTAATAGGAATTAGTCATTGTTCAACATAACAAAGTAGAAAACTAGCTAGAAGATGTTCAATTAACTTAAGAGAGAAGCTGAAAGAGCAAGGTAGGCAATAAATGGAATCTGAGTAATAAAGAATATTTTACATGATCTTTTAGAAGAAATGTAACAATGGATCAGTGATATGTTTCTTTAATCATTGGCTTGCAATGCATCTCAAAAGTAAAAATAATGAAAACGCAAAACAATGATAGATATGGAATTATTGAAGGAGAATATCTGTGTTTCATGATTCCATACCTTTGAAGTGAGTTCCATCTTTTCCAAAGCATTTATGATTGCAGGAACTCTCAAATGAGATTCTGGATGTGACTCCTGTTAATGATAATCAACCCAAATTTTCATGAAAAAATATACCAAAAATAGAAGACTCCATACTACACAAGGAAATCACAAATATATGAACTGAAAATCAAGATAAAAAACAATGAAATGTGATCATTACAAGAACAAATTATCAATCTACAGAGAATTAAGTCTTTATGAAGTTTCTACTATATTAATGTACAAAATATGTAATATTTACAATTGGTAATGTTAAGAATCACAAATACACTTAAGAAGACTATGCTACAGTGCTACCTAATCCCTTTACACCTTAGGATGTATAGAATCTATCACCCATATTCCCTACTAATCAAATCATGTACACCTATTGAGTTTTTTGTATTCAAAACTGTATACTTCATTAATGTACAAAATGTGTATATAGAAGCCATCACCCTTTTTTTGAAAGGTAAGAACTTTCATTAAAGGAGAGAAGGAGAGATTCCCTCACATACAAAGAAACCTAGATAATAAAACAAAGAGAAAAACAGATTACATATTGATAACTTCTTCCCTGATCAGGTTGCTCCACTGAGAAACAAAATGAGAGAACTTCAAACCCAAAAACTCCTTGTAGATGGAAGCCCAACTAACCAGACCCCTTTCAATTCTAGCAAAAACATTTTCAACAGAAGAAGAGGCATTTTGGAGGGACCTGTTATTCATCACCCATATTCCCTACTAATCATCCCCTCAATACAAATATACAATTAATCTATCTGACCCTTGTTTGGCTAAAGCATCTGCTAGTCCACTTGCTTCCCTTCTAGTCCACTGGAACTGATCTCTTAATTATTGTTCCAAATTTCTGATTTCCCTCATGATAATGACAATGTTGCCATGGACCTGGATTGTTTTTTATTAAACAGATGAACACAATACTCAAATCAACCTTCACCAAGATACCTCTGAAATTTTGTAATTTACAAGTCTGAGCCCTTGGTGTAAAGATAACAGTTCAGCCCTAAAATAGTCAACTTGCTGTATAGGTCCTGAAACCTTATCCCAATTCCCAACCATATGGGGTTGGATAATAGCACCATTTTGACCCTTATATGCTACGAGTAACTACTTAGTTAATGCAAATATGTACATATATACATACATATATATATATACAAAACTTAACTTGAAAATAAGCATAATTGACATTAGTGATCCTTTAGTATGTTGACCATCCTGTTGAGACTCCTATTTGGACTGTCAGTCCATGAAACCTTTCCTAAGAAGATAATAAATGTAAAAAATATGATACAGTGCACATGACATTTACACCATCCGACCACCAATGAATGAAGTCAACATAGCAGGGTCTAAAAGAAACTCGAGGAACTACATTTGATATGTTAAGTCCATATTCTGTGCAATACAACTGGAGCCACAAATAGTTTGATGATTATTCATGAAATAACAAGTATGAATAGAAAAGAAAAAGAAAAAAAAAGTGTATTTTTAGTTCATTCAGTACCCAGTTATGTTGATCTTAATAAAAGAAAATAATTTTCTGAAAGTCAAAAAATTATAAGGGTAAAATCAGGAAGAGCACAGATCAATATTAGTTTACCTGGTTATGACCCATGGCAGGAGCTACAGAGTACATTACGTGTGCAGTAGAAGGAGGTAAATATAGATCCTCATGAACATTACTTGAACTAAAATTGGAAGCACAAATGCTTTTGGATGAATGCTTCATTGCTGACTTCAATTGGTTGTGGAAGGATCTAACACCTACCAAGTTGTTCTCTAAACCAAACTTGTAATGATTTTTTAGCTTACATAGTTGATGGCTCACTGAGAGGTACAAATACCCTGCAACAAATGTCAATTTCATTCTAAAAATTATATACTAAAATTGGCATAAAATGACAAAAATTGAGAATCGAAACTATATGAAAACAAAGATAATGAAATGAACATTACCTTATGAACAGTAATCAACAAATGTTATCCCAAAAAGGAGGAAAACTAAAAATTGTATAGCCTGGCCTCCATTTCATCTAGATATCCTTTTGTATGATAATATATGACATGGATATACATATCTATAGATATATAGCATAGTTGTCAAGGCATCACCTAGGCGACTAGGCACCCTTGGCTGGGAACCTCACCCAAACGCCTTGACTTTTAGCAACTAGGCGGCCTTCTAGGCGACTAGGCGCTGACCTAGGTGACTAGGCGCCCACCTAGGCAACTAAGCGCCTGCCTAGGCAACAAAAATGACAAGGCAGACGCCTTTTATCATATCATTTATATTGTTGTACCTTATTAATGTATGTGTTAATACATTTTATTATATGCTATATATATCAATGTACTTTGTTTTAATGTTTTACTATTGAAATTTAAAAGATCAAAGGGTTTTGAGGAGAGAAAAAGAAAGAAAGAAAGAATGAAAGAGGAAAAGAGGAAAAGAAAGAATAGAATTATAAAGAGGTTCTGTTTTTTTCTATTCTCTCTCTAATTAAATAAAACAGAAATTCCATCCTTGTTTTTTTCTATTTTACTTTCCATCTTGAATACTTATGATATAAAGTTGACCTTCTTTAGCTGCTAATTGATAAAAAATTCTCTACTAAATCCTTATTATAACAGTATTATTTTTTAAAATAATTAAATTAATATATGTAAAAGATTTTTATCTTCTAGATGTGATGATTTGCCACATTTTTAGAAGAAATTTAATGTTCTTAATAAAGAGAATTGCTATTTTTTCAATCAATATACATGCTGAATGGTATATAAAACTAGGGAACCAGCCAAAAGTTAGATTTTTATATTATAAAATTTTTACTGCCTAGGCACCCCCAATGTCACCTAGCATCACCTAGGCGCCTTGAAAACTATGATATATAGAGAAAACAATACAACTAATATGAAGCTACAACGAGCTAGGCAAGCCATTCCCTGCACATTGGACTGTGGACATCATGACATAAATAAAGTGCTCATGAATAACAGAGCTCAAAATAGTGTAATATGTGATTTCTTTGCCCACCTTTAAGGTTAGTGCACTAAGGCTTAATGTTTTTATTTTATCCCACTAAGCTTTTTATTTTCACTAAACCACTGAGGCCAATTGGTTGATGTCAAAATCAACATTATATTCAATAATGCACTTCTTGCACTTCTTCAAAACTTTACTACAAATTGTCAAGGACAAAAGTTTCATTTTTGGGGGAAAAACAATGAAAAAAACTGTATGATACATAACTGACAAGGTTATTTTGTATTTTTGAGAAATTGACATTTTGGATGGAGTGACAGCACTTACCAATGTATCACATCATAGGAGGCATTCACTCGCCATTGGAGAAACATCAATTTGATGATTCATGCAAAAATATAACGATGACCATTGCATTGGTGTTTCTGAATAAATAGGCATACCAGATATAATTTTTTTGTCCATTTATGTAGAAACACTGATAATAACAACCTAATTCAACACTCATGCTACCAAAATCCCTCTAGGATTGAGAAAACACCCAAAGCCTACAAAAGTAAAACGCTTGTACCTGCGGAGGGAAGTGAATTCTACAAAAACAAATGAAACCATTAGGAAATTCTATCTCTTTATTCAACGACCTCAATGGAGAAGATAGTTTTTTTTCGGTAGAGGAAAAGATAATAATTTAAAGATGCAAAAATGTCTTTCAGTTCCCTTTAAGTTGAATATATTTATATCAAACAGGAAAATTTTGTCTTGCCCTTACCTCAATTGAACATCTAATTTAATGGGTCCTATGACCATCTATAAAATTGAAAAGTTGCATTCTGTGCACACAAGAATATTCGTCCAGTAGCTCAGCTAAGTTACCTCATTTAAAACTAAAAGAAGATTATCCAATAACCTCACATAAGTTCAACACACATTTCTAGCTAAGCAAGGGTTCAGAGACAGAGGGCTCAGCTGTAATATGTTTGGGGGGTCTAGACACTTGGTGTCTGTTGTAGTTTCCACAATATCTTGTTTCTCTGCTTTCTTTTAAAATTAATAAATTCCTCTTGTGAGTTACTGATCAAAAAAAAAAAAAAGTTCAATACTAAACATTCATCAATGCAATACTGGCTACCCCATCAGAAATAAATAAATAACCAAAGAAGACCTCATCAGCAACCAGAGAGCAAACCCCGCTAGTATAAATCAAAAATTGCATCCACTATAGCATATGCAGCTCCTTTCATCAACTGAAGTTAATATTATATTCACTGAATTCACAGAACAAATTAAGAACATAAGAGAAATCTGAAGTTGCGTAAGTTATGGTAGCTTAATAGCTTAATTGAATAGAATTGCGAGGTCAAAATCATCTGTTCATGGCTTTGCCCTGTGTGTGTGTGTGTGTGAGAGAGAGAGAGAGAGAGAGGTTAATGACATTGTGGTTCGTGGTTTTTGAGCCGAGCAATTTCCGAAGGACATACCAGTGAAAGCAGAACGAGATATCGATTGGAGCTCCATGCAGTCCACAGCCACACACCCCGACTTGCTGCTGGTGCCAAACGAGAATCAGAGAAAAGCAGAACAAATGAAAAAAGAAAGAATAAACAAGGGATTAGCTCCGGTCCGGGGACACAGTCCGGCTTGTTGCGGTCTAGGACTCTCGTAACTTACAACGTGGCAGTATCAGAAAACGGAACTCATCCATATTAGTCCGAATCACCTGTCAATAAAATGCGTTCAACACCCTACCAAATACCAACAAAATCCGACACCGCACATCAAATTCATGGCGGGTCTCACTTATATGGTGGGCCTCAGTTTTATAACGAAATGTACGGTGCCGGATCAAGTTGGTAGTTAGGTGTACAGGCCCCAGTTGTGTTTTTTATTGGACTTATTATCCAATACAGGGGAAGATTAGATCGAAAATATGCACAAACATACTATATATTCAGGCTTAGGTTGAGCCGGGCCAGATTGAAATCGGACTTTAATTATCTGAGATCTCAACCCAAGTCAAATCCAAATTTAGGTGAGGCTCAAGTTTTCTGGCCAGCAGGCCAGCTTAAAGCCCAAAAGTTAGAACCAACCCATATGAATGCTCAGATTGGGTTGGATTGGGCTAAGGTTGGGTCCACCCAACTTCCAGTAATTTGCTTTCAGATTCAAGCTTTTCCCAATGGTATGTCAGGTGTTTGATATCTTTGCGTTTCATGTGCACGTTCTGTTTCATGTAGGGTGTCTGATACTTATACTTATGGTGCAATTCGGGCTGGCCCAACTTGAGCCTTCAAACCTAGCTAGAAAATTTTAGACAGGCTGAACTTAGATTTTTGGGCATTGGATTAGGCTCAGTTCCAGGATTTTGAGTTTTTCTTTATCTTTTAGGCTCGATCCTGACTTAGCCTTTAGGTATCCCAAATCCGGCTCAATCTTATTCCAACCTGAGTTTGACCCAATTATATACGTTCATACACATATATAGATCTGATGTGCATCAAATTACAATGTGGACTAGGGATAAATAGGAAAAATCGGGCTTGATCTAGGGCTCGGTAAAGGTTCAAGCCTTAGACCCAAATCTTAGGGTTGGGCCTAGGTTGACATAAACCCAATCCAGCCCACCCAAGTTGCAAACCCTATTGATACCTTTTGGCAAAGAAATGAAGAGTTATTTTTAATGACTATTACTAGCGGGGACCCATGCGATGCACGAGATTTATTAAGTTAAAGATAAAAAATAATAATAATTAATTTTAGATAGGGTTGTTTATCAAATTTAGGGATGGCAATTTTCTCCATTTCCATGATCCCTATAGGGATCTTCCCTAAATGAGGTGGGATGGGGATGATCCCCCCCCCCCTCCCATGGGGATGGAGATGGGGAAATTTTCATCCCCGTTGTCGAGATCGGGGAGAGCACTCCCTAACCCATGTGGACCTAAATCCATGCCCCATGGGATCCTTGCTAATATATATGTTATATATGTATATATGTACACATACGTCTATATGTCAATACTTTTAAAAATATGTTTGAATATTTTCTAATAGGATTGTAAATTTTAATTATTTTATTTTTATTTTTTAAATAAAATAAAAAACACATAATGGTTGACATTATAAAGAATCACGAGGAGTGGGGAGCCTTGTGGAGATGAGGATGGGGATAGATTTGTCCCTATTAGCAAGGATGGGGACAGGGGCGTAGGTGGGGATTTTCGCAGGGATGGGGATGGGGAGAGGCACCTTGTCCTTGCCCCGCCCCGTTGTCATTCCAAATCAAGAAAATGAAACTGACCAACATAATTTTTAGTATTTCCAATTGGCTTTGGTTCAACAATTTCTCAACCAGACTAGATTGGATTAATTTTGCTTTGGCCATTTGTAAACTGACTAAAATCAAAATGACCTGACCATAGATATATATTAATACTTTATATTTTCAATATATTTTTTAATATGGGAAAGTGGAAAACTCCAATATTTCTTAAGCTAAAATAGTTTATATCATTAATTTAATTTTTAAATAATGCCATTGTAATTTTTTTGAAAATTTAAACTTAATTTTTAAATTTAATTATTTAAGTTTAAATCTTTTGAACAACCTGACCAGGCCGATTTGTTTGGCCAAACAACTTACAACTAAACCAAACCAACCCGTAAATAATAGTTTAATCTCCAATAAAATTAAAAAACATACACAACAAATTAAATTTTAAAAATAAATTATAGTAGTTTAAACTCCAATAATTATTGAAAATATATTTATCTCAAATAACAATAAATAATTACTGAAATACAATAAATATTAATTTTACTATAGATAAATATATAATAATAAAGATTAAGTTTTTAAAATTATTATTAATAAACGATATTTTTTTGAAAGTTATTTTCTAGAATTATTAATTGGTATAAACGAAATTAGTTATTTACAATATTATTTATTTGTTAAAATAATATAATTATTTAAATTTTAAAATATTAATTACTTGTTGAATTTAATAATCCATAAAATTATAGTACTATTAATACATAATTTTGTTATTTTAACTATTTAAAATCTAGTTATGTTAAATATTTTGTTATTTAAAATATTTAGTTATTTAACTAAATATTAAAAACCTTAATCTATTTATTATAATTAAAAGTTATTTAGTAACTATTTAAAATATATTATTAATTGATTTAAAATATTTATTTTAGTATTTTGTTATTTAAGATATTTAGTTATTAAAATATTTAAATAATATTTCATTTTTTATGTTAGATTTTTATTATTTGAATCAAGGTTCAAAATATCAATACACCCAATTCGCCAGTAGAGGCATATCTGGTTCAGAGGGGTCAGTTTAGTTATTGATAGCTTTTTTTTTTTTTTTTTGTTTTAGTTCTTTGCTCAAATCTGGTTTAAAGGGGCTAGTTTAAGGTTCGTCCATCCCTGTTTTGAATAACATTTAGATTGAATAATCCAGAAAATCATAATTTATATTGTTTGTACATAATTTCATGATGAATTTTGTAAAAATATATAATTATTAATAATATGAATATTATTATGTTTATTATATTTGTTTTTTGTCTTTTTAGTAAATATTAAAGTTATTATATAATTTTATTAGAATATTTAAATAATTCTTAATTTTTTTTTAATTCAAACTTTCTTTAAATAGAGCTAGATAAAAAGTGGTGGAGAAGATAGATAAGAATTGGAGATAATTTAGGTTATTAGAACGTGTATGTGGGAGGTTGTATAGCAGAAATTTTAGGATACTATATTATTTAGGTTATTAGAACGTGTGTGTGGGAGAGAGAGAGAGAGAGAGAGAGAGGGAGGGAGGGAGATTTTAGGAAGGTAGAATTTCTAATTGGTAGTTTCAAAAATGACATGAATTAAAAAAATTAAAATTTTCAAAGAAAAGGAGAACATTTTTAGAGAGATTTTATGAATTAGGATGCCTCAAGGTAAGATAAGGACCTTAATTCTTCATTTCTTTGCCATTCATATAATAGTCATCGACTCATTCCAATTCGTGGCAAGTTACCATAGAAACACTTTCCTCACTAACCTAAGCATTGAAATCCCTATATTCATTGACTATACCTAGACCTTTACAATCAACCATCAGAGAAATTATCATTTTGTTATATATATATATATATATATATATGCAGGGAAAGAAGGAAAAAGGTGGGGAAACCTTTTACAAACATTGTATAGGTTTTCCCATCTTTCCCTTCCTTTTCCTTCAAACCAAACATAACCTTAGTGTTAGAACTTTAATTTAAAAGGAACCATGATGAAGGGAAAATTACAAAAATGTCCATATTCTAATTCTCTTTTATTCACTATTCATATTCTTTTACCTTTAAACTTTATGTGCAAACTAGTAGTGGCATTTTGATAATTTACAGTCAAAGCACTCTTTGTGTTGAGCCTTTATCAACTCTGCTTTGCATTCAAAATCCAAAAGTAGAAGAAGATGAACCATGAAAAATAGAGAACTAGAACATGAACATTTTCACAATTTTACTCCTCACCATAACAATGTGTTATGGTTTAAAAGAGTTAGACTTATATATATATATATTCATATGCTAAAATGGCACATTTGAAATTTCAGGCCCTAAAGTGAGACTACCCCAAAGTATAGGATATCTATCTACGGTTTATCATTTTTTGTCTCCTAACTGATCCACCTCATACATCCCTGAAGACAACCACAACAAAAGAAAATACTAAAATAGAGAGAAACATAGTGGAAAATAAAGATTTTTATATAATTTGACCTTTCACCTAGATCAGGGATTTGCTGCCAACACAAATGTGTGAACTGGCCTAGTAACCAATCATGAGTGAAGAAGCCAGTATTTGCAGCAGATTCTGTGTCTCTGACCCATGCCAACAATAGAAGGAAATAAACGCTACATGATTTTCAAACCCAAACTAAGCCTCGTGGGCCTTGTATACACACTCTTCCTTTCCTCTCAAGAACCAAAAAGAAAATAAACAATCCCCCGTCTTGATACACTAAAACCACATCTTATTTAGGCTGTATTTGTCATTTCTTATTTTAAGGATTTATCTCCTTTTTACTATTAAAATGCACCTATAAACACTAAATTTTTAACTAAAAAAGAAGATAAAACCTTAAAATAAGAAATGTCAAATGCAACTTTAGACATTTAAACTGCGAAGCAACCTTCTCTCTCCAACCCACCAAAGAACAAATTCAGTTTATGTTTTTGTGGTTCCACACTCATCCCATCAGTTTTTGGTTTTCCGTTATATATGATAAAAGTCCCCACACAATATTACTTAGTAAAACCAACTCTTAAATTGGGTATTTAAAATATGCATTCTTTATTTTTATTATAATTAAGACTGTTTATTTTTACATAAAATGGAAAGAATATATCTCAGGATGAAATGTTTGAACCAATGTTTTAAAAAAAATGACTCAGAATCAAAATCGTTCTAACCACTAGTTTCAGAGTCAACGGTTTAACCGTTTGATCCAAACAGACAGGCCGTTCTAGCAAAATAAATTATAAAAAATAAAAATAATCAAAATTTAAAAAGGTCAAAAACCGTTGAGTGGGTTGAATGAATCGATGATTTGATTACCCGAGTCAAAGGGTGATTGACCGATTCAACGGTTTTTGGTTAGAGACCAAGTTTGGAGTAAACAGAATCGATTGCCTAGACGGTTCCCAAGCTAAACGGTCCAACTGTCCAAACAGTGTTTTTTTCTTCTTTTAATAAAAGGGAAGAAATAACAGCTGAAATATTTCAGTCTTAAAGGTCTTACGTGCATTATAGAGAGATACAGACACAGCTTCAATTTTTTTTTTTCCTGCCAAATTGGATGTTCAGTGATCTACATCAATCCTCCTCAAGGATGTGTTTGTTTCATAAAGAAAGCAAAGTTCTGGTCAGAAAAGGAATAAAAACATGACTCAAAATTCATAGATTGAGTAATATTATATTCCACCCCTTTTATAGTAAAATAGAACCCTAATAAACTCTCCACATTCTCTTGGTGGATTTGAAAGGACAATGGGTACATTAAGTGTCTATTCTTCTAATAATATATCCTTGCAGATCCATTGTTCACAGAAGTCATTCTTCTATTTTTTCCTCTGAAAATTTTGGTTGTTCGGTAAAAGGAAAAATCTTTGCTGCTAGAAAGATCGGTTTATCATAGTCAAAGTCTTGGGAAAAAGAGCCCAAGAGCTTTTGTGCATGTCACGCTATATGGTTATGGAGTAAAAGAGTGTTTATAACTGGAGTTCAACTACTGGAGTTCATCACTTTAAAGATATCACATGTTCAGTTTTATTTATCATTAAAAACTTTAACAATATTAAAAATGTTAATTGTGATGTATTACTTTTTTTTAATTAGGGTTTTTGGACTGCAATTTCTTTCTATCAAAATCTGAATTGCAGCCCCTCTTAGTGTATTAATAGCCCCCCCTCCCTCCCTCTTAAATCACATCCTGTTCGTAAATTTGACATCAATCCATGGTTAGAATTCAGTCTACCCTTAGAAGGGAATTCTAGATTTGTAAGGGTGGACTGACCTATAAAAACCCCTTTTTAAGCCTTAGAAAAAACAAACAATAATAATAACAACATGTCGTGTGCATGAATATCCAAAACAGTCCAGATTGTTTATGGAGTATTCTCACGTCTAATACTAATTTATTGAATTACATTTTTACCCCTGTTTTTGGAAAGCTCATTGATATCCCCAAATTTAGGAGTTGGGAGTTAGAAATCATGATCATTCTCTCCAATGTCCATGTAGTATAACCCCATGACCAATACAATAAAGGGCTTCCATTGCCTTAACATGTGCTAAGGGCATTATGGGGTTTTGAAATATTTCAAAAATCTCATGATCAGGTATTGTTGGCTTTATCTAGCAGCATCCTAACAGCCTAATAGGAGGTAGGCTACAAGAAAAATAATTATGATAAATGGGTTGGTGTAATTTACCCTTAGTAGAAAGGATGTTGGTGTAATTTACCCTTAGTAGTTCATCAAAATGCATTGAATTTTTCTATATTCAGTTTGAAGCAATATGGAGAGAGAAGTTCCATATCATTCTTTTGTTTTTTTTTTGGTATTACATAATTACATATTATTACAGACAAGGGTGGAGATAGAATAGGATTGGCATATGACCCATTGGGCCCATGGGCCATACCACGGGGGCCTAAACCTTCCATTTTGGAGGGATGCCAACAGACCATCTCAATTCTCAACTGGCTTATAGCAGATATACAAGGTTATTAACCTTTGGCTTACTTAAACTTTTCAAGTCCCCCAAAGTCTCAGTTTAGAAAGAGTACAAATGTAAATATGTACAGCATAAATACATACAAAATATAAGGTTTTGCACTCTACATATTTACATTTGTACTCCTTCCAAACTCAGCCAAAGGAACAACTAGTTGATGCTAAAAGCCATGCTATAGAATGTTTCCAAAGAACAAATGACTCCAATTGAATGATATTCTAGGGGTAACATTACCCATTTTTTATAAGCCCCCAAAGTTAAAATATCAAATGAGCAAGGTTTAGCTGAGCACTTTAACTGTTCAGCGGGCTGTGGAACCAATGATAAGGTTCCACACCAGTATTAAATATATGGCACCTGCATCTTTTACATTGGGGGCATGGTTTTATTTGTGACGTAGAACTTTATCATTGGTTTCATAGCCCTCTGAACAGCTAGAGCATTTAATTAATCCAAATTTATATCAAACTGGGTTAACCATGTGCTCCCTCCCTGGTGAAACAGATATGCCTGCTTACACCCATGAAAGTCTCATAGTTTAGAAGCAAACAAAGCTAAGGTTAAGTTTCATGCTAAATGCAATGAAAACTAAATCAAAATAAAGAAGGCTAATCAGATAATGATAAAGCAAATCATCTCCATATGCCGAGAAAAACTACACTCTTGAAAAAAAAATTGTAGAATGCCTTAACCAAGTGGAGTTGTGAGAAAAGTCATGACATACAGGAGAGATAAGATTAGTTGAATACAATAGCTACTCAGCAGGCTGTGGGACTAATGATAATACTTTTTTCATATAAGCATATTTAATTTGGAGTTTTGATGGGATTTGATGCATTAATAAAAGATTTTCCTACTCTGCATAATACCAAGATGAGACTAATGATAATGACCCACACGGGTCCTTTAATAAATGGGGCCTGTAACTATTCAACCTCTTTACTGTGGATCCCATGTATTTTATCACTGGCATGGGATGTTGTTATGATTGATTCCACAGCCTACTACACAGCCAATTAATTCACCTAATCAGACCTATGCAATACAATAAAATTTTTGAAATTATATGGCATACCCACCTTATGGATGTCTTCTTTGGTAGGGGTGTACGGTTTGGTTGGGAGAAAGTACCGAACCATTTTATTATAGAAACTAGACTAGATTAGACTATTTCTTTTATGGTTGGATCCAGCTTTTGATACGGTTTGAGTCATTCTATTTAACTTAATGCAATTAAAACGCCCAAACAATATAAACACCTACATAAATAATAAATATAATTCAATATCATAATAATCGGTTTGTGGTTTGATCTAGTTTCTAAAATTCAGAAAGCTGGACTGAGTCTGAAACTTTGTGGTTTGGTCCAAAGGGGCTTATGCTCCCTATCTCCTGGGCCAAAGCTGAACTGCCTCTCTCTCTCACACATACAGATACAGTAGTCTCTCCTATAAAGGAGAATAGCACATCATAAGCGCGTTTACACGCTTGGACGTATGCATCTGCCACCAAAAAAGCAAGCACCCTCTACCTGTACGCATCATAAGTGGACTGAGGGAAGGAACACAGGACAAGACAGGGCCTTACTCCACCTAATTGTCCATGTTCATTGACCTTTTACCAAAAGGAAAAGATGGAAGCCTCCATGAGCTCCAAAGTATTTCCTGCAATTGGGAGCGAGCTTTGGGTCCATGAGTCCATCCTTGATTTAGAATTGAAAAAAGCTAGCCTGCAATGGAAAGGTCTGTAAAAGAAAGAAAACATCACAATACAGAACTGGAACCAACAAGCCTTTCAGTTCAACTGTTGAAGAACTATTTTTATTATTATTATTATTTTTTTGATGGGTTAGACAGACTTACAGAGATGTTGAGCTCTCGTGAACTGCACAACTGTAATGACAGGCTAGTCATTGTTTCTAACCTGGATCCACTAATATTTTAAAAGCTAAGGGAGCTCAAATCAGGACTCTGGAGTGGAGGATTGGATTATTGGAAGAAGCCCTGTTCCCTGTTTGTTCATGTGACAACAATGAAGAGCTTGGAAAGTTGGACTACTATCTTGTGTGGGGTTGCACCTAGAACTAGAAGATCTATGTGCCAACAAATTTGCCTATTTGGATTTTGTCAAAATATTTCTGCTTTTTCATACTTTATTGGGTGGTTAGAGATGATCCATTGATCTAGCTCTTTATATAAAATTAAAAGAATGAAATAAAGTATTGACACTTATCAATTCATGTGGTAGCAATGGACAATTAGCACAATTTGGAATATTGAGGCCATTCAATTCAATGGTGTTCCTAGTTTGTGGGGGGTGGTTTCAAGGGATTTAGGGTTAGGTGCCACCATTTCGCCATCTGTGTTCAACAGTTTCAGTCATCCATCTGTGTTTTAACCTGCTCTTCACAGTCAATCTGTGGGCCACCTCCTCACAGAAAGGGGACAAAAGGCAAACTTGAGAAATGGGTCGTATCCCAGGTAAACTGGGTCGGGTCAGGTTGGAGGTGCCCGGGTTGACAAGACCAAGGCATATGTGCAACCCGGAAACCCAGAAGAGAAAGTTAAAGCACAAAGGAATAAAAATGGGTTGGTTGCAGAATATGTTTTTCCTTAAGACAGATAAGGGCAAAATAGTGGTTACTGGAAGCCTGTAATGTTTAGTGCGGATTAATGCCAATCTATATCCAGACCAAACAGCTGCACAAGAGAAGCAGTTAAGGATCTAATTCTCTTAATCCGAACCTTAGGCTCAGTTTGGAAAGAGTACAAATATAAATATATATAGTGTAAATACATATAAATTATAAGATTTTGCACTCTATATATTTGCATTTGTACTCCTTTCAAACTGAGTCCTACTAACTAGTAAGTAGTGGTATTCATTAAAAAGCCAAAAAATGAATGAAAACCAGGATTTAGTTCCGATTAAACTAAAAGAAAAATCAGTAGTTAACCTAACCAATTGATATATTATAAATGTAAAAACCCATAAATTGAATTGATCAAAATCCAAACCGATCAATCACCTGGCCGATTGATTCAGTTCAATGTCAGTTTGAAATATTACCAAAAAAATTGGAGACCGATTTGATTTCAAAAATATACCCATAATTTGATTATGCCAATCCTCATTGTCATTGAAGCGGGTTAACCAGATTAAGTTGATCCATAATCCTAGGGGTGTCTACTGTTTGGTTAACTGAATCATGGGCAATTTTTGCAAACTGAATTGGTCCTACCAGTTAATCATTTTATTGGTTTTTGATCGGTTTGATTCTTCCATTTTTTGATTTTTTATATTTATAATATATATTATATAAATATATGTATAATATTATATTATAAATAATAAACGATATATAATATATTATAAATACTATAAAAATATATAATATATAAAAAACATGTGACATATATTTAATAATATAAAAAATATACATAACCAAAAACTAAACCAATCTTTCGATTTTTTAAAAATACCCAATTAAAACCAAACCAATCGATTCGATTAATCACATTTTCCAATTCGATTTTCTCGATTCAATAGACTATAATACTTTTACTTAACATCAATCAATCCAGATTAGTGGATTAATAACTCCTATTTCCTCTTCCACTATCGTCCTCTAATAGCGACATTCTAATTACAAGATGTCCTCCAGACAGACCGAACCTCATCACCGACGTCACCAACCGCATGCTGATGTACGGCAAGATGTCCTCCACGGGCGGGGCCCACAGGACGAAAGTACGTACAAAACACACGAAATCAAATTCTCGGGAGAATACGAGAGATAGGAAAATATATAAAAAAAGAAGGGATTGTCTGGGATGGGATCACGGGTTGGAAAGGGGTTCGAGAGAGTAATTAATGAATGTTCTTCGGTTCTTTTCCAAGGGGTGGGACCCACGCAGTGCGACTGTGGGAAAAAACTTGACGAGGGATCACGGGAGCTACATGTCAGATGCTGACAAAAAAGGACACATAATTCCAGCTGCCACGTCATACGTCAAAGAGAAAGCCTGCACCACTAAAATATCTCCTTCCTCCCCAAACATAGTCCACAGAAAAGTAAAAACCCACACCACTCAATGACATTTTGCCCCTCTGCTCTGGTTCATTAAAACGGGTTGGGTTAGAATTCAACATGTTTAGGCCTATTCGTGGGCCGGATAATCAGATTGATTGGCCTGGACCGGTCCATTATTTATCATGTTTGGACAAAATTTTAGACCCATAATTCAACCTCTCAGATAGAGTCAAGCTTTCTTAAATAAGTTAATATATAACATATATTAACTTATTATATTATAGATTGGATTTTTTTAGGTTCAGACTAGGTTTTGGGTTTATATAAGGGTCGGGTTTCAATTCAAGACCTAGGCCTGATAGCGGATCAGAATCAGGCACAGGCTTGGACATTTTCTGTTAATAAAAAGGCAAAACCCAGTTAAAATCCGGTCCGGGCTGGTCCGTAAACAGGTCTAAATCAAAAGAACCAGTTTGACGTGGACAATTCAACCCGACCCGGATCAATAGATGAGAGTTGTAGTGGCAATATGGCAATTAAAAGGGAAATGGAAGGGGCATTTTGCCATGAGAGATCTCCATCTCCTTGCATCCATGCCTCCTTGGGATGTTAGCCACTAATAAGGTTTCATGTGATTTCAGCCAGAATCTACAATCTTAGACTAGAGGAGACCAGCTGCCCACTTCTCCATTTGCTTGTTTCCAAAGCGCCATGGCCGTACTTCTGTAATAACAAAACTATCCCCAATTCCCTATTTGAGTTTGAGCTTAATTACCTCCCGAGCTATCATATTAAATTACCACACTAGTACCCACCCTTGAATCCTATTTCTTGGCAGAAACCCATGATCCTCTATATTGGATGGCCGATGCAAGACACACGTGTCAATCTAGATCATCGAGTATCAAATTTACCAAAAGACCAGGAAATTCTCATGGGAATTACGATAGAAACCTTGTCAAACCACCAACAGGGCACGCGAACTACAAAAAATGGTTTCCCTCACAAAAAATAAAAAATGGCGAAGAACGAGAGCACGTGAACCATGAAACAAAAGAGGATATTACGGTCATTTTATCTGTCTTAAGCTTTCTGAAATTTGAATTGGAGCTCTCAAAAGCTTGGGAATGTTTTCACAGGAGAGGAACAGTCGACTAGATTGAAGTACGAGCAGATATCAGAAGCAAAAGAAAGAGTGGGTAGAGAGTGAGTGAGAGAAGGGGGGGAAAGGAAAAAGCTTCCATGAAGAAGCAAGGTTGTGAGATAGCAGCAGTTGGTATCAACTACAAGATTTACACAAATAAAAGGAGACACCCATTTAAGGTCTTCGACAGAGATGAGCAGCAGCAAGCGGCGGAAGGAGATCAAGAATTGGATGGGCTAGAGAAGGCCAAGGAAACAAAACCCAGGTGCCGGCACGTACTAAAGGACGTAAATTGTCTAGCAAAGCCGTGGGAAATTCTGGCCATTGTTGGCCCGAGCGGTGCTGGCAAGTCGACGCTGCTGGAGATCCTTGCCGGCAAGCTCACGCCTCAGACGTCGTCCATCTTTGTCAATCAGAAGCCCGTCGATAAGGCTCGGTTCAAGAAGATATCAGGGTATGTCACACAAAAAGATACGCTCTTTCCTCTCCTCACCGTGGAAGAGACGCTCATGTTCAGTGCCAAGCTCCGGTTGAGGCTGCCACGTTCACAGCTGAGCTCCAGGGTGAAGTCATTGATGGAGGAGCTAGGCCTGAGCCATGTCGCGGGGGCCCGAATAGGCGACGATCGAGTTCGTGGCATCTCAGGTGGTGAGAAGCGACGTGTGTCGATTGGCGTCGACGTAATACACGACCCCAAAGTGTTGATCCTCGACGAACCCACGTCGGGGTTGGACAGCACGTCAGCTCTCCAAATCATCGACATGCTGAAGACCATGGCTGAGACGAGGGGTAGGACGATAATTCTCAGTGTTCATCAGCCTGGGTTCCGAATCGTGAAGCTCTTCAACTCAGTTCTTTTGTTGGCCAATGGCTGTGTCCTGTACCACGGGGCTGTAGATCAGCTGAGCATGCATTTACGGTCCATGGGTTTGCAACTCCCCCTTCAGGTTAATGTCGTCGAATACGCCATTGATGCCATTGAAACCCTTCAACAACAGCAACGAGAACAACCACAATTGCCGCAACCACCCAGGAGAGGGGATGAAGGTGAGTTCAGAAGTGGTAGGTTCACTCTGCAGCAGCTGTTTCAACAATCTAAGGTAGTTGACGAAGAAGTAGTTAATGTTGGGATCGATGTTCCTTGCGGTTTTGCTAACTCTAGATTACGAGAAACGATTGTGCTGACACATAGGTTCTCAAAGAACATCTTTCGAACCAAGGAGCTCTTTGCCTGTAGAACAATTCAAATGCTGATAGCCGGGCTGGTCTTGGGTTCAATCTTTTATGATCTGAAAGATGATCTTATGGGTGCCGAAGAAAGAGTAGGTCTGTTTGCATTTACATTGACATTCTTGTTATCTTCCACCACAGAAGCTCTACCCATTTTCCTGCAAGAGAGGGAGATCTTGATGAGGGAGACAGCCTGTGGAAGTTATAGGATCTCATCTTATGCAATCGCCAATGGGCTTGTTTTCCTGCCATTTCTTCTCATCCTGGCTCTGTTATTTTCCATTCCACTGTATTGGTTGGTGGGGCTTAATCGGAACTTCACGGCATTCATGTATTTCCTGCTATTGATCTGGTTGATACTCTACACAGCAAATTCGGTTGTGGTTTGTTTCAGCGCCCTTGTGCCAAATTTCATCATTGGTAACTCGGTGGTATCTGGCGTTTTGGGGTCATTCTTCCTGTTCTCCGGCTACTTCATATCAAAGAATGAGATTCCAAATTATTGGATCTTCATGCATTACATTTCGGTTTTCAAGTATCCTTTTGAAGGGTTCTTGCTAAATGAGTTCTCTGGTTCAGGGAAATGCTTTGATTACATGTTTGGTACTTGTGTCATAAGTGGTGAGGATGTTCTTAGAGAAGAAGGGTTTGGAAATGCGAGTAAGTGGAGGAACGTTGTGCTCGTGATTTGCTTCATCCTGGTTTACAGATTAATTGCTTATGTCATACTTAGATGTAGGTGCTCTCGGAGGAGTCTCAAGAAGAGTTTGGCTTGAACTCTTTCTTTCTGTGAATATTGTTGGGAATTTACATAAAGTAGTCTTTCAGAAACAAGTCTCATTTCAGTAAACATGAAATGTAATAAGAGCAAATTTACTAACATGAAAATTTCATTTCTGACATCTCTTTCTCTCTCTCTTCCCTTTGGCTATTCTTTTCTTTGTAGTCTTTTTCATTTCGTTTTCTAAGAAAACAAAAGCAAAAGAGACTTCGACTATATCATCTAAGGGTATTGGTTATGAGCAATGCATGGACTGTTTTATAAATTCTGACATGTGGCAGAGAATAGTAATTTTACGAAGGCAGAAACAGGAAAAAGAAAAAGAAAAAAAAAAAAGGAAAAGCAATGCATATGATCCACAAGTGAAATTTGTAATTGTGATTGCCAGACTAACGAAATGCATGCAATCCAATAACTTGCCTGACCAGCTCAGGCGCTTAGCTTATTAAGCAGCAATGAAAACAGTGCAAATGTTTTCCCTCCAAACAAGGTGTTTTGCCAATTTTTGAAAGCTAACATCTTATTTTTCTAATAGTTTTCATTACACCAAGACAAAAGTGATTTTGCTAATTACACTAGTTTCTTACACAGTTTCTAGTTTTGGGGAAAAGGAAAACAAAAGAAGAAAATGGAGATGAGCAGCTTTGTCATATGCAGCCTGTCAATGGCCAATAAACGAACTTCTGGTGTATGGGTTCACCAAGCGGAAGAGAAAAGTCCAGTGGTCCACCATTCTTGGCATTAACAAACAGCCCAAGACTATTTGTCTGGTAGTAAATCATGCTGTCTAGGGAACTTACACAGTTGAAGTTTTGTTCATAGCCCAGGGCTATGCCCATTGTTCGATAAATGGTAATAATTATATTCATAATCTAAAGGAGATTATGAATTTGAGCCCTCTGTTTCATAGCTCAGTTTTGTTGCTGGAAATCAAACTCTGGATCTACAAAAAACTTCCGGTGACCTGAGAGAAAACCAAGGCTATATTGCTAATTATGAGAAGAAAAATATGAGGCAGAGAGAAAAATAAGACAAACTATGCCACAGAAAATTGCTTTGTGTGCTCGATGTATACACTGACATTCAATCCAAAGAAATTAATAGGTGAAAGTAAGTCCAATGTTGAAAGGAAGATATAACGCCTGAACCAGACGAAACCATAAAGAAAAGGAGAGTAGAAGGAAAAGAAAAAAACACTTCCAACTAAGCAAAAGAAACATGCATCATTCAGCAAGTGGCACAGATGTGTAATGCACCTTCAATCAAAGGACCCACCAAAGAAGGCCCTGCAGACCCCAGAACAAGCCCAATAATGTGATCCTGACCACAAATACGTGGACTTTTCCTTTCTTTGGACAAATTGTTGTCTGCCAGTATTTTCTAAAGCATCCACGTGGAATGTAATAATTTATTTGGTCACTTGATTCTGACCACTCAATTCATTTAAACAAACCAACTTGTTAATCCCAATTTAACTAATAAACGAGGGTTAAATGATTCTGTTATCCAAGAAAAGAAAATGTGAAATAATGTGTGCAGTATTTGTAAAGCAAAAGACAAAGGATACAGATGTCCTAGAAAAGTTTCTACCCAGTCCATCTACTTTATAGCCTCATACTTTGTTTCTTTTTCTTTATTCAATCAAGATATAATTATAAAAGTAGCCCATCATTATAGGGTATGAATCTCAAACGCTTACTCTTAGGTTCTATAGATACTAAATATGGCAGCTTGCCAAATATCACATGATGTTAAGCAGTCCAGATGCTTTAGCAGACAAATAGCTAATTATTATATTAGTTTCATATAGTATGCAAATTTACATTGTGGTTATCTCATAATAAAGAAGCAATACCCACTTTAATTTTGCTCTGCATGTTCTTGGAATTCTTTTAAGAGATCTATGATAGCTTGATTGTCACAACCAGGTTATTAATGGATCAATTCACCCAATTACATGATCCAATTGAATCTGATCATAGAAGAAATGAGAAAATAATATAGGTCCAGTTGGGTACTATTAGGGTCAAGTAGGGAGATTTCCACATAAAACTACCTATTTCTGCCATGTGCAGGGATCTTGTGGCAGATACACTGAATAGCACATATGTTCAATCACACTCCATATCATCCTTATGTCACAACTTGTATTGGTAGTATTTAGTTATTTACAATTAGTATTAGCCACTCAAAGTACTAAATTTTTAATATAAAAAGAATGGTTAATTTTGCATACTTGGCAAGGTACTTCGAGTCAAATTTTCCATGAAAAGAGGGTGGGCGAGGAATTTAGGAATG
This sequence comes from Nelumbo lutea, assembly GCF_056320005.1. Lineage (NCBI taxonomy): Eukaryota > Viridiplantae > Streptophyta > Magnoliopsida > Proteales > Nelumbonaceae > Nelumbo > Nelumbo lutea. The sequence continues at coordinate 38,015,138 of NC_142688.1, forward strand.
TGTAACATTCTTAAATCATCTAGGAAAGCTTACTAAACAACCCAACTAGCATAGCCACCCATTACCTACATGCATACTTTTAGGTTTATATGTTGTTCTTTGTTTTATTTTTTTTTAGGTTTATATGCCAATATATGGCTTCCACTAGGAAATTTCACATGTTTAAACTTATATTTCATAAACAAAATGAAACTTTTCTGAAACTGACATCCTTGATTAGTTGATTATGAGAAAACCACACTCAGTCTGATACATACCCTACCTCTTGACATCCCATTCACATTGATGGTCCATAACAATGACCTTATAACCACCATATGCATGTATTCTGGTAAAATACTGAGGTTTGGTGCTAGAGTATATGGATCAGTTTACTATAATATTAGCAATGAAATGGATCTCAACGGTGATGTAGAACTAATTACAAACAATTGCTTGCATGAACGATGACCAAGGAGTAAACCTTTTCCTCCTCCACATGGAAACTATGATTTTATTCCAAAGGAACATAAATCCATCCTAATTTCAAGTGTTCTTTTGGTTGAATAATTTAAATTCTTAGGGAATACTTTGAAGGGCATTATATTTACAACTGGAAATTACATCTTATGTAGCCAATCCCAGCCATAGGTCTACTGATTTCTAAACATACCAAATCATGGAAGAATTTAGTTTCCATCTCCATCTTGGACATAAAATGCTAATTATGGGTCAAGTAGGCATCCACTACAGGTGACCAGATGAATGGATTCTTTACATCAAGTTGATATTGTGCCTAAGAAACTGAGAATCACTTGTCATTGGTAGAAACTGAGAGAATGGAGCAGTACTTGCAATCTTCTCAGGACCAATAGGAATTGGTAACTAAACTAGAGCAGAATTGCTTGCTGTGTTACAAGGCTTTAGGCTGGGCAAATTACTGAAATTTAGAAAAATGATTGTGGGGGTAGGGAGGTATTCAAAGGTCAAGGTTCTTGACAATAAAGACAAGTGATGAGGCGGATCTTGCAACTACCATGGACACAGAACAGCTAATAGTTCAGCAGATTCAATGGTAAAACAAGGGGTAAATATGACACAATTGTTTTAGGAAAATGTACAACAATGATGTAAAAGAAAAGGGGTTGGATACTTCTACTAGTCCCCAACATTATTTGTATACTACTCTGAATGTACTATTCTTTTCTCATAATTAATAGAATTCTCAACTGTAAACAATAAAAGAAACCATCAGAACTATTCAAACTTAATCTAATAACAGAACAAAATTTTGTATGGTCAATCTCATAATTTTGTAAAATTGTTTCACTCTCCCTGCTTTATACTACTCAATTGCTCTAACTACTGCGTATGCTTAGCAGTTGTCCCACCTAAATCCTACAATAGCCTTTCTTCTATCAAAAGATCACAACTTGTTATGCGGTAGTGGTGGTGGTGGTGTTGTTAAACAGCTTCCATTTATATAAACACCATTTCCTTCCAAGTAGGAAAATTAAAACCTCACTAAAATGCCTAGGGGGGAAAGACCTCTGAGATAAGGAGTAATAGATAGAGGGGGAAACATACTGATAGGGAACATGATTGGAAATATATGTATATCATGGTGGAGTGGTTATGTTTGCCTATCTTTGTGAACAATGGTGGTAAACCATGAATAGAATTAGTACCTACATCAAGATCTCAAATCATTTGAAGATAAAGTTGCCAAATCTACAATTTAGCTTGTGAAGAAGCTACAAGTGAAATGGTTGTAAACTTAGCAAGTAGCACCTTGTCTCCTTTTTCTGCTAGTTTGGATTTGAAGTTCGTACACAAAGGCTGCAGGAAGTTACAAGTTTTGGAACACATTAGAGGAATTTGTCAAGCAACTTCCCTAATAATATATTGCTCTTTCCATTATTAAGTCAAACATATATTACAAAACTAATGCCATAATCTGTGAATTTTTATTTATCAGATTTGAGAGGTAAAATATACAATGGGTTATGATAAACGAACCTCTCAAGTTCAAAATTGCGCTTATGTCAAAAAGGGAGAGTACAAAGTTATACATCATGAGTTCTTTACACAACCAATGTCACAAAATAGACTTAGATAACACCGTAAGAATTCACTCCAGCTCTAAAATAGACCTCACATCCTGGAATTCCTTGTATGTTTTTGAAGATTCCAATGTCCCATTCCTTCCAGATGGTTTAACATAAAGCAAGAGAAACAATCACAAAATAATCCTCCCTCAGTTAACACTTCTAGGGGTTCTCAAAGTCAATGTTATCTTACACATCCTGCTTGTCACCATCCATACAGCCCAAAATGCCTCAATGATCTATTCCATAATATGCTAGTGAAGAGACGGTATAGAAGAAAATGTTCCAAAATTTGACTCTCCTGAGAAAAGTAAACACTCGTCTATGAAAACTTTTCCTGAGATCAGGTAGTTGTTTCTGAGATCTTAACAGATATTTGAAGAAAAAAGAATTAGTAAGGTGCTTTCTAAATTGATATTAGTATATTACCCAGCTTCAACTAAAGCAAATGCTACTAGTGCACCTTACAAATTCTCTAGGGTGACTGCCAGGATCTATTGCTTAACTAGATCCTATGTGCATATGTGCCTTTTCTACAGGTTCACTGAAGTAGCTATAACCAGATTTAGAGATATCCAATTGATTGCTTGGTTTTTATTATATATGATGAGCGTGTGCTGGTTGACTATGTCAAACCAGTATTTGTGTAATGTGTAATGCCGGAGAAGATGAAAAAAAGGAAAAGGAAATAGCTTCAGTCAAGCATATTTGTTTTAAAGTCCGTAATGAACTGAAGACTTTGGCAGCATGAAGAATACCTTATTTATCAAACATGAACCTTCCACCTATATTTTCTCCTGCATGAAGCCATGCATGGGTAGTAGCTGACTACTTTGTTCTTTACTACAAAACTACAGGCTAGCTTGCAATGGGTTGCCAATGAGAATCATGTCAAAGGATCAACAATTGCATCCAAATTTCCGCTTAGTATTAATTGATCAAATTAAAGCTGACTGCTCTTCTTCCCTCTATTCTGATCTAGATATTCAACAAGAATTGTTCTCAACTTATTTTTTATTATAATAAAGTAATGACTAGAACTATTGAATGAGGACTTAAGTCTAAGAAAAGGGAAGCAAACCCATATTTGTCTCAGCCTATATGGTCATGTGACTGTAAAGATACACCAGTAATTGGATTTTTTGATAAATGACCAGTAATTGGGTTTCATAAATCCATGTAAACCCAGCCCGGTTCCATGGGACTAAAATTGCACCAGCAAGCCCAAGCCTAATAAGTTGAATTTGAGTGTAAAGCTTATGAACCTAAGGCCTATTCAAGCAAGTCCGATAATTTAAATTTGTCCAACTCAAGTCGATTCTATGTGCTGACCAAGAGATTCTCCCAATTAAATCAATTAAAGATTTGATTGCATTTTCAAGTTTTGTCAAATACTGGGAAGATTTTTAAGCTTTAAATAGGCCTTTGTTTGCTTCATCAGCAAGTATTTTTATATTTAGTGTATACTTATTAAGAAATGTAGATCTCAGAGATGTAGTGTTCATCCATAAATGAACTTTGTAAATACTCCTTTGAGAGTGCAATTAGATTATAAATTTCTTCCAATTTATGGTTTGCTGTTCACTCTAAGTTTTTGAAGGTGCTCATTCCTAGAGAAACCTAATGGTGTTGACCATATTAAGTTCTATCTTTATTAATTTGTTGCATATTGTTTGTTAAATTTTTTTTTTTTTGCAAGTTCTCAAATTTCTTATCTGATAGTTATCTTATTCCCTCTTTCTATTACTATTTTTCACCCTTCATTTCCCTTGGTTTCTTACTGAGCTTCTGCCAATTCCTTATAACCATAAAGCTGGCATCTTTTTTAGCTTCAAACACCTATCACTTTTTTTGGATCAATAAAAAGAAGTTTCATTAATGAAAAGAGAAATTACAGAGATTACAGGTTACGAGTAGCCTTGGCTACCCCACTACAATGTAATGTATCCACTATTAGATTGATTTTTCATTCTTACAGTTGAGCCCAGAAACAGTGATCACCGTTTACCCCTTCTTTGGCTAACTGGTCCGCAAATCCATTTTCTGCTAGGGGTCCACTGAATTGATAGCTGCATGTCCTTGGATAGGCTTTTAATCTTTTTGATGTCATGATACGGATGCATTTATCGGGAGGAAATACCACCACAGGCAGCAACAGTTATCCGGTGTTCTCATCCTATCTAATTCGGCAACAACAGTATTCTTATCAATTCAGCAAATTATTATCTTATTAGATTAGATTGCCTTATCTTATTAGATTAGAATTAAGAGAGACTTATCTTATCTTATCAGTCTTATCTTATCAAGATAGAATAGATTGCCTTATCCTATTAGATTAGAATTAAGAGAAGCTTGGCTTATCTTATCTTATCAGTCTTATCTTATCAAGATAGAGTCTCCCTAAGAGCAGGACTCTTACCTCTTATAATCTTCTATTTAATGAGTTGCTATTATTCAATAAAGGCATCGAATATTCAGTCAAGAAGAGAGTAAGGAGGGTTGGTGATCTCTTGAACAAATCACCATCAAAGCGCCAAGATAGGTACCTCAAGAAAAGGGAGGGACAAGGGGAAACAAGAGGGTTTTTCCATGGACCGACCCGTGATGAGATCCTATTCCCGGGCCCTTAACATGTCATTTCTGAATTGCCAGGGTGTGCTGTCATTTTGCTTTAGCCAACCAATGATCACTTTGGAATCACCTTGCACAACCAGCTTTTCCACCCTGAGCTCCTTAGCTTTTTATATCCCATGTACCATTGCCTTCATTTCAGCTGTAGTGCAATTTCCGATTCCAATGGGACCTGAAAACAGCCCCAACACAATTCCTCTTTCATTTCTTATAGCCCCTCCAACTCCAGATCTTCCTGGGTTACCAAAACTGCTGCCATTAAAGTTTAATTTGATAAAAGCTGGTTCAGGGGGCACCCAATCCTTCAGGATCTTCAATTTTACCGAGGAAGAGGTAGCAACTAACCTCCAATTCCTAATTATATTATCCACTGTAAAATTGGAAAATAAATTCAGTGTTTTCACCCACGAAGTCACCTTCATCCACTGTAAAATCCCTATCACTTTTCTAAATCCTAGTAGCCTTCTTTTATTCATTAAACCATCCTATAGAGACTATTTAAAATCCCTTTTTAAGAAGAAGACTATTTTAAAGTATTTTACCAACCTTTCAGTTCTATTTTCTCTTACTTATTTGATTACCAAAACAAACAAATTGAGGGTCTTGTGGTCTGTCTATTTCAGCCATTACCATTGGTGGTTGTTTGGGGACTGGCATCAATTGCCATACATATACATGTATATGGTTTCTCAACCCATTTAGTTCATAGCAAAAAAATACTAGAATACCCACTATGAAGTTGATCTGATTTTGATTAACTAGAGCTATCCATCAATCTAGAATAATATCCAAACGTGTTATCCTATTGCAGAAATAGTTGGTATTTCCTTATGACAATGGGAAGTTATTTCCAATTCCATTGGTTCCTCACATATCTCCATGGCTGAATATCCAACTGCGGGGACATATCCAGATAGCTTCATCTGTTCTACGAGTATCTTTAAAAGTGCAAAGATTTCCTTTCTCTGAGGGTGGCTTTTGTCTTTCACCATGAACACATGAACCTGGCTCTGTATTTTGATCCAACTGCACCCTGGCTGCTTAACAACCCCACGCTGTCTCATGATCTTCCTTACTCTCATGGCATCCCCCCACCTTCCAAGCTCTGCATACATGTTTGAGAGAAGAACATATGGACCTGAGTTCTTGGGATCGAGCTCCAGGAGTTTCTCTGCCACATTTTTTCCCATTTCAATGTTACCATGAACTTTACAGGCAGCAAGCAAGGATCCCCAGAGAACAGTATCAGGCTGCATTGGCATGTTATCAATGAACTGCTTTGCTTCATCAAGGAAACCAGCTCGACCTAGTAAATCAACCATACACGTATAGTGATCTTTGGATGGTACCAAACCATAATCCGAACTAATTGAATTAAAATACTGGCGTCCCTCATCAATCAGGCCTACATGGCTACAGGCACATAGAACTCCAATCATTGTTACATGGTCTGGTTTTTCTCCAGATGACAACATTTTCTTGAAGAGGCCAACAGCTTCACTCCCACGACCATTTTGCGCATACCCCACAATCATGGCATTCCATGAAACACGATCTCTTTCTACCATATTTTCAAATACATATAACCCATCTTCGATTGATCCACACTTTGTGTACATATCCACAAGGGAATTTCCAACAAATATATCCGACTCTGGGCCAGACTGAAACCTGAAACCATGTTTCAGGACATGACTATGAACCTGCCTTCCAAGCTGCAGGTCAGCAAGGTTTGCACATGCATTAAGGACATTTCCAAATGTGTAATGAGTTGGCCAAACTGATTCTCTCTTCAATAGACAGAACAGTCCCAATGCCTCTTCATTCTCCCCACTCTGAGTATAACCTGCAATAAGTGCATTCCAAGATACCGCATTCCTCACTGTCATCTTTGTAAACATTAACCTTGCAGCTTTGACACTTGCTGCCTTTGCATAACCACTAACCAAGGAGGTCTCTGACACCACATTTCTAATTGGCATCCTGTCAAAAACCCACCTTGCTTCATTAATTTTTCCACATTTTGCATACATATCAACCAATGCATTGCCTAATACCACATCATCTCTGAACTCATCAGACTTGACCACACAGGCGTGAATTTGTGAACCTTCTCTAATCGCTGACAAGCTTGCGCAGGCACTGACCACACTTGCTAGTGTAACTTCATCTGGCTCAACCCCAGAGCCCATCATCCTCAAAAAGATTCTTAGAGCCTCATTAGCTGGACCATTCTGCTCATAACATGTGATCAAGCTATTCCAGGAGACTATGTTTCTCTCTGTCATCTCATCAAAAACCTTTTGCGAATCAACTACATTCCCACACTTGGAGTACATATCAATAAGCGCAGACCCCATATATACATCAGATATATATGGGGATTTTGACATCAAACAGTGAATTTGAGAGCCCATTTTTAAATCCATTAGCCCCGAACAAGCACTGAGAGCACTGGCAAACGAGTATTCATTGAGTACGAAATCCTCACTGTGCATATTAATAAAGAATTCCAGGGATTCTTCAAAGCGATCATGTTGAGCAAAACCTGATACCATTGAGTTCCAAGAGCATTGGTCAGGTTCGGGCATCGTTCTAAAGAGATTCAAAGCTTCATCAACAAAACCCAATTTTGTAAAAGCACTTATTATCGTATTCCATGTGAAGGTATTCTTCTGGCGCATTCTTCCGAACAAGTTTTTGGCATCATCTATACAGCCACATTTGGCATACGCATCAATTAACCGATTCTGAATGAAAATTTCAGAAGCAAATCGGGTCTTCATGACACGGGCATGGACACGACGCCCGTCTCGCAGAGACTTCGACTGTATGCATAAATCCAAGAGTTTGGCGAATGTCGTCGAGTTGGGTAGAGAAAGGTCCCCAACAAGATGTCGAAATGATCCATATCTTGCCATTCCATCGTTCCTCAAAGGGAAGACTACTTTACGAGTGCTTTTTGCTCCAGATGCGAAATATTGACAAGGGATTTAGAAGCCAAATAGAAATGCCTGACCAAGCAACGAAAGAAAAGTCCCCGGTGTCGAGCAGCATTAGAGAAATTGAATTCCTGGCCCCTCCCTTTCGTTTTGCTTAGTGCTTAGTTGCTTGCCACTTTTATGGTACCGGTTAGGGGTGAGCATGGGCCGGGGTTCGGTTCGGTTACATGGCAGAGGGGCTGTGAAGGTCGGTTTAAAGGTTGGTTCTGGCTTTAGTTTGTGTCTACTTATGTAACTTGTACTTTTTTAATTCTCACCCTTTGAAAAAGCATGTTCTTTAAAAATTTAATTTTTAATAAAATAATATATAGTTTTAAATTTATATTATATTATCGATTAAATTGAATAGCTTGATATATAGATTATCATTGATTAAAAACTTATAAATTAAATTTAAACTTTGTAAATATTACCTTTTACACTATTTATTATACACGTTCAAATATTATAATGAAAACAAATGATCAAATCACTTGAATAACTCAATGGTCAAGTGAGACCATGGCCTTTGTAACCACAAATGTTTGGGTTCAAATCTTCACATCCTCAAAAGTATTTTAAGGTTTATTTCAAGGCAAGTTCAGTTCCACCAAACCTGATTTATCGGGTTGGTTTGGGTAGGGTAAACCCCTAGACCTTACAATCGGCCTAGATGGGGTCGATTCCAAGAATTTGGAACCAGACCCTATCCCGTAATAAATTGGGTAGGGTCAGTTCGAGGTTGGTTACAGGTAGAACCTACCCATTTGCTCACTCCTAATACCGATTGATTAGTTACAAATTTTCCAATCTCATACACTTTTTTGGGTATCATAGTTGAACCCAATTTTTTAATATGACATTTGTTATAATTTCCTTGAACCTTTTGAAAAGGCCACATCTTTGTTAAAAACTAAAAATAAGGGAAAATTCCCAATCAGTACCCTGTACTTTGGCTCGAGTGACAATTTGGTCCCCAAACTTTAAAATGCGACAATCCAGTACCCGAGCTTTCAAAATGTGACAATCCAATACCCAAACTTTCAAAATGTAACAAGCCAGTACCTGTCGTTAATTAGTCCGTTAATCAGTTATTAAGTGACATTTGAAAAGTCAAAAATACCCTTCTAATGCCATCTAATTCTCTTTATCAACCATCCAAATGTTGACAAAAAATTGAACAATCCCAAATTCTAGATTCTTCTAAACAATCACCAACTTTTTTTTAATAGAAGAGGCATGGATTTGGGACTGCTCAGTTTTTTGTCAACAATTGGATGGTTGATAAAGAGAATTAACGGCTGATTAACGGACTGATTAACAACAGGTACTGGCTTATCACATTTTGAAAGTTTAGGTACTGGATTGTCTCATTTTGAAAGTTCGGTTACTAGATTGTCGCATTTTAAAGTCCAAGGACCAAAATGTCACTCGAGCCAAAGTGCATGGTACTAATCGGGAATTTTCCCTAAAAATAATAATTGAACTAAAAATAACCTAATATTATATTTTATGGACAATTACTTTAGTAGCAACATAACATTCAAATCAACCTTACTAATAGATACATTATAAATTTGGTAAGGTGGCATTTGATAAATCTGAAATTTGAAACCTAAAAAGTTAAAAAGATATTATCCAAGTCTAAAATCTAAAAAAAAAGTAGAAATGATTTTATGCTTTTTAGAGGTTTTAAAAAGATAAAATCATTTGAATTGGCTTAATTGAGAATGTCACATAGCTCCTAACTCAACTTCGCTTAACAAAGCCTGCACATTAAAGACCTACAGTGTACTTTGTGGGTAATGACACTTAGGTCTCTGAACTTTCATTTGCGACAGAGAGCTACCCTCTTCCATGTACAGCTGTACTTTCAGATCCTAACACTATACTTTTGCCTTTTGCTGTTAGCATTCCATCAGTTTTGAACTTTTATGAGACCATTTAGCCCTCTTCTTTATTGTATCTCCAAAACCAAGTTTTGAATTTCAATTGCTTCAGAAGCAGAAAAATGGTATGAGTTCTCGGAGCATCTTAGAACCAACAAGATGAGCACCCTACCTCTTTCAAGTCTACATCTCCCTCTTAAAAATGAAAAGAAGAAAAAGAAACAAGATGGAAAAGTTCAAAACTTAATAATAAAACAATGTGCTTGATATTTTCCAAAGTAAAGCACAATATAACTATAGCTGATGAAATGGTTCAAAATTTGAAATACATTTTTAATGACCAACCAATTGGGTGCAACGTGGAAATTTAGGAACGATAACCATCCAACAACACAAATTTCCATTAGAAGCTTCCATCAAAAATTGTATCTACGGTTGTTTAGGTCTGCACCATTGCACCAAGAACCAATATCTCCACCAGTCAAATAAGTCAACCTTGGGCTTTTAAGTTAATTTCTACAGTTCAACAGCTTTCTAACTATTTTCCTAAAGTAAGCAGTTGCATCACAAGGCAACGCATTGGGGGCCATTGTAAAAAGTTGACAAGCAAAATACAGGTTACATTTCAACTGATTTTTTGAAGTTTCCTCAACTGTATACTAAGCTAAGAACCACCAGCTCAATCCAGAAGCACTTAAATCCACAATTTACCAGAAACCTGCTTCTTACAAATAAATGGATAAAAGAATGCTCTATAATCTACCTTTCTTGATTCTAGCTTCGGTATTCCCTACTAACCTGTTTCTTCTTACAAATAAGTGGATGAAAAGAATGCTCAATAATCTACCTTTTCCTGATTCTGGTTTCTATATTCCCTGCAGACCAGCTCAGATAAATTAACTTGAGAACATAATCTAGATCATCTGAACCAAAATAAATCTACACAGGTAATTTTAATTCCACTGAGAAATACACAACACTCTTCTAGGGAATGTAATGAGGGGTTTAGCAACATGAACTTGAATCTCCCCTCCCGTGAACACTAAATTATCTGAACCAAAATAAATCTACACAGGTAATTTTAACTCCACTGAGAAATGCACAACACTCTTCTAAGGAATGTAATGAGGGATTTAGCAACATGAACTTGAATCTCCCCTCCCCTGAACACCAACTGATTTTCAACTCAAAGTCTTTTCCCAACTATATGGGGTCAGCTGAACACCAACTGATTTTGGCAGCCAAATTCATGTTGGGTCATGCCAGAGAGAAAGTTAAGATCTGTAGTAAGTACAAGAATGGTTAAATACTTATTCACTGTTCACCTCCATCCTCAACTACATTGTGCTGTTGAAGGATGTAACCCTCATCTGCCATTTCACAGAGTAGTAACTGCAATATCGAATAAATTTCTCCTCCACAATGTTGTATTTGGTTTGTCTTAAAATCAAGTACTTGGTTCCTGATCCCAATCCAACTGCAGCCATTCACCTTCTTCACACCTCTCTCTTTCATGGCCTTCCTTACTCGAACCACACTCTCCCATTTGCCCTTGATCCCATATGTACGAGCCAACACCAAGTAAGGAAGAGATGAGATTGGTTTCAACTCCAGCACCCTTTCTGCAACTATTTCCATGAGTTTCAAGTTCCCGTGAATTACACATGCACGAAGAAATAACCCCCAAATGGAAGCATTTGGCTTATGAGGCATTGTTTCAATAATATCCATTGCTTCTGCAAGTTTACCTGCTTGGCCCATCATATCTACCATACAAGCATAATGCTCATCCCTGGGAATGATACCGTATTTCTCCACCATAGACAAAAATGCATGCATCCCTTCATTGACCAAACCACCATTGCTACAAGCCAATAGAACCCCAGAGAACGTTATTTCATCTGGCTGTAAACCACTCTCAAGTAGCTCTTCAAATAATTTTAAGGCTTCAAACTCACATCCATTTCGAGCAAAACCCATGATCATGCTATTCCAAAATACCAAGTCTCTGGTACTCATTTTAGGAAAGATTTTTAATGCAGAATGCACTGACCCAGATTTGCTGTACATGTCCATCAGTGAACAAGCAACAATTGCATCAGAATCCAACCCCATTTTAAGAGCCAAAGAGTGGATTTGAGTGCCCTGCTCTGTTGGCAAAAGGCATGATGAGATCATAGAATTGCAAACTGAGGAATCCCTGCTTAGAACACTGCTGAGCGTAAACTCTGTAGGCCTCAAGTTCTCCCTCAAAGTCAACACAAATAGCCATAGTGCTTTGTCCTCAAACCCATGCCTTGCATAAGCTGAGATCATAGAATTGCAAACTGAGGAATCCCATCTAGGTACTTCTTCAAAAACCCGAAGTGAATCCTCCAATCTGTTGCATTTGGAAAACATGTCAATGATGGCACTTAGAACTATGGAATTAGAAAGAAACCCCATCTTGATACAGAGGGAAAAAGTTTGCTTACCTTTTTCCAAATTCAACAAGTTGGAACAAATGGTGATCACCATTGACATTGTGAAATGATCTGGACAATGCCCAGTAGATCTCATCAAACAGAACTGATCCAACGCCCAGTCTCTATAACCTGATTTTTGTAACCCCGACATAAGGGAGTTCCAAGAAATAATATCCAATTCCTTCATTGAAAGAAATACATTAAAAGCATAACGGACAAGAGTGAATCTCCCATACATGCCAATCAAAGAATTTCCTATCACTACATTGGACAAATTCAAACCACTTCTAACAACACACCCATGAATCTGCTTACCATGATCAGCAGACCAAACAAAGGACAACACAAGCGAGAATGTGAATCCACTAGGTCTTACACCAACCCTTTGCATTTCTCTGAAAACTTCTAATGCAGAATTAGCTAGTCTATTTGCAGCATAGCCTGAAATCATTGAGTTCCAACTGACAACATCTCTCTCGGGCATAATACCAAAGAAATCGTGTGCCCTCTCAAGACGCCCGAATTTAATTAAAACCATCAACAACAAATTCCAAGTAATACAGTTCTTGTTGGGTATTTCATCAAACACTTGCAAAGCATCATCAATAGTACTTAGTTTGGAATAGAGATCGATATAACGGTTACCCAGAAAAGTATAGCCACTCAAGCCAATTTTTATCAACTGGGCATGTAGGAGTTTAGCATAAACCAAAGATCTCAATGAGAGACAACGGTCTATGAGATTAGAATAATAAGATGTTAGATTCTGTGAGCTTTTATTCGAAATGGGTACAGAAAAATTCTTACAAAATATCAAAGGCAGACCAAATTTCTTCTCTAAGGCCTGGAGACGACCAATCATATTACCGAAAAATGCAGAGCTTCTTCCTCTTCTTCCATGTCTGCAACTTATCGCAATTTTAATTCGCTTTTACTTCAACCAACTAGGCCCTGATAAGGGGTCGTCTGTGCTGCAAGTATTCCCTCGCTTTTTGTTACGATTTCCGAAAAATAATTTAAAATGCCGCCTTCATCCTTTGTGCCGTTGCGACTTGGAGACCGACCTTGAAGAGTTGAGGTCATGGATTCCTGGCTCTGGTTCTGGAGGACTACTGGAGGGTGTTTGGTTGCAAGGATTTCTCTGTTCAATTTGAGCTAGAGAATTTAAAAGAAAGTCAGACTCGGACCTACTTGGATCGGTTCTTTAGACCATGATACGGATTCGGATCCGATTACCCCTATAAAAACGACTAAACGAGGGAAATGCCAGAAACAGAGATGGCCGTTACATAATAATCTAGAGCTTATTTCACTCAAGAAGTCTGAAACAACGTCATGTTATCAAATGGAAGCATTAGAACCGTTGATCCCGTACATCACTACTCCTCCCTTATTGAGGAATGCATCACAAGCAAACATCTCAAGCTGGGAAAGCTCCTACACTCACGTCTGATCAAAATCGCTTTCAATCTCAACGTTTTCCTCTGCAACCGTCTTGTGGACATGTACTCCAAATGCAGTTATCTGGAAAGCGCTCAAAAGGTTTTCGACGATATGCCCACTAAGAATACGCACTCATGGAACACAATCCTTTCGGCATATACTCGATCGGGTCTTCTCAATAAAGCTCAGAGTTTGTTTGCTGAAATGCCCAAACCAAATCTTGTTAGCTATAATTCGATGATTTCAGGGTTGAGTCACTACGGGTTTCACAAAGAAGCAATCCGAGTGTTCAAGAAATTACAAGCAGAGTACAATGGTGTGTTGATTGATAAGTTCACTTTTGTCAGCATAGCAAGTACTTGTGCCAGCTTGGGATGGCTAGAATTGTTGCGTCAGATACATGGAGTAGTAGTTGTGGTTGGCATGGAGTTGAATCTCATAATGTATAATGCTTTAATTGATGCTTATGGAAAATGTGGTGATCCAGATGCTGCCTACTGGCTTTTTAATCAAATGGATGAAAGGGATGTCATCTCATGGACTGCAATGGTGGTTGCCTTGTCACGGGCATCAAGATTGGAAAAAGCCTGTTTGATATTTGATCAGATGCCAGTCAAGAATGATGTCTCTTGGACTGCTTTGATTGCAGGGTATGCACAAAATGGTCATAGCAACGAGGCATTGTATCTCTTTGAGCAGATGCAGCATGAGGGAATCCCACCTAGCGCTTTCACATTTGTTAGTGTTCTAAGTGCTTGTGCAGATCTGGCACTCATTGAACGGGGGAAACAGCTTCACGGGCACATTATCAGAAGTAGTGGTAGAATTGAGTTGTTCAATGTGTTTTTATTTAATGCTTTGATAGATATGTATGCCAAGTGTGGTGACATGAAATCGGCAAAAATGTTGTTTGAGAGGATTCCTGAGAAGGATATTGTCTCTTGGAACTCAATGGTAACTGGATTTGCTCATAATGGGTACGGGAAAGAATCAATCGATGCTTTCAATAAGATGATGGAAGAAGGTGTTGCTCCAAACCATGTAACATTTCTTGGGGTATTATCTGCTTGTAGCCATTCAGGTTTACTTTCTCAGGGACACTGGATTTTAGAGACTATGGAGAGGGAACATGGTGTATGCCCAAGGGCAGAGCACTATGCAATAGTGATTGATGCTCTTGGACGAATGAACAAACTTGACCTAGCAATGCAGTTGATCAAGAAAGCACCTCCTGGATCACATTGTGTTGGGATGTGGGGTGCACTTCTTGGTGCCTGCAGGGTCCATGCGAACTTGGATCTTGCACGAAAGGCTGCAGAAGCTCTCTTTGAATTAGAACCTGGGAATGCTGCAAGATATGTTATGCTCTCAAATATCTATGCAGCTGCAGGTAGATGGGATGATGCCCGTCAAATGAGGAGGCTCATGAAGGAAAGGGGCTTGAAAAAAGAAGCAGCTTACAGTTTGATTGAGGTGAGGAATGAGAGGCATGGGTTTGTAGCTGAAGATAAATCTCACTGTCAGACAGAAGAAATATATGATGTCATTGCTAAAATCTCTGATCAAATGAAGGAAGATGGCTATAAACCCCAGAACAGCCTCACATTTCTTATAGAGGAAGAGCGATATACTGTTCACAGGCCCATGTAAATGTGCATTGATGGAGCTCTTTTGTTCAATCTAACTGTAACCAGGATTCTTTCTGATTCTCCTATGTTGCATGGTCTTTCGAACTTGTGCTAATCTCTCGAAGCCCCCACGAGTGTCATACATTCTAGATAATTGCACATAAGCAGTTGAATGCCGAGGATCAAGCTCAAATAATACTTGCTCTCACCTTCCTTCTGGGGGTCTCATTTCTATGAGCCAAAGACCCCTTTAAAAACTGGGGATACATGCTTGCATATGTGGATCTGCCTCAACAGCATTGATGAGATCCATTATCCATTGCCATTTCAAGAAAAGCAGCATGGGCAAACAGATCACCCATGCACAAGTAATGCTAAAGTTGTCTCAATATGACTTGGTTCGTTGGATATAGCCACCTTTCTCTCATTGTCCAGTCAATGGTGGTTGCAGGCAGACAATACAGCAGTAAAATTGGGATTAGCACCTTCATATCTCCAATTTTACCACACTTGCAATAGAGATCAACTAAGGAGATGCAGAATATTTGATCAGACTCAAGGTCAGTGACAGTAACTCAAGCAAAGATTTGTTTTGCCAAGTTGCAGGGAAGGAATTTAGCACCATCACTAATTACACCAGCCAGACTAACCTCACCCATTCTAAAATCCAGATTATTCATCATGCAGAAAAGGAGGAGGAGAACCATTCTGACTATAACCCACTATCTTCAACTTCCATGAGATCAGGATCCTACTTCGCATTGTATCAAATAAATACTTATTTTGTGTCTTGTATTCTTCCACAGTTGGAGTAGACATTGATCATACAACTAAGCAAAATCATGTCATAATCTTTGAGGTCACCAAAAATTTTCAGGCATTACTGAATCTCTGCACTTGGTGCACATATCAACAAGAAGATTGGCAACAGTAATGCACAGCTTTGTAAGCATAAATATGCATTTGATTACCAGTTTTAAGAAAACACATGCTAGTACAGGCACTCAAAAATACTCGCAATAGTAGAGATGTCTGCTCAAATTCTTTCTATTTTCATCCTTTTGAAGAATTCCAGTGCTTCCCCAGCTTCATTATTGGCAACATATCTGGCAAACATGTACTTCATATAAAACAACACATGAGCTACTTCTGTCAAGGATTGTTCCTGCATCAATCAATTGACCACAGTTTGTATATCGCCAAATTGATGCAAACAGGAAATAACTATTGTGTTCCTGCAATGAATTTAAAATGTGGCTTGCACTATCCAAATCTTCACACTTCCCATACATGTTAACAATAGAACTTCCACCATTCCATGCACCATTTCAAAATACACTCCACTAAAAATTATCCGGGATTGGATTTGTTTGCCAAAATAAGAGCTGCCAAATTGAGACAAGCACTCTGAACCCTTAAACGCCAGAGCAACTTCAGGATGGCCATAACACACATATCCATGAATCAGACAATTCCAAGCAAGCCAATTTTCCAGAGGCATTTCATTAACAATCTTCTGGCAACCTCAAGCTCCCCTAATTTCGAGAATGTGACATGACTGCATTCCATAAGAATACGTTCATGTGCTGCATAGAAATACAAAACTATAGGGAACTTTCCTTGTTTCCGGATTTCTAGTTAGCTTCAATCATGATTTCCCACAAGAAAGGGTTTCTGTCAGACACCTCTTCCACTCATCAACTAAATGCCGTGCCTCGTTGGAGGTGCCACGAATTATATACATCAGTTACAGGCAAAATGCCCAATGAACAGAGCGGAATCTTTTAAGGTCTCTCATACAAACGGAGATGCATCATTGGGTTTCCTCTGGTTCCCTGACAGTCATCCTAGTAGACTAGTAGTTGGTATTTTCTCAGTATATGGGGTTTATATATATGCAATTACTTGGAAACCCTTCAATACCTCCCTCCACCCAAACAAGGAGAATACAAAGCCCATGCATGTAGAGGGGTGCTACGCATACATCACCAATTCACCACCACCAAGTGGAATCTGTTGACAGGGGTCCACCCTACATTATTCAACCTTGGCGGTGGTGATGGAAGCAACCAGCTTCATGGTATTAATCGAGATTCCGGAAGAGAAGCGACACTCAAACACCCCATGGTAGAAATTTTCTTTACAATGCGCTGAAAAAAAAAAACTTTATCAGAAAAAGACGGACTACTTTTTCATTTTTTTCCTCAAAAAAGGAAATATGTAGCAAGACTTCAAAGAACCATCTCTGCAGAGAGAGAGAGAGAGAGAGAGAGAGAGAAGGTCCATTACTCAGGAAAGACAATGGACTCAGAGGTGAAGAAAGGATGCTCTTTCCCTACTGCTTCACAATGGAAGAAAACCATCTGGGCAAGCATAAGGTTGCTACTTCTTGGGTTGCTCGTTCTGTGGATAATAACTCCTACCAGTATATACAATCGGGTGTGGTTCCCCAACATCAGGGCAAAGACTAATTCAACATATTTTGGAAGGCAAGGTTCGAAAATCAAACATTCTTGTATTCCTCTTCGCTTATTCATTCATGGGATCCTGGCCTCAGTTTTGGTTAGCTTGCTTATTAAATTTTTAATCATGATTTTACAGGGACATTAATTTTAATCTACACAGTCCCAGTCCTCTTACTTGCCGTTTTGGGCTGCGTTTATCTTCACTTAGAAAAGAAATATGGTGATAATTCCATTGGAAGGTATTAGTTCTCTGTGTTTTCTTTTCTTCTTTGATCCTTTTCTGGGTTATAGTATGCTAGAATTGAAAGTTTTCTTCCCTGGTTTTCTCTCAACACAGCAATGGCCAAACCAAGTTAATTCGTTTGGCCTTCTTACGGGCGAGGCCGATGCTTGTCGACGGCCCACTGGGGATTGTTACATGGACGGAGCTAGCCTTCTTCACCATGTTTATTGCTCTGCTGGTCTGGTCTTATGCCGTCTACTTGCAAGTCGGCCTTGACTACATCACTTCAGAGATTGCCGAGGCCAAAGGAGAGCAACTGTATGAATACATATATATATATATATCCAATTTATCCACTAATTATTTCTTGTATCATACTAAGAACTGATATTAATCAAGGTTGTGGCCTTGTGGGTTGGTGGATTTGCCAGGTGGCAAGCTCAGTTGGACTGTGCAGCTGTTAGACTAGGCGTGGTTGGGAACGTATGTCTTGCCTTTCTCTTCTTCCCTGTGACTCGAGGCTCGTCGGTATTGCCGCTGTTGGGCCTCACTTGGGAGGCGAGCATCAAGTATCATACTTGGGTTGGGCATGCTGCCATGATTCTGCTCACTGCTCATGGGCTATGTTACTTCGTCTATTGGGCTGCAACTCATCAGATTTCCCAGGTAATCAAATATTTAGATTTTAAGGTGTTATTATTATTATTATTATTATTCTAAGGAAGGTTTTATTTGTAATGAATAAGGTGTAATCAAGCCGAGTTAAGTTTTGGGTGATTCAAGCTCGAAATTTGACTTGAACTCAATCAAGTTCTGAATTTCATAGTCGAATTCGACTCGGTTTAAGCCAATTATAAATAAATTGCTATTAAAATTATAAATAAATTAATAATTAAAATATTTTAAACGAAATATATTAAAAAACTTGATTATAAATTTATATTATAAATAAAAATATATTAAAAAATAATACTTTATTAATAACTTGAATTAGGCTCATGAACTATTCAAACAGAATATTTCGAAGCTCAAACTCGTCTCGACTGATTATTCGACTCAAGTCAAGTTCGATTCAAACTCAATAATCTTCGAAACGATTTAAGTCTGACCAACTCACGAGTTAACTCGACTCGCTTACACAGAGAAATAGAGAATGGACTTGTGGTTGAGAATGGCAATTCAATGAACCGGGTCAAAACTACCAACCTGAACAACCAAACTATTTATCGGGTCAAAAAGAGCCACCGCTCATTTTGTAGTATGTGGACCGAAGCCTTTTGTAACAGGAATCTTTTTTCAAATTATAGATTTTGATAAGTGGGCCCTAGTAGAAACATAGCCTCAAATAGTCCATCCTCTTTTTCCAACTGAAAGTGTTGCAAAATTATTTATTCAATAAATGTTTATTGATGGTGCCATTCCATCAGCAAATGCTCGAAATTTGTAAAAATAAATTTTGGTTTTTGTGTGCCTTTTCTATTTTAGAAAACTTCATTTTGGAGTTTCTTGAAATGGATAGACGTTTATTGGCATTTTGTTGATGTGGTGCCTAATGGCGCCTATATGTCACAAATGCCCTCATTAAATGTTTCTCGGTTTTACAGTCATACAAGTACAAAATGTTTACTGGATAAACGTAAACGGAACCAAACACCCTGTTTGTCTTGCCTCCATAAAAATCTCTAAGACAAGACACCTCAAGTCTCATTTCTACAAAAAAAAAGTCTTCATTCACTGCACGTACCACTCTACCAGTGGTATGTGTCATTGGACTGTTTGATAACGACTGAAATGGCTGAACTGAATGACTTATTGCTTTGTCTTTCAGTATATATATCATTAAGCATAGGTTTTAAGCTCCTTAGGAATAAAGGCTGAATGGCACGTTGGGTTGATTACTATATTCAGTCACTGAACTCCTTAGGGAGGGAGTTCAGAATGGTCAAACATTTGTCTACACAATAATTCTCTCGAATCCAAAATATATAAGAAATTAAAGATTATTTTGAAATCCCTCTTAGTTTTTAAGGTTAAACCAGAGGTAAATTGCTTTGGATGTAAATTTTACTAAAACAATACATGATACCTTAATAAATATTTTTCATTGATAATAACTGTGTACAACATAATCCAAGGAATAATACTATTAATTCAAAAAAAATCCCGATAATTAAGTTCTTTTTGCATGTTTCACCAAGTCCTGAATTGTCATTATCAATTTATGAATTAGATATGCAACTCTAGTTGGTATTCTAGATACAGATAGACTGATAGAACATTTCATTTTTTTTCTTATTCATAAAAACAAGATTAAATTACAAAATTAAATATTGTTATAAGAGTTTGTCAAATTTGGGTTTTATATAAAAGATTTCTCAACCCTCCTTGATATGGCTGAACTTCAACATTGTTTTAGTTTACCTCAATCTAGATAGGTCAAGGCCATGCAAAACACCTTTCAGCTTTTGAATGAGATTCTATCCCACAAATATAATTGAAATGGGTAACTATTTATTCTCCTTAGGCTAACTATATCTTTCCTAGGTTTGCTTAGTCTTTCAGAAGAAAAAATGGCAAGGACTTACGACTACTTTGGTAACTGAAGACTTACGACTATTTTTGTGGAGTGTAGGTGATCAAATGGGCTAAAGCCGGTATATCAAATATGGCAGGGGAACTCTCTTTGTTATCTGGACTAGCCATGTGGATGACGAGCTTCCCTTGTATAAGGAGAAAGAAGTTTGAGTTATTTTTCTACACCCATCAGCTCTATTTCCTCTTCCTCGTCTTCTTTGTTTTACATGTGGGAAGTGTCTATTCCTATGTCATGCTTCCAGGGTTGTACCTCTTTTTGGTTGATCGATACTTGCGCTTCTTACAGTCAAGACAACATGTTAAGTTGGTTTGTGCCCGTCTTTTGCCATGTGAAACTATTGAGTTGAACTTCTCAAAGCGCCCAGGTAAGGCTACCATCATGGAATGTAATGCAATTTCATCTCCTATACATTTTCAGATCATGATCAATGGTCCCACATTGGATTTCTTGATCATAGGATTGACTTATGCTCCCACTAGCATTGTATTCCTCAATGTTCCAAGCATCTCAAAGCTTCAGTGGCACCCTTTCACGATAAGCTCTAGCAGCAATATGGATCCAGCAAAGTTAAGCATTATTATTGGAAGTGAAGGAAGTTGGTCCCAAAGGCTTTATCAGATGCTGTCATCACCATCTCCTGTGGACCATCTTGAAGTTTCTATAGAAGGACCCTATGGACCTGCTTCAACTCATTTTCTAAGGTTTGTATAATTATTTATGAAACGAAAAAGAAAAAGGATACAAATAAAGTGACAAATCATGGCTTCAATCCTTCCGCAAATTTCAAGCTAATTGGCATTAGGGAACATTGATGCAGGCACGATACCATTGTCATGGTGAGTGGAGGCAGTGGTATTACTCCTTTCATCTCTATAATTCAGGAGATCCTGTCTAGGAGCATTACGTCAAGAGAAAAGTCTCCAAGAATTATTCTTATTGCTGCCTTCAAAAGATCTGCAGATCTTACTATGCTAGAACTCCTCCTCCCCGTTCAGGGCATTTCCCCTAGCTTCTCCTATATGCAATTACAAATTAATGCCTTTGTTACAAAAGAAAAAGAACCTGCAACCAAAAACCAGAAGCTCCTTGAAACAATCTGGTTCAAGCCCCACAAAGAAGATGCACCTTTATATCCCATCCTAGGCCAAAACAATTGGCTCTGGCTTGGAATTATTATCTCTACTTCTTTTGTCATTTTCCTTATCCTTTTGGGCATTCTCATGCATTACTATATATATCCTATTGACCATAACACTGAAAAGATATACTCACACCCCTTAAGAGCACTTCTGAATACATTGTTCTTGTGTATCTGCATAGCCATGACAGCTAGTGCAGTTGTTCTTTGGAATAAGAAGCAAAATGCCATGGAAGCAAAGGAAATTCAAAATAATGATGCATCAATGCCAATGGAATCTCTAGGTCCAGCTTCCCATAATGTGGCTGATTGTGAATTGGAAACCCTTCCTCGCCAGTCTCTTCTCCAAGCTACCAAAGTGTACTATGGTGAAAGACCTAATCTGAAGAGTAAGCCTACTTAATCCTTTTCTTTCCATGATATGCATATATATAGTTGATAAAGTTGGGACTAAAATGGATCCATGTATTCTCTTCTTGCAGAGATGCTATCTGAGTGTGAAGGTTTGAGTATTGGAGTTCTTGTTTGTGGCCCGAAGAAGATGCGACATGATGTTGCAAAAATTTGCTCATCTAATCCTGTGGGAAAACTGCATTTTGAATCTATTAGTTTTAATTGGTGATACATGCCTCAAAACTCACAACAGTAACAAGAGAAAACCATCAGATCTACTTAGACATTGTTACAGAGTATAAATTAAAGTTAAAATAATTGGAATGAAGTTTTCTGCAGCATTTGATTTGGAAAATTCCAATCATGAGACAGTAATTTGATAAAACTAGGGTAAGAATTTTCTATAATGCTTGATATATAAAAGTGTCCATTGTGTATTATATCAAGCCTAAGGAAGCAACATGTGTCTTAATGAGGATGTTTTTGTAAAACATGGTTTCGTGGTCATAGCAATAGTAGGGCAATTCAATTTAGATGTCATATATTTAAGGCTCAAGTCTCATAGAAGTTATTTCAAGTCATTTATTCAATTCAAATCTGGATATTAACAAATCAAATTTGGGTCCAGGTATGTTCAATTCATTCTGGTCTATCAGCAACCCCAATTATTAGAATTTTCCCTCAGTATTCAGGATGTTCACAAGAGCGATTGCAGTTAAGCAATGGAAAATTATTAGAATTTTAAATAGAGCTCTCTAACTCAGCTCGATCATGATTAAACTTCTAGATGCTGGAGTCACCACTAGGGTTTAGGGAACATGGATGTTCCAAGAAAGCCCTCGTGGTTTAATAACAGGTTTCCAAAGTCAAAGTCTAATAACAGACTTTGAGGGTCAAAGTCTATCTTACTAAAAGATTTTATCAAGACAGAGGTCACCAAGAATCTGAATTAAGGCAGATGCTTACTGTTTCAATAGGTATCTTGTATTCCATTGAACTGATAAACAAGGTTAAAACTTTACCTAAATTTGTAAGCCACTCTTACACAGGCAATTTGGGTGGGCCTTGGTGCAATGGTTGGGCTGCTCCATTGCAACCTGGGTGACCAGGATTCAAATCTTGGAAACAGCCTCTCTGTATGTGCAGGGGTAAGGCTATGTACATCTATCCCTCCCTAGACCCCGCATTGGTGGGAGACTCATGCACTGGACTGCCTTTTTTTTACTCTCAAATGATAAGGAAGAAATGTTAAGATGAGAGCATAAGAAAAAACCTCAACCCTTCCAACCCAATGTTCTTATTTTCCTATTATCTTCTTCATTGCATCCAAGGCTCAAAATGGGCCATTACAAGTCAATCTTTCCAACTGGACAGCAATGATATATAGATCTGATACCTTAAAGGGGTTTCACTGTTTCATTGATACTTTGTATAATAGTAAAATCTTAGGTTGGCAAGGATGAGAATGCAGTTTGACTCTGAGGACAGCCACTTTGTGTGCCAAATGCCTAAGGTTAGAACAGTACCCACTCTACCCCTCACAAGACCCCAAATAGCTGGGACCAACAATGGATTATGGTCTTTTTTAAACCAATACACATTATGCAGACTATACAAACAACAATAGAAACCAATATGCACCAATGCTCTGCAGTATTTTATAAACTCAATATGGACAAGGACAACAAAACTTGATTCAAATCACCCTCTTTTGGTATAAACATTTGTGGGAAGCTCTCTAAAGGCCAGGTGACTAGATCTTCTATTTTTTTCTCAACAAAAAGCATAAAAATTAAGGTGTTAACAGAGATTATAAAAGAAATAAAAAGGAAGGGGAGACAAAAAGAAATAAAAAATGAACAATACCTGGTCATTGTTGTTCTTACCATTATTGCCAGCACCAATGCCATCCAAGTCGCCGCCTCCTCTTCTTCTCATTTTTCAGTCAAGGAATAATTTTCTTTTTCTTCTTTTCTGAAGGTTTATTTTTAGTGTGGCACATAACACACATACACGTATAATACAATTTGATAGAAAACATTTCTTGATAGCCCAGTAGTTAAAGGCTGATTTGATTTGTATTTGTTGTATACACATGTATACACATGTATACACATGCATACAACATGTGCTATCATATGTTGATTGTTATGTATTACTTTTAATATAAACTATGAAAGTATGTGTTTATTATGTTTTTATGCCACATATATATCCATATGAGCCTAAAGTTAGTATTATTTATGTGATTCTAAGAGTCTTTTGAGTTTCCCTAACATATTTGTCTATATATAGTTTTTTCCACGTTCTCTGTGTGTATCCAAAGCATATCTGGATACATCTCTTAAAATTGTGTTTCTTGATACTCCATGGGATACTGGTACTTTGAACCCTGATTGCAACACTTTTGGTCAAGTTCCTATAATACAGAACTAGGAGACATCCACTGTGTGACGATGGCAAAACTGTTTTCAAAATATGGGAGCTCAGATCATAAAAAAGAGAAGATAGTAGGAAATGTAATAATATGAACACAATAAATGGTTCTTAAATGGCTCAGAAAGATAGTCCTAGATTAGCACTTTTCTATAGGGAAAAAAAAAATCATCCCCATATTAAGCAAAGCTATAATAAGATCACACATCTGAGATACTCACAAAGCAGACATTTTAGAGGCTTTTAATGCTCCCTTCATTTCTAAATTACCGTCATGGAGAATTTTTTCACACATCAATCGCCATAAATAAATCCTCAAAATTTCCTCTTTCTTGGCTTTTTACAGTAAACTTTAACTTTAATCAAAGAAGTATTTCAGGATTAAACAATTTATTAATACATAGAAAGGACCATAGTACATTTTCCTCTCTAGGTCCAAGCTAATAACAATGCCACTCCAAAAGAACAAGTATTTCCCTTCCAAGTTGTTCCAATCTGGGAGAAGGATATACTCACTCCTCTTCATGCCCAGTTTTATCATTGCTAAGAATATTGAACCCCATGATGAAATAAAATAAAATGTTCCAATGGACCCATTCTCTTGACAGGATTTCTCTTCATTAGGGTATACAGTCTCAGTTTGCTGGTCTCAGATTAATTTTCAAGTTATCATCAATTCCATAAAGCAGGTTTTCCGCCTTCAACAATCTGAACAATCTAAGCTGTCCATTCAATAACCAATACAGACATTGCAAGGACAGTTTATTGGGAAAAGAGTTGGACTAGTCAGCAGCATATACAAGAGATCTTGACATCCAATGCCTTAATTGGATGGCATTATTGATTTTTCAGTCCCTATCTAGAACCAAGAACCTGGCTGTCTGTCCATGCATACTTTTCTGAACACTGAATCCAGATCCCAATTCTATCTTCTTGCAGTCTTGCATAGAAGAAAATCCCATCAGAATCAGTGTTATCATAGACATAAGTGCTTACTAAGTTTGTTTTGCATCTGCACCTTAATCATCACAATGTAACCAAACTAGGCCTAGATAGAACCTCAAACCTATATGGAGTTATAGGGTTCAATTCATTAAGATGTTTTTCAGCCCATTCTCCCAACCTCAAATGCTTGTGTTCTCTACAAGCATCAAAAACTTTGATCAACATTTGTTCTGTTGGCTCAAATGGCATACTCTGAACGAAATTCTCAAGATCATCTATATACCCATACCTACCGAATAGCTCAATCATGCACTCATAATGTTCTAAGCGAGGTATGATGCAATATTTGTTGCTCATTGAATTGAAATACTGCTTCCCCAAGTCCACATACCCCTCGCCAATACAAGCAAGCAAAACCCCTTGAAAGGTGACATGGTCTGCTCTAACTCCCTCCTCCATTGAGTGAAACAAGTCAAGAGCCTCCCCACCCCTGCCATTGTGAGCGCAACCCAAAATCATGGAGTTCCAGAGGATCAGATCTCTTGGGGCTTCCTCTTTAAATACTTTGACTGCATACTCATGACAACGGCATTTGGAGTACATATCAACCAATGCTCCTCTAACAACAATGTCTATCTCGCAACCTTTTCTAATCATGTACCCATGGATTTGTTTTCCTTGGTCAGGTGCAAAGATGTTGGCACAAGCTGCCAAGAGGGTTCCAAATGTGAACTTGTTTGGTGTGGTCTCCCATTGCATATCCCAGAACATTCTCATAGCTTCTTCACTCAGCTCATGTTGAACATAACTAGTGAGCAAAGCATTCCATGAAACTCTATCACGCAAATGACACATCTCTGAGAACCAAATCCTGGAACTATCCAAGTGCTTACACTTACCATACATATCAAGAAGGGCATTGCCCACAAGAAGATTAGAGAAGAATCCATGTCTGTAAACAAAACCATGTACTTGTTTCCCTAATTCAACATCTGACAGTCCTGCACAAATGTTGAGGATCAAACTGAGGGTTACATGGTCAATGTCTTTGGTCATTCTGTGCATCCAGAGAACAAAATCCAGTGCTTCCTCCCACAGTAGATGCCTCACATACCCTGCCAACATTGCATTCCATGAGACCACAGTCCTTTCAGGCATCTCATTGAAGAGTGCCCGTGCCTGTCCAGTTTTTCCATCCATTGCATACCCCGACACAAGTGAAGTCCAAGAAATTATGTTTTTTGATTCTGGCTGATCAAAATGTCGTTGAGCATCCTCCAAAACCCCACATTTTACATACATATCAATGAGTGAGTTTGTAACTACTTCGTCTGCTTCGAAACCAATCTTAACTGCAACACCATGGATCTGGTGCCCCTCCTTAAGTGCAGAAATACTAGAACAAGCAATAAGAGCATTGGAGAAAGTAAAATTTAAATGCATTACATTTGAGCCAATCATCTTGAAAAACATAACTACTGCCTCCTTTCCATCACCCATCTCAAGATACCTTCTGACAATCACATTCCAAGAAACAGAATTTGGGTTGGGTATCTCATCAAACATTTTACGAGCTTCACTAATAACCTGGCATTTCCCATACACATCAACAATAGAACTCGCTAAAATAACATTCGAACAAAGCCCATATTTTATGACAAGCCCGTGCACTTGCCTCGTAAGAAATAGAGCTAAAACCGCAGCACATGATCCAAGAACACTAGCAAAAGTAATCTCATTAGCTAAAACTCCAGACTTATTCATACATTTGAACAATGACAGCGCCTTCTCAGCATACCCACCTTGTGAGTATGCAGTGATCATAGCATTCCAGGAGCCACCATCTCTTCGAGGCATTTCTTCGAACAGTTCCCTGGCATCCTCCAAACAGCCGCATTTACCATAAGTCTCAATTGCGCGGTTGAGAAGAAAAATTGGTGGGGTGGAGTAAAACGTGACGAGATGGGACTCAACCTTCCGGGCTTCGACAATGGCAAGCTTGGACGAGCAGATTTGGAACAGACGGGCGTAAATGAAAGGAGGGACCGGTGTTGGAGAAGAAAAGAGGACTGAGACAGCTTCTTTGAGGCGGTGCGATTTGAGGTAACGAAGAATTGTGTTGGTTATGGATTTTGCGTTGGCGGGGAGAGGTTTGGGCCTCTGGGTAGTTGTGCTATTCTGAAGAAGACGGTTTAGTAGAGAGACCGCATTCACACCCATGTATTAGAAGGCGCATGAGACGAGAGTATGAAGCACATGAGTACTTCAAAGAGTCTCAGAATTTTGAAATCCTAAGTTGAACATTCAAGCCAACACAACAAGATGAAAGGAGCAACAAACTGGGGTTTTATGATGCTTTGTTTTTGGTTGAACAATGCCCAGGCCAGAGGCCAGCTTGGTTGAACTGTGTCAAACAACGTATCCTCGTTCATGTGACCTGCTTCTCATCTGCGATGGTGGGACTGTTAAGTACACCTGTTCATGGCCGGGTCAGGTTCTGGCTGGGCCTTGCCTATGTATCAATAGAAAACATTCAACTCTGAGCCCAAGCCTGACCAAAAATTTAGAAACAGAATATTTTATTCAATATGTTGATGGTGATGTTTGACTGTATTTTTATACATCAAGTATGATTTGTAATTTATGTTATTTTTTTCAAATTTTATGATTTTCTATTTTTTATAATTTTTTTATGTATTTCTTTATTTTTTATAATTTATATTATTTTCTTCATTTTATATGTTTTTTCATAATTATTTTGCAATAACATACATATAATGAGAAAAATAGAAAGTTGAGGGTAAAGTTGAAAAGTAAAATTAGAGTATTTTGACCAAACCAATTGTACCATTCTCATTTTTCAGCATGATGTATAAGTTTCTATGGTTTTCTACATTTTTTGTAAATTTTCAATGTATTTTTTTGTTTTTTGTAATTTATATTATTTTCATCATTTTATGTTTTTCATAATTATTTTGTAGTGATAATATATATAATGGAAAAAATAGAAATTTGAGGATAAAGTTGGAAAGTAAAATCAAGGTGTTTTGACCAAACCAATTGCAACATTCTCATTTTTTAGTATATAAGAAAAAAGTGTTTTATTTATATTAAAAACCCTTAAAACTCAAAAATAATAAAAGATCCCATTATTACTTGAAACAAGAGAAGAGAAACAAGCAAATAATACACACACACACACACACAAGTTAGGCCCGGGCTTGTGTTGAGCTTTTTTGAGAAAACTCAAGCCTAATCCAAAAAAAAGTCGGGCTCGGTGTTTTAGGTCCACCTATGAACCTAAAATAATGTCCAAGCCTGACTTAGATGGGTCGGGCTGGGCCGGCCCATTGGGCTACCCGACCAATGAACAGGTTACTATTAAGCCACACTAAAACGTTAAATTGAATATTTTGGTTTTCATGATATTTCAATTTATTTATGCATATTTTTAATGGAAATTTTGGAATTTTAAATTTTTCAAAATATACTACAATTTCAGTAGAGAAATTAAGTTTTATTAACATGGTATTTCATCCATCAAAAGAAGGGGTAAATTACAAAGGCCCCCTTGTACCATGGAGTCAGTAGCAAATACTCCCATGTACTTTTTTGGGTGAGAAAGTCCCCCTAAACTTTGGTCGTGAGACAAAAGATCCCCTCCCCATTAACTTGGCTAGCGGAAGGTGTTATTTTTTTTTTTAAATGATGATGGGCATCCCACCCCATATTGACTATTTCTAATTATTTTGAGATTTTACCTAAACCCTCATGAAATCTAGTCCAAAACCCTCCTAAAATTCATTCCAACTCTGTTCAAGAACCGATCTCTACTGGATTTCAAGCCAATATCACACTAGAACAGAGAAGAACTAAGCATAATATCAAACCGTTGTTGGAGAAGAGTAACTGTGTTGTCGTTGTTGGAGAAGAAGACTTATTTTTGTTGTCATTGGGGAAGAAGTGTTATTTTTGTCGTTTATGAATTTTCCAAGCCCGTTGTATACCTCGATTTGTTCATGTTTGTTATATACCTCGATGTTTGCATGGATAGTGTTTTTTGTACCTATGGATGTTCTCTATTGGTATAATATTGCCTGAAGTGGGTGTTTTATCTTAGAATAATATTGTTGAGGTCTATGTTTAGATCTTGTACAGTTATTAACTATGTTTGATTTCTATTAACACTTATTTATTGAATTTGATTTTGGTATTAGCACTTATTCACTATGTTTAAGTGAATAAACATAGTGATGACATGCAAAAGTAGGGAAGGGGGAAAATACACATGCAAAAGTAGGATTTCTAGGCCATAGTGATGACCATGTCTCCCCCGGTCTGCCTTGGCTTAGCTCCTGATTTCATTATGTTTGATCTCCGTAAAATAGTGTTTAGGTTAACGCCTCTTTAATGTGTTTTATCTCAATTATCTGTATAGAGGGATACATGTTAGTATATGTTTGTTAGATTTGATTTGATTTTTTCACCACATGTTTATTGTTATCTTTGGGTATTTATTAGTTCTTTAGTGTTAGATATGTAGTATATTAATGTTAGAAAAACCATTTGTTTTGGGGTTTAACATTTGTTTACTCTTAGCTTGTAGTATTTAACAGTTATTTATTATTAGACTGCAAGCATATTAATGTTAGGTCAAGGATTGGAACTTGAAGTCAATGGTGGTGGATCCTAACATATACCTAAATGAACTTATATTTCCAATTTGTTACGCACTTTGTCTCCTTGTCTATGTCAGCATGAGAGGGGGCTACAAAATAATAAGAAAAAAAGATGGTTGTTTTGCAAATTGTCAATTTTACAAGGGGTTAATTAAAAAAATTGGGGAAACCAATACATGGGGTCGGGGGAGTGTTTCAACCCCTAATATTTATAAAGTGCAGATTTAGTAAAAAATGAATTTGAAAACTATTTAACATAGTTTTCTAGTTGAATGATGAAGGAGGATTTTGCATATATGTGCTAATTTATCTCTTGGTTTATTGAAGTGCGAATCAACATGAAATTTGGTATGATTTTAGCACTAATGCTTGTGTATGCTTCTTTTTTTCTTTTTTCTTTTTTCTTTTTTGCCTAGATGTGAAGTAATATGTACAGTATCAACATACATCATGGTGGTTACAAAGTCCATGAAAATATAGACACATTCATATATACGTGAAGGGTGTAAGAGGGTTAATGTAGGGTTGCCACAAGAAACATTGTCACAATCTGGTTCATCTGGCATTGACCCACCACCATCAAGTTTAATTGATCATGTGGATGAACTTGATTTTGGGGCTGATGTTGATTTTGAATTTGAGCATGGGTCTGAAGCAAATTATGGGTTTGATAAAGAGGGTAATCTTCATTATGAGTTGGAATATGAGGTGGACGAAGAATTGAAAGTTGACTATGATGATGATGAGTGTTTTGAGGATGAGGTTGAGGGTGATGATGTCAATGGGGATGAAGTTCCTATTGACAATGTTGATGTTATTGTTAGATCAAAACATATTGTCTGATTATGAGCACCTAGAGGAGTTGGAAAGTTTATATGGTCCTGATGAGGAAGGAGGACTTCGATTTAAGGCTTTTGTTGATAGGTAAATGGAGAATCCACAGTTGGTTGTGGGCATGACATTTGGTGGGTTTGATTTCAAGTACATTAAGAATGAGGGTGCTAGAGTGACGACAATTTACATGAAAGAAAAGTGAGTGGCGCGTGCATGTATCCTAGTTGCCAAGTAAGGAAGCCTTTCAAATAAAGCCATTTAGGAGAACACATACCTGTGGACGTGTGTATGAAAACACAAAGGTAAAGTCTGCATGATTAGTAGATAAATACAAGGATTTAGAGATGATCCAAAGTGGAAGAGTAGTACACTACAAAATGAGACATTACAACAGTTTAGGCTTATTATCACTACAAAGAGGCAGGTAGTTGTTAATATTGAGTTTGAAGGGATACACGTTGAATAGTATAGTAAGCTATGGGATTATTGTGAATCCATTTTAAAAATAAATCGTAGAACTGTGATGAAGATCGGGTTCCATGAGGAATTGTATAGGTTAAGAATGTACATGGGAGTTTCAAATATTGTTTGTTTGGCAACAATAAAGAATCGGTTTACAGATTGTTATTGCCCTATCATTAGGCTTGATGGGTGCTATCTAAAAGAACTTCATTTTGGGCATATTCTATATGATGTTAGATTGGATAAGAATAATGGAATATTCTCAATAGCATTTGCAATTGTAGAGGCTGAGGTGAAGGATCCTTAGACTTGGTTTTTGACATTATTAAATGAATGCATTAGAAGTCGAGAGTAGGGGTGATCATGGGCTGGGCCCGAGCCGAGCTTTGCACTTATGATAAGGGCTATAGCTTAGGCCTGGGCCTGGCCCAGGGTTTTGGGCTTGAAATATAAGCCCTAGCCTAATCCTAGTGTTAGGAAGAAATTGGAAAATGCACATACACAAGCTATAAATTGCTTCTCAGTATATGTTAGGAATGAAAATTTTGAGGTTGAGCATTTCAAAAGAAGAGTGGTGATGAACTTATAGTTTAGAACATGTAGTCGTAGGGCTTCGGCACTAATAGGGATGCCTTGTTGCCATGCAATTTCATGCACTCATGTCACAAGGCATAATTTATGACTATGTGGATCCATTCTATACTAATGAAAGGAGCCTCAAGGCATATAATCATTATGTTTTACTAGTGCCCAATGAATCCTAGTGGCCAATGATAGAGGATATTCCAATCAAACCACCACCATTTATTAAATAACATGGTAGGCCAAAGAAAGCTTGGAGGAAGGGCCAAATGAGGTAAGTTCTACGATCCATGTGTCTAGAAGGTTCATGAAGATGAAATGTACAAGTTGTAGTGTTGAAGGGCACAACGAAAGAAGGTGCTCAAAGGCCATTATCTAAGGTAATTCATGACATTTATAGTTCTTTTCATGATTTGATAAATATCCTACATTGATAACATTGTTGTTTTATGTACAAGAGGGACAATTAAGCATGAGAATGCAAGCTAGAGGTGGGGATTGCACATTGTTATTATAATCCTAATTAAGTTACGCTAATCTCCAAGTGTCTCATCGTAAGGGTAGTGTTATGGGCAAAGGTAGAGGTATGGGTAGAGGAATGACACAACATACTCTTTCACATGTTTTTTCTCAAGTAAATAGTTTTACAAGTAAATTTTGTTATGTAAGTGTATTTGGATGTTATAACTATCTAACCAAACATTGGGGCTTTTATTTTTTTATACAAGCTAGTCCATTAGTCAACATTCATTCTAGGGGCAAGGGCAGTGGTAGGGGTGGGTCCCTACCTTCACATAATTCTTGTAATCAGGTTTCTCCACAAGTACATGGTGTATTGCATATCTATTAATGTGTGATGATGAGATCGCTAAGTAAAATAGTGGAACTTGTTTTTTACAAGTTAATTAGTCTGCCACTACTCATACCAACGGGAGTCAGCTAACATTCATTCTAGGGGCAGGGGCAAGGTAGGGGCCCCTCACATAATTCTTTTAATTAGGTTTCTCCATAGGTACAAGATATATTACATATCTATTAATAATGATGAGATAACTAAATAAAATAGTGGAACTTGTTTTTTATAAGTTAATTAGTCTGTCATTACTCATGCCAACGGGAGTTAGTCAATCATTACTCATCCAAGGAGTTGTGTTATGGGTAGGGTTGGGTCATTAATACCACCATCCCCATTACAACCTACTCTTGCACAGGTACATGATAAGTAAATATCAAAACCAGTCTTGATTAAGGAACATCAATGTCTGCTCACATGGTTGTTTTGTATAGGGAAGTCAGTCAAGTATATCTATACATGCATGGATTGAGGGTAATGCTCCAATGACACCATCCCAATTAACATTCTATAATACTTGGGTATTTAACTTATTGACTTGTTCCCTTGCAACTGAGTTCCTTTTTTAGGAATCAATTATTTAAATTCTTGTGATATGTTCATTGCAATCAAATCAATAAGCCAAATGGATGCTCCATAGGGGTAGATGAATAATACCCCCATCATACCAAGTAGTAACTACATATCCCAAACCAATGACTAATGCATCCACAATGATCAAATGAATTACTTGAAAGCTCAATCAATAAGTTTTTATGGTCTGAACTACACATACATTCAACATATGATCCCAATGATAATTATGATAGGGAGAGGGAGAGAGAAGGTGAGAGATGGAGAGTAAGAGGAATATGATCCCAATGATTGTTGGTGATTTGCATCAAATTTATATTCTCATGTTGTTCATGTGTTTTTTCTTTATGAATTGTTTTAGCTTTATGCTTCCTAGGTCTGATAAGTATGGAAATGTGAAACTTCAGTTATATGCATATATGGATGGGGATGGGATTGTTGCACCCTTGATCCTTATCTCAAAATATTTTTTTCTAATACTAAGACAAAGAATAGGTATTGTTGAAAAATTTAGTTTTTTCTTATGTAATGTGATGAGTAGTAAAAATGAAAGTTTGGGAGGTTGGTCTCCTTGGGAACCTGATCACCTTGTGCCCAACTTCACTACAAAATTTATGTACGATGAAGAAGAAATTTAACATAAGAGAATAACATGTGTATCGACTAGGTAAAACCACTCAATATCAAATTGATTGTTGGAGATTTCAAATTTGAGAATTAGAGAAAGAAAAAAAAATAAATGAAATCAAATGACATACATTAATTATATGGTCAACATGAGAATGGTGAAATGATCTAGGTCATTGTAGTGAGGTTATAACTTGTTTAAAGGTTAGAAATAAAAAAAGATTGGTATTGTTATCTAAGGGGCTGGAGGGTTCTGAGGTTGTGGCATTGAATTTTGTGTGGGTGTTATCTTGTCACTTTGTTATATTGTTTTGTTTTTCTTTAATAAAATTTTTCTATCTAAATTATTACCAAAAAATTATTTTTTACAAAGTCCCATCTCAAGTTCCAAATTTAGCCCCATCATTTAGCAACCATATCCAAAACAAAATCCACATCCAAAGATCTCATCCTAGATGCCCCTTCCTACCATGAACCAAGAGATTCACTTTAGAACCACTTATTCATGAGATGACAAATAACAATTATAGGTTAGTGGCACAATGAGTCACACACCAATCAACCTCATGTCTTAAAATCCACAAATAGTAAACTTGGAACTCACTATAATGCTTAATGAGACATGGTCTCTGAGAATAGAGCACTATACTTTTTACCCTTTTCCATGGAGCCGGTCCAAGAAATAGATGAAAAGAAATGCCCTTCCAATACCTCCAATTGGAATGCAATAAGGTTTTAATTTAAATTGTGTTCCAATGGGCTTAATGAAGCTTGAAACTAGAGGCAATGGATTGTAACATATACTTCATCATAAGATGGAATTTTAATTCGGGTTATCCCCCCCAAACTAAATCATATGGTTATGGGTTCAGTGAAACTTGAAACTAAAGGCAATAAAAGTTCAATCTTCAATGGCCTTGGATGTATGTTAACGATTTAAGCTCATTTAACAAATGTTGGTTCACTAACTTCTATTTTTTTCAACTGGTGTACGGTACATCATATGGACATGGACATTAGTTGGGCAAGGGGTGAATCAAGGTCAAAGAAATGAACTTTTCATCTTTTTTTTGTTGATAGTGAAAAAGTTGGGAACAATGGACCAAGTTAGAAATTCTGTATATTTGTTCTTATTTTTGTGATTTTATAGATTTTTTATTGGATTAAAAGCTGGATCAAGTTGTGATCATTCAAGGTTATAGAATTTTTTATTCTTACATGCTTACTGTAACAAGGGTCAAGGTTGCGCATAACGAGGATGTGCCCATGCTTAATTTGTTATTTTTTGGATGTTGCACAATTGGAAATATGTTCATACAAATGCTTGTATAGGAAGGATCTTATATGTACATTGTTTTATTGTTTAGTACATTGACTATGCAGAGTATAGTGTAATATTTTATCGGATTAGAACGCTTATTTGCTATTGTGATGATGCTTAATTAATTCAAGTTGTAATACTCCCATTTTATATTTCTTATTTGCTTAGTGTACATTGATTAGATCTCAACATTCAAGTTGTGATGAAGTTTAATTTATCTTTCTTATTGGTTGATCTTAATAAAGATCAATTTGATGCAATTGATGTGGACAAAAAATGTTGTTATTAGTCTTGAAGAAATGAGACAACAGGCTATGTATCACATAACACGTATACTGAAATTAATTGAACAATGGGTTTTCATATTGAACAAAAAAACCAAAAAGATATCTCAATGGGTCATGGATTTTATAGTTTAACATTCAGTTAATTATACCATTAGCAAGTGAAATCATTAAAACAATAAGGCCCCATCACCCATATAAGGGGGAGGGAATTACTAAAAGTTAAAAAAGAGTAAACAAATCATCTCGATTTGCTAAGAACCAAGTTGAGTAACGCCCACTTTCCCTTGAAAAAACTCTCTCATTTGACTATGGAAATACTATTTTTCTCTTGGGGAGAGACATTTTAGCCTCCAATATTGTTAGCCTCCAATATTGAAACCAGAGAAGAACCCTTAATATTCAAAAGCAGAGTTTTAGTTTACTTATCTATTCAAAAGCATCAGTTTGAAGGGGGAACTAGAAGTCTCTCTCTCTCTCTCTCTCTCTCTCTCTCTCTCTCTCTCTCTCTCTCTGTCTCTAAGTTGAACCATCACCAACCAAATAAAGGTTTAATATACCAATCCAATCCATCACACCACCTACTAATATAATTATAAAACATAATAAAAGTATCTAACATCATAACCATAGAGTATAAGTTCTATCCATACACTTAATTAAAAGTATCTAACATCATAACCATACAGTCTAACCAAAGAGTATCAAGTCCTCTCCCCAAAATGTGAACATTAAAAAAGTCATAGTTCCATCATTCATTTTCCCATCACACCCTACTTTTTAAACATAAACAGTATAATGAAGCCAAAGAGAACTAGTAGTTTAAAGAGGCACATGATCCCTAGGCCTTCAAGTAACAGTTGATTTGCTTTCCAATGCTCTTACCCAACTGTCTAGCTTAGTTACAAACTTCTCAGCTTCCCTTTACATAGTATGCTTAAGAATCTTCATGGTACATATGTGAAGTGACTTCATCTGAGTGGTTAATTAGAATTACCCATTCAGAGAAATAACAGGGATTCAAATTTGGTTGTTTTCCTTGCATAGAATACACGTTAGGACAACTAGGAACCATTGTAATCATCCCAGCTATAAAGAAAGTAAAGTCATCATAACACTCACAACTTTGCAAGGATGGGTATAAAACAATTTTTGTGGGTTAGATGTTATCTTGGACACCCTGATGACATACTATTTGCCACAATAATAGACCTTTGTTTCAAACCTAAGGTTACTTGGTGACTAAAGGGTGAATGTTGAATGCTTACTATGAGTGTCAAAAAATGGCTTACTTGGGTTGAAATGGAGTTACCACCCATCAGTTAAGGACATGGAGGTGATGAGACCTCTGAGCAGTACATCAAAATCGTTTTTATCAAATAGTGACCCCAAAGCCTGAGGCACTGGCTAACCGGTCCGGGTAAAAGTCGGATGAAAGAGGGAAGGGGTTAGGAACCCCTCTCTCGAGTCCAATAGGTGGGGCCCACATGGTGTTCCAATCATGCACAAACATAAGAAAAAAACACATAATCCTAATCTACATATTCCTTTGCTACTAATCAACACATAATCCTATTTTTCATCCATCTCAGAAAGGGGGGAAACCCGACAGCTATTCAATCCAATTTTCATAACAAAACCAAATACCAAAACTAAGCACCCTTGATTAAAAGAACACAAACACATGTTGCATACATCTTAAGCATGGCAGTGATTACAAACACTAGATGATAAAGCTATAGAGAGTGGATAGAACAACAGAGAAGCATGTAATGAATTACTAATATTCAACACCTTTAAACTATTCTTTTTGAAAGAACTTTAGACTTATAAACAAAGTAAAACTAAAGAGAATGAATAAAATTAAATGGCAACCATTAACTAAACCAAGAAATTCATAAAAGCACTAATGACAAGGAAACCAAAAAAACAAACAGATTCAACTAAAACCTGCATAGCTATCACAACACGAAAAAAACAAAGAAGCAAATCCGGGCCAGTATCAAGAGTTACTGGAGCTGAATCAACCTAGTCTTTCTCCTCCCAGTTGCAGATATGGAAAAACTAATTGAGCACACAACAAAATGAATAAGGGGCAATCGCAAACGAAGCAAAAATGAGTGTTACCTGATGGAGATATAGCCTTAGAACAATGTAAGTAGGAGATTTCAGTTTGCCTTGGTTGCTGCTTATTCACCTTTGAACAGGGACTTTGGTGAGATGTGATCTGAGAAGTAATGGAAATTCGTTGGGCTTTTAGATGGAAATTTCCTCAACTGATTTAGAGAGAAGTGTTGGGTGTTCGTAGCTACAACTGGCTCTGGTATGACCCCGACTTGAATATGATAAAAAATAGGGGAGATTCTAGTTCTTCGGTCTTGAGTTGTCAGTCCTCGACTAGGATGGCTTGAGTTAGCTTAATTTGAGATGCTACACAGAGGAGATGCTTAGCTAGCAAAAGGGAGAAAGACAAGTGGATTTATTTGCTGCAATGGCAAGAGAGATACCTGGGTGTGGTCAGGAACGTTGCTGAGTGAGAGAGTGATACAGAGAAAAGAGAGACAAAGAAAGGTAATAAAAATGGAAGGAGAGAGAGAGAAAGATAACGAGGGGGAATGTGTGTGAGAAAGAAAATGATATGCTAAGATTAAGAGAATGGATCATCACCACTTTGAGTTACAACAGCAGTTGGAAAAGAACAAAGGTTGTAAAATGAAAAACAGAAGAAGAAAAAGAAGAAATGGAAGGGGAGGAAGAGAGGAAGAGAAAGAGAGAGGGAGAATCGAAGAAACAGAGTGGAATATCATGATTACTGCCGAATGTTGTAGCGACGACGGTGAGGCATCAGATCAACAAACATGGGAGGGGAAGGTGTTGGGATTGATGAATTAAAAAGGAAAATATAAGGGAGAGGGAGAGAGGATATAATGAAAGAGAGAGAAAAAGTAAGGAAATAATCGGACTTCACCATTCGTCGCCACTAGATTTGTCACTATGTCGAGAGGGAGAAAAGAGTGAATGATTGGTTTTTGCCTTTATCCTAAATGGGAAACTTAGGTATAGTTTTATACTAGGGTATGGTGGCATTTTAGTAATTTTAAGGATTCTGAGGAGTAATTTGGTATTTGTGAAAAATCAAGGGTAATTTGATTCAATCGGCTCCAAAGGGGTCAACCCAGGGTTCCTGATGGAAGGTTGGGATTCTAGGATAAAATGAAAGGCTGGGATGAGTTTTTGGGCATTCATAATGATTTGGTACTTGTGGGTTAACGAAATTAGCTGGAATGGAATCTTTTCAAACAAAGCAAAAAATAAGGGGATTTTTAGTTCAAATTTTATGGGGAGGGTTTCTTAGTCATTTTTGCATTGAATAATGGGATTAAATTAACCCAGTTGGGTCGATCGAGTAAATAGGGATTTGGTCAATTTGGAACCTTAAAATAAAATCTTTTTAAATGGAAGGGAAAATGAGGGTGGCTTTGGTTGAAACCTTGCAAGGTGATGTTTTTGTACATTCTAAATTGGTGGGTTCAAATTAGCCCAAATGGGTAAAG
Source organism: Nelumbo lutea (assembly GCF_056320005.1). Lineage (NCBI taxonomy): Eukaryota > Viridiplantae > Streptophyta > Magnoliopsida > Proteales > Nelumbonaceae > Nelumbo > Nelumbo lutea. The sequence goes on from NC_142688.1 coordinate 38,054,227, forward strand.
ATCGGGTAGATAGGGATTTGGTCAATTTATAGCCTTGAAATAAAATCTTTTTAGATAGAAGGGAAAATAAAGGTGAATTTGGCTGAAATTTTGTAAGTAGGGATTTTAGGATGTCTAGGATTGGATGGTGATGTTGGATCAGTTTAAGGGGTCAAGATTGAGGGAATTTAAGTCGGCGAAAGAATCCAAAATAGTATTTCAATTCGATAAATGGGTAAATAGGAGAATTTTGGGTTAAAACTTTGTAGGTAGATGTTTTGGTGTGTCTGGGGTTTAATGATGTGATCTGATTGATTGTGATGTGCTAAGACCAAGGGGATCTAGGTTGTAGGTGTTACAGGTTATTAAGAGAGCTCAAAAAGGATCTTGGTTTGATGAAAGGGTAAATGGAGGACTCTTGAGTTAAAATTTTATGGAGAGGTATTTTAGGGTGTCAGGGATCTAATGGTAGTGTTTGATCTAAAAGTTAGGGTGTAAATGGGGGCTAATCAAGGCCATTGGATTGGCATCAGATATGTTTAACGATGGATTTGAGGGCTTTTGCCCTAGAATTTGGGTTTTTTTGGTGTCTCGAAGAGATCAGAAAGATATGATTGAGTGTTTGGGGTGAATTAGGGGTTCAAGCGGTAGACCAAACAAAAATCGGGTGCTAACACTCACTCATTTCTACAATAAAAATGAATAAATTACAATTATTTGCACTTACTAAATTGATAAACTCATTCGTGAACTTTAATCTAGAGAAAATGGAAAGTAGAGTACAAGCATTATCACTAATATATGACAGTGCAACCAATACATTTACACAATGTTGCTATAGTTACCCATGCAACTAGTTCATTTGCACACCCTTAACCATTAGACAAATTTGGGTTAGACATAGGTATTGTTAGATGCATAAAAAGGGTTTGAGTTTTATTAGAGGGTTGAAAATGAATCTTCCACTTAATTTCAATACCATGATATGATCCACTTTGGATGCATTTATACTACTCTTATCTCTATATACTCATCCTTCACCATCATCCATTTTTTCCCTCCCTTAAGTGTTATATAATTTAAAGGATATTGGGTCATGTAGGACTATTTGGTTCTGATGGAATTTAAAAAACAATGAGGGTGGAGGTTCAATTATTCTCTAATCCTTTGGAGTTGAGATCTTGAACCTACTTCAAGTCCTATTCTGTTCTCCTATCATATTCAAGAGACTAAGATTAATGGAAACTTTTATGTGCATATTGTGTGGATTAGAAATGGATCATGTGGGCCTTAGAGATTTAGGTATTATGTTAGAGATGCCAAATCTTTGGTTTCCAGAAAGAACCCCTTCTTAGATGGGTTTAGAGTTCTATTTGAGGACTAATTTGTACTGAATGCTTCATTTCCTGAAGTAACTTTTAGGTTGTACATTTTGCATAGCATCATCCACATGTTGGGCCTTTACATTGGATGGTTGCATTAGCTAGGTGTCTTCCTTTTGAATACAATGTATAAATAGCATACTTGCTCAAACTTAGCATTGTAGTAAATGAAATGTGAAAATTCATGAAACTCAATTTAATGCCTCATAGTGGCTGGGGGTGGGGGAGAACATAGCAGCATACTTGTTGTTTTCATATTCACTTTAGTCCATGAATAAAAAGTCATGGATAAAGTTAAATTCAATCAAAATTTATTCTTAACCCTAGTAGGAATAGTATCACCAGTCATAAATATAATGAAGGGTGAATGAAAGAATTCACCCAACAGCACTAAACAGACTCATGCATCATGCCTCTGATCAAAAAGCAGAATATCCCACTGTTTGCAACATGATTTCACATATCAATTTCAGATAATACAAAAATAACATTTGTACTCTAACAATGATTGGGAATTCGCATAAACAACCATTACCTCAACTATAAAAACTATGGTCCTATTACCTCAAAGAACCTGGAAAAGCATCAAGGAAAAAAAAAACTCAGGTCTTGTCGCTTGAGATAAACCCTAACAAAATCAAAACTCATGACCAGATGGATGTGTATTCACTGAAATAGAAAGAGTTGTTGTAGATACAACAGCATATAATCATTGATGCAGTTCACGCAGAGAAGAAATCACTTATGCTTCTGAAGCTCCATGGTAGACAAGAAAAGGGAACTTCACCCATAAGGTAAACAAGTAAAAATGAGAACAAGGGTAAAATTGTTTGAAAATTATTCAAAAGGGCAATTTGGGGATTTAAAACTATGGCGACAGTGAAAAGAGAATATTTTCGAAAGATAATTGACGAAACGCTGACGGAGGGGGGGCCCTTGCCTCACGACCAACGTTCGGGGGGTCTTTCTTGAAAAAAATGTATAGGGGGTTTTGTCATCGACTCCATAGTACAAGGGGTCTATAATTTATCCAAAACAACATGGTGAGGAGGTTTTGACCAATAAGCATGTTTTACCACCCTATACTTGAAGGAGTAGTGGCACTTAGCCCCCCAACATTGTTTTATGATAACAATTAGGATTGCCAATGGCTCGGGGTTTGATCAGATGGATCCGAACCGATTGTACTGGTTTTATCGTTTTAGTTCCATGATCCGTATCAATGGGTAATGGGTTGCTTTTGGTTCTTAATCCATTGTCCCAATTCTTATTGGTTTGGGACCAGTTCTACCCTTTTCCAAACTGATTCAAGCCCTAAATGTATAATAAACTAAACAAATTATTTATGTTATGTAATATTTAAATGTCTTAACAGCCACTGTGTTCAGTTAATCAACCTATATCAGGTCTATTGAGTCAGACCCGATTTTTTCAAGAATCAATCAGTTTGGTTTTAGGTCTAAAATTTTGGATCCTATAGGGTTTGGTATGGTTCTAGAATCTTGATAATATTTCTTGTTGATATAGGACTGGTTCAACCCTGTCCCAACCCAGACCTAATTCATTGATAATCTTAACAATCCCAAACCTTTAGATTTTAGGGGATTGATGGTGAAGGTAAAATTATTAACCTATCAAAAATATTACTAAGAGGGTGTTTGCTAACATGGTTAGTTTTGTTTTTTGAAAATAAAAACAAACGTCATATTAGCATATCATGGGAAGATGTTCCAAATGTATGGCTGCAAGTATTGTGAGGACGGTTTGAGAACTGAATCCAAATTCTTCAACACCAAGGTTGGTTTTATTTTTGAAAGCAAAAATAATTGCCACATCAGCAAAAACAATATAATATTATCAATATAACAATTGTTTTTGTTTTCAAAAAACAAAACTAACCACATTGTCAAAAACTTCTTTTGTTTTGGATAGATTAATAATTTTACCTTCACCATCAATCGTCTGAAATCTAAATAGGGGTGACCGTAGATTGTTATTAAGGCTGTCAAGGGATTGGGTCTGGATTGCTACAGGGTATAACCAGTACTGAATGACAAGATATATCAAGATGCAAATGAATTAAGATAAAAAAATAAAAAGACAAAAATGGACATATTAAGACTATCTCTTTTGGATTGGGTTACAACGCCTTGGGGATTTTGAAGATTTTGAAGTACAAAATCCCCGCCCAAAAGCGATTTTGTGTTTCAGCATGCCCATTTTCATCATTATAGCTTTTGCTCTTAACCCATGAAATCTCATATGGGTAATTTAGTAATGTTATTTCTTTTCATTGTTAACCCCATCAATGGAGTAGGGAGGAAAAGTGTTAAAATCCAAAAGTTCAAGGGGTCTCTATTGCAAAAAAGAGTTTGGTAGGCTAATGGCCTAAGTGTCATCACGCCCAAAGTACAGGGTGGCAATTTGTAATTTAGACTTTAAAAAATAAACTCGTGCATATTGATGAAGAACCCCTTAAATATTTATAGTTATGTTATATATATAATCTTGTTTTTCAAAAACAAAAGAAAGCCAACTATTAAATTTGCAAATTCATATTGTTTTCATTGATGTGACAATCATTTTTGTTTTGAAAAACAAAATTATACATATGAATAAAACACTATTGAGCCCCATTTGTTTTTCCGTAAATGGAGGGAAAGTTGGTCAATGGAAAAGTGATTTCAATTGACCAACAATCCCATGTCCGAGTAGTAAACTGTGTCCCATGGAAAATTGCTTTTTCTTTCCTATCCAAAGGGAAAATTGTCACAGCATTATAAACAAAATTACCCTTTCTAATAATGACATTTTATGGATAAAAATAGTCATTATTTAACTTACCTGGAAAATACTTTTAATTAAAATAACTTGAATAAATGCAATTACCCAAACAAATAGTTTCTTAGAAAACAAATGGGGTCATATGGGTACACATAATTTCATTTTTTTAACAAAAGCAAGTAGTATATTAGAAAAACATATTACTTTTTTCATCTAGAACTTAGATCAATTGGAATAAATAATGTAAGGGGTGTTGGCTAATATGAATTGTTTTTCTTTTTGTGATTCCCATAATCAAATTAGCAATTTTGAAACTAAGGGTCTGTTTGGTTCATAGTCGGAATCGGAATTGGAATCAAAATCCTCTAGAATTGGAATCAGAATAGTCCATTCCCATAATCTATTTGGTTGAGACAGGAATAGGAATGGGAATTAAAATCAGCAGGAATGGGATTTCATTCCCAATGGAGGGGCAGAGAATGGGGGAATGGCCATTCCAGTAGGAATGGGAATGGGATTCCAATTCCACTCAACCAAACAGTTGGAATCGGAATAGCCCATTCTAATTCCGGTTCCAGATCCCTATTCCTGTAAACCAAATTGACCCTTATAAATTGGTTCTTAAAACAAAAACACATTTTTGGTTGTGCATGTACTTTCGTTTTCAAAACTAAAACAAAAGGCATCTTCTTGAATTTTTTTTGTTTAAAAAAAAACATTAAACATATTTTCATCCAATGATCCAAGGGTGGAACCAAGTTATCGCATGGTTGGTCCTTGGTCCCCCAAACTTTTCCCATCCCTATACTTACAACCAAGGGTAGCCCATCCATTGTATCTACAACCAGGTTGGGCTAATAATCACCCCCAAAGCTTTTGAAAGAAAATTTTACTAGCAAGGTTCAAAATACAGATACAGCCGATACACTAGTAGGTATCGAAGTTCATTTGTCCCTTTATTTTTAGTTTTTTTTTTTTTTGTTCAATCTGGTTCAAAAGGGTTGGTTTAAGGCCCATCTATTCTCTAAACCATGGTGTGACATGAAACACTCCCTGTAGAGGCATATTGGAAAGCCCTCGATATGATATACATTGGTCAATAGGGTTTGATACGTATCAAAATTTTGACCTTGACCACACTAGCTAATACTTCTTTATCTCAATTTGATTTGTTGAAAACTCATATTATAACTTTTAACGTAACCCATTATTTTTTCCTATGATAGTACAAATTGTTTGGGTTGGATTTTTATGTTGGGCCTGAATTGGAATGAATTATTTTTTCCTATGATAGAGTCAGATTGGACAATGCCTCGATCTTAACCCACTCTAAAATAAAATAGGGTTTACATTATTTTAACTATAATCTTAAGAGAAGTTAACTTTAAACTAAACATTTTTTGTCCGATTTTAGATGGAGAATACATCCCATAAATGCACTATAGAAAATTTTACCTAGTCTTTATTTTCCATTCTCTTATCTCTTGACCCCCTCAAAGGAAAATTCTTGTCTCATACCACTGCAATGATATGTTATCATGTTTGCACGTCAAAATTTGTTTCCATTTTAAAAACCATCATTTTGATTATTTGAAAAACATAAATGGCTTTTCAAAACAAAAACAAATTGTTTTTCTTCTCAAAACAAAAACACAATTCAAGAATATATTTTGATTATATGAAAACAAAAGCATTCATGCTATAGAACACCACCTTACATATCTGCAAATAATACCCATTTATTTATCGATTGAATTATGTTGGATAGCCTAGATTTATATCTCAAATATCAAATCCTTTTATAATTAATCATATACAATCCAGACCCACCCCAATATATTAATATAAGTTTGTTGGCAAAATTGATTGAAGTACTGGATTTTTCAAGGAGGTAGGTTCATGTATCATGGAAGTCTTCTTTTAAACTCATTTTCATTAATAATATATTATAATATTTTGATCATCTTGTAACTATTAATTTATAAATATATTCCAAATCTATCGAATCTGAATCCAGTAGATCAAATCTCATTCCACCTTGTTTTCAGCCTAAATCACTTAATTTTATAAAAGGGAGAGTGTTGTTGAAAAGACATTGGAGACATTTTTTAGATAGAAAAGAGAATTCTATTAAAACTGAAAGCAAGAACAACAGGAAAAGATATAAAAAAAGCAAACTACAAATTAAGATGGATGGCCAACAATAAAATAGTCCATCCTACACAAGTAGTCACAAATCCAACTAGCATATTTAAAACAAAAAGATCCAGACTCTTAAATCACTTTCTATCAAACCAAACATAGCCTAAGGAAAAAAGTTCCCTCAACTATGCCATATTGATTGTTGAAGGAGCAACCCTCTTAATTGAGAGCTTGAGACCCATGCAGCTTCTAGCTTTGCGGTTGGTGGATAAAGACATAAATTTATAAATACGAATCTTTCAAAGATAAAAAAAAAAAAAGACACCCAAATCATTCTAAAATTTTAAAATTTTAATGATTTATTAGGTCAGTTGGGAGCTTTTATCTTCACTCTACTGTTACTTGAGATAAGCGTCCCAGCCCCCATCAACCCGAAGATGCATGAATTTCAATGCTTTGTATTCCCCCCCTCGTCATCTCTTTTTGTTGGAGGATGATTTCATGAACAGCTAGCAGCTTGTTAACAATGGCAGACACTGCTTTTCTTTTTTCCAATTTTTTTCTTGTTTAAAGGGCTAATATGATAATCATCTTAGAGTTTAGAGAATAATAATGATGAACAATGAACATGGGAATTGCGAAAAAGAGGAAGTTATGATAAGTTTTGATCATTCTCTTCTAAGTTTCTTATTAGTTTATTGATTCTAAAGCTCAGTCTCTTGATTGTTTTAATCACACCCATTAATTAATAATCTCACTAAACCAACCCACTTATGCTATTAGTCTCCTCTCTCTCTCTCTCTCTCTCTCTCTCTCTCTCTCTCTCTCTCTCTATTGAAATTTGGTCATCATTTTATGGCCAAAAGTCCACAGGCCAGACCACAGGCATACAGCTTTACAAGTCATCCCCTCAAGAGTCTCCCTTGTTCTTACCCTATTGTCCAATTAAGTTCGTCCATCATTTTCTTAGCTGACCAAATAAACCTCAGCAATATATAATTATATTAATCAAATAAATGCATCAAAATTTGAAGTGGGATTCATTCATATTTATATATATATATATATACACGTCAGCTAATTTTTGTTCCGCAACAATAGTCTAAATTAAGAATACAAAAATGTAGATTGTAAGAGAGGACTGACCAGATCAATACAAGGGATTTCTTCTAGAAAACCCCAGAAAGAAAAACCTTTTTTTTTTGTGTGTGTGTTAGCAACCTTTCACACGTGTGCATGTGCCGGCCCTATTACGTGGTCCACTTCTTGAGCTTGCATTATAGAGAGATTTTTATAAAAATTGTAAAAGAATTTTTGTATTAATTAATGAAGTATAGATAATGAAAGACTCTGGATATTGATGCAAATTGCAGACTCTCGGCATCAAAGAAAAGTCAGGGCCCAGGAGGATCCATTTAGTCCACCCATTAAAGATATAAAGACTGCTGAAGACATTTTTTTCCTCTTAATGACAGATACGTCCTTTCGCTGCTACAAATTTCATAAAAGAAAGAGGGACTAAATGGTGAGGGGTAAAATCATGAATATGCCCATGTTCTAATTCTCTTTTTTCATTATTTATCTTCTTCTACCGTTAGACTTCGAATGCAAATCAGTGGCAGCAAAGTAAGTTCACCTTGGTTTGTTCATTAGGAATAATAATCTCACTTTGGGACACTTACTTTGTAGCCGTTAGTTTGTGTTTAAAGTTTAAAGGTAGAAAAAAGATGAAAGGTAAAAAAAGAGAGTAATAACATGGACATTTTATAATTTTATCGCTCACTGTAACTTTTGTTTAATGGAGTTGGACATTTATGGAAAGAAAAAGAAAATTGATAAACAATATGAACAAACAGACAAGCACAAGGTAAAAAAGTTTCTGGCCAAGTCTTAATGGCATTGGAAAATGGAAGTATATTATCAGAGGGATTGGAGTTGAATTAGACATTTGGCTAGTTTGTTGTTATTATAACACCGAGAACTGAATTTTATTCAAACTTAGAAAAGTGATACTTTCCATTATTGCGAGAATGGAGGAATCACCAAAATCATGGAATTTCTACATGTATAAAAGTTACAAAAAAAAAAAAAATAACACCACTTTCAACCAAAAGCTTAAGCTATTAAACTATTAATTGATCAATCCTTATATACTAAATCATTTGCCTCTCTTATCCCTTAATACCTCCACTTGAAACAGGCATCTCATCAACGGCTACATGACATGGGGTGGGGCCAACAATTAATACATCAAATGTCTCTTATGACAAAGGCAGTCGGATCAGGCCTCCAATGTGTTACAATCATGCATAAACAAGGAATAGGACAACCCACCCAAACCATCCGAAACTCTGGCAACTGCCTTCCGAAATTTACATTGAATTCCAAGTATTTCGACGAACCGAAAGCAGAGCAGGATGAAGAAAGTTCACCCATGACTTAATACCCCCTTAAACACGGTCTAAATATAGTAACCCAGAAATTGATGAGAAGGGACCCAGAACAGGAATTCTCATAAAACAAGAAAACAGAAGGATAAATGATGAAAGGTTTGGGAATTGGGCCAACGTAAGCCTCATCTAGAAGGCCTTGACCATGACCCCCACTACACTAACTCTCCATTAAATTAAACTCAAAAAAATGGCCGACCATCATAGGGCGACCACACCAACCTCTGTTCAGTCCTTCAGTCCTCACACAACCACGATTACCTTTCTGGGTTTCTCCCTTCTCCCCTAACAATGCATGATCTCCGGCGAGAGCCTCCCAGGAACCTTGTCTATTCATCCAATTCCAATCAAGTTGGCAGAACCCAGATGGACTTTGGCGTGCGGGTTCGAAGAACGGCTCAGAATTACGAGAATTATGGTAGAGCAGGAGGCAGTGCGATTGAGTTCGGAACTCAAACACAGGTTGAAGATGATGAGTCTGGTGTCTCGTCACCACCGTTGTGGAAGACAAGTTCACCCCCCAGTCCCACAGAAGCTGCACCACTGCACCCCCGCCGCAACCACCACCACCACTACCAGTATCTCTCTCCGACATCCCGATCCCAGGCTATTGCCAGAGGAAGATGGGAGATGATGGAGATGATCCAAAACATGCCCGAGTCCAACTATGAGCTCTCTTTGAAAGATATTGTTGAGAAGCCAGTTGTGCAAGCGGTAGCACAGGTGACAGTGGATGAAAATAGTGATCTGAATAATGGCAGGAAGATGAAAAAGGAGCAAGGAGCAAGGAATGGAAGGAGAAATGATAAGAAAGGGATTTTGAGAACTGAAAGCATGGATCGTGGGGTTTTTCTTTTAAAGATGTTCTTCCCAACTTCTATGGGATCGAAGAAGAAGAAGAAGAAGAAGAGCTCGATAACGGGTAATTGTTCCAAAGTTTCTCCTAGACCATCGCTGGAGGGAAGTGAGAGAGGTGTAGATAAGGATTGGTGGAAGAAAAGGTTCTCTGTCTCAGGAGAGGCTGATGATGGTGGAACAAATAGCAACTGTGGGAGCAAAGGAAACGCCGGAAGCAGTGGTAGGAGCAGTAGCAGGAACAGCATTAAAAGCGGGTATGTTCTTAAATTTCTAGTTAGAATGAATATAACAGAATTTTTAAAGAAACAAGAATGGTGATGATTTCCTTCTTTGAGTAGTATCAGGGTATCAATCATTAGGCTCAAAATTGATTGATTAACTCAGTTTGATCAATTGATCTATAATACACTAGGGAGAAAGAAGAGAAGGAAAATCTGTTAAGGCTCTGTTTGTTTACGGTAGGATACAAATTTTGCATCTACTTATTTGAATTATGATTTATAGTCCTACATGATGCAAATTTTGCATCACCTTTCTCTTATCTCAATTCTCTTTCATATAAAATGGGGATCACATCATCTTGCTTCTTCCTCACTCCAAAACAAATAGCCATCCTCCTACCTCCATTCTCTTTCATATAAAGTGAGGACACCATCATTTAGCCATCCTATTTTACTTTGAATTACGATTTGTACTCTTACCAATGCAAAATTTACACTTTCTCTTATCTCAATTCCCTTTCATATAAAATGGGGATCACATAATACTCCAAAACAACTAACCCTCCTCATACCTCCACTCTCTTTTATTTAAAGTCAGAACAACATCATTTAGCTTCTTATTTTACTTCTCACAAACAAATAAGATAAACTCAAATATGAAATAAAGCTAAACCAAAATTTACACTCATCCTATTTGCACTCCCATGCAATTGTACCAGTGCAAATAAACTGAGCCTAAAGTTTGCCTATTTGAAAGAGCAGCCTTTTTCATCTAATTAGACTCTAAGAGACGAGAATTGATTAGTAAAGTACGTGGTTTTAAAAAATGTACAACTGACTTAAAACTAAAATACAATATGATGAAGTGTCGTCAGAGTCCAAAACCATCAATCTCGATCCCGATCTCCCACACTTAATACTAACCAATGAAAATTCATCAAAATCCACGTCACCCCACACTTAATGCTAACCAATGAAAATTCACCAAAATCCACACCAGGGAATTGATTGGTCAAAATCTCAAATATCAGAGTGGATGATATGATTTTGGGAGAACTTTGACTAATCAACACAACATCCCGCGGTCCCACCCCCACCCGGGGTAAGGGCTCAGATCTGCTGCCCACAAGCTGTTCCCACATCACTAGCACTACCCACGAACCATTACAATTATGTATTGGGAATATCTCCCTTGTCATTTATGAAAAGATGTTCATAATAGACAGTGGTAGTGATCTGTGGGTAGGGATATAGGAACAGTACGTGGGTAATAGATCTGGAGTGACTGGGTAAGTGTAGGAGCACCGGTACGTTAAAATTCAGCAGCATAGTTTGTAGTTTTCTGTGATGTGTCAATAAATCTTTGTTCTTCGTCTTGCCAAGTGAAACCCTTGGACAAACATAATTCTGAATCCGGTATCTGAGTCCTTAAATAAGAAGTGCATGCATTCAATGATAAATCCCTTAGGCTCAGTTTGGAAGGAATACAAATGCAAATATGTAGAAGTGTATGTATTTGTACTGTACATATTTACATTTGTACTCCTTCCAAACTGAGCCTCATGGTAAACCTCCTGGAATTGCTACTTGGATTGGTAACCCACCATAAATTAAGGTGTTCAAATATACATTGTACATTGGCAATTGATAAGCATGCACTTAATCTATATTCTTCTGTGTTGCAGGCAAGTAGGTGGTTGCTTACCTGTTATCTGGCCCTTCAACACAAAGGAAAGCAAAACGAGATACCACAACGAGTCCCCTTTTTGAATAGGTAGACTACATATGTTCCTGTATGTTTGTTGTTATTAGAAACAGCTTGCTTGAAAACGGTTTCTACAATTCTACTCTTTACCCTGTAAAAGAGTTTCAATATGATGTGTATATTCTGGAAAAGGAAAATCTGTGGTGAGTTTTTCTTTGGTCTTTGACTCTTTTGCCCCTCTGTCTTTGGTTTGTTGGGTGAGAGATGTGTAAGGTTGATTCCATAATGGACCCTGTTCACTTGACCATAGCGTATCATGGTAATGATATCCACAAACTGCACTTCAATACGAACTATCAAGTAGGGTAAATCGCAATCATGGCTATCATGGCTTCAATACAAACTATTAGGTAGGACAAATCGTAGTCATGGTTATCATGGCTTCAATACAAACTATTAAGTAGGGCAAATCGTAATCATGGTTATCATGGCTTCAATACAAACTATTAAGTAGGGCAAATCGTAATCATGGCTGGGGAGCATATGCCCTACGATTACTTAAAACTAGGTTTATTGATCATTAAATTAAACGTGGGAAGCTATGCACATCAGAAATCCACATTAGGAATTCCAACTCCTCTGCTGGAAGGTCTTCGATAAACCATACAACACTGATCAAAGGAGACTGCGCTCTATTGGAGTGAGTGGTCTATGAGAGTGAACTTTATCTCTAGTAAAGTACGCATGGCATGGTTAGAACCATTTACCAGTACCAGTAGTACACTTCAGATCATGCATCCTGTTCATCAAAGTGGTTCGGTCGCTTGGTCAAGGGTTGCAACAGTCTTGTGGGGGAGGGGTCACAGACACCCAAAATTGGTGAATGGCCCACTAAACAAGGCATGCCCACTCCACAGCATTAATTAATTTCCCAAATATAGTAATGAATTACCTCTTCTTTAAACTCTGGTAAAGATTTAAAATTTGATCAAGCTCCATCCAAACAGGCCCACCATATGCAGCTGGCCAGCTGTCAGTTCTAGTAGTTCTCCAACTCAATAGTCACATTCATCAAGTTTAAATAACATCTATACTTGTCTCCACTCTTCATAAACACATTAGTCTTGTAATCATGTAAGTTTATAAAAAAAAAAAAAAAAAAAAGATGGTTCAAGCTATTTGGTGACTTCATTTACAATGGGCAGGTGGGGAAGTCCAATGGCAACTGCATTAGCAAATCCCCACTAATTTTATCTATACCATCATCTGTTGTGTTAGCTATAGGCCTATGTGTGACGGAGCCTACAGCACCATTTCCTTTTTGCTGGACTTGTTTTTTCATCATGTAGCAAATGAAAATCAAGGTTCTTTTGACCAGAAACTTCTTGAGTAAGATGTAGCTGAAACAAAAAAGAATGTTCTGTATTCTATTTCCACCTTTCAGTTATCTTCACTGCCCTCGGTATCCTGCAGGAAGACTCCTCTTACTTTTGCCCTGCCAATGAATGCCAAATTACAAAAGGAGGCAGAACATAGAATTGATGTGTATGTAATGAATGAAATTGCTTCATTACCTGCGATATGCAGGGACAACCCGTTGACCAACTTTTGTGGAAAGAAGATCTTGGGCAGGCGGCTTCTCTGCAGTTGAGAGGGTAAACATACAGTCTTTTATGTCAATGAAATAAGAGATGATCAGATTTCAACAACCCAAGTCAACTGATGAATTGGAGGAATTGTTGAATTCAGCAGTAAATAAAGAAGAGAAAAATAAAACGATATCTACCAAATAACAAGGTAAACTACGAAGTGTCTTCATTTTTAATTCGAGGAAAAGGAAATATGAAAAAAGAAAATGAATATAGAACAGCAGTATCGTTTTTTTTTATAGTAACAAGAAAGTTTAATTAAAATAAAAAACAACAATACAATCAACCTGGTGTCAAGGAGACACCAAAAATACATTAAAAAAAACTATCAAAATTACAATCTTGAATTTTAAGAACATCCCTTTTATGAGAAGAGGTAAAGTGTCAATTCATTAAAATAGAAAAAATAAAGCACCCATGTACAACCAGAGGCTGTACAACGGGGAAGTACAAAAGCCAGTTAGACCACTATCCCATTTGAAATTACAAAAATATTTTCAAACTTAAAAAGGGAACTAAAGAAAGAACTGTCAACAGCTAGTTGGGCTGATGACCAGGAAAACAGCTTCCCAACTATTTTCTGTCACACTTCCTCCTCTTGACAGCCTTTGTTTTGGAATAACCTTGAGTTTCTTTCCTGCCATATCGACCAGAAGACTGCTCCTGGAATCAAATGCCATAATATTTTCCCTTTCTTACTTAAACCCTGTATCCACCACCCTTTCACAAAAGTATCCACTGAGGCCAGGCAGCAACTTCTGATAGCAAAGATCCTGAAGATTTTCACCCAAATGTTGAGGTGAAACTGCTATGCGGTAGCAAATGCTCACCTGATTCTTCTTCCCTGTTTCATAATACACACCTAGGTGGCTCAATCACCATTCTCCTCCTAACCAAGTTGTCTTTTGTAAGAATCTTGTTCAGGTAGGCAGACCAAACAAAAAAAGCCATCTTCAAAGGAATGTGCTTGCTCCATATTACATGCATAGGAAACTCCTGCTCTTCCTCTTGAGACAGTTTATTATAAAAAAGATTTTACAGTGAACTGGCCCTTGCTATCTGCTGACCACACCCTTCTATCTTCTGCATTAAGATCAATTTGCATGCTGTACAGCTTCTGGAGTTGCCTTCCAATGGGTTCAATCTCCCAATCATTCAACGCCCTTCTGGAAAATCATCCTTTAATTTCTTGTTTCCACACCAGCAATCCATCCAGAATCTGACTCTGGTTCATACAGTTAATGGATTTTCCTTGGTTTCACTTGGTGGTCCGCTTGAACTTCGGAGCCAGTGTGACATTAACATTACTGATCTTTCCCTTGAAGTTAGAGGTGATGATGAAAATTCCTCCATTTCTAAAGAGACATTTCAGAGGTAATTCCCCCATTGAATATTTATTCAATCTTGTGTACTTGCAACAAAAATATCTCCTTTAACTTGAGAGAGAGAGAGAGAGAGAGAGAGGATGGGGGTTGAGGAAACTCCAGACATGTGACATCCAACTGGGTTTGACATCAAGGAGAGTTTCAAGATTGAACATCCAATTGGGGAAGGAGACTCTCCCCGAGCTGAAGTTCTAGCTGTTCTAGAAGGCGTCAAAAAGGCAAAGGAACTCAACTTAAGGAGGTTAATTATTGAGGGAGACTCAAAACTGGTAATAGATTGGTTGCAGAAAGAGGAAAGCAGAATGTGGAATTACCTAAACAAGAAGAGAATCTTCAAATGGTGGACCCGAGACATGACAGTGAGGCTTCAATGGGTAAAGAGAGTGCTAATTCATTTGCAGATGCACTAAATAAACAAGGGGTGGAAAGAAATCAATTGTTCTGGGCTTACATGTAATCTTTATATTTTGATTTTGGGGGAGTTAAGAGAGTTTATCTCCCCTGCCTTGTACCTATCCTTTTATCATTAATGAATTGATTTTGTTACTGATAAAAAAAAGCCCAAAACAGGAGGCTAGCAGCAATGCAGGATGGAAGGGAAATGGGAAGGAACAGAGAGAGAAAGAGAGGAAAAGAACAAGGAGAAACAAGGAGAAGCTGCCTAAGTACTTCAAGTAATTTTTGAAACCATAAGAATTTGTCAGAAATCCTTGGAGTAGTTTAAATAATTTTCCCTAAAATATATTCACCATCATCTACGCTTTATCCCAACAATGGGGGGTTGGATACATGAATCCTATTTCACTATTCTGTTCTGGTTAGTGCCATTGATAATAAAATAATATCATTAATATAACAATAAAGTATACATGCCGAGTCATTGAATCTTAATTCTGGGGCTTGTGGCTTGTTAGGTACGACAGTTCTAACCTATGTTAAACTAGGACCACTCACACTTGGATCCACAAAATATAGCACAGGGAACCCAGGTTTATATGTATTACAGATCTAAGTTCACTTTTCTTTACAATTGCTATAGATGATGTTCTTCTATTCTATTATCATTATTGATTTTTTCTTTGAAAGGAAAAATATGTAATTGTTTTAAATCAGTAAATGTAAAATTATGACTTAACTCTTTTTTCCCCTTTGACTCTGTTGCTTCAGAAACAATCTATTTGTTACAGAGTAAAGCATTTTTTACATAACCTACAAAGAATTTTATTCTTCCCATCATCAGTGTAATTATTTATACCTTAAGCCTTTCAGTAGACTTCTTTCGTATATATTAAATCAACCACTCCTAAAACATCCTCTTCCCTCTCTACTCCACTTGGTACCTAAGCAGTAATCATATTGACTATAAGACTGAGTCCAACCTCCAGCATTAAACTGTTAATAAAAAATGCATTCACTGTGTGTGTGTGTGTGATGGGGGTGTTAATGGTTTATATACACCACAACCTAAACAGACATGCCATACAAATCCAATGGTGTAGCACACCTGGCGAATTATGTGTTTCAGAAACTGACACCACATCTGAGTTACTGAAAGCAGAAACAGGAAGTGCTTTATCTGATACATTCGACTTCTGCAACTTCTTTCTCTTTGAAAACAAGAGTGTATCAAGTTGGTGCTGAAGGCTTTCACTTTTCTCCTAATTGATGAAATGAAATGAGCTTATATTATAATTAGATAAACAATGATATTTATGCAAGATATGAGCATATTCAAGTACATGAATACAAGACCACATTAGTCAAAACTTCTATCCACGGTTCAGAAAATCTAGCATGAAGCAATTTATAAGTACTCTACACTCATCTACATCTACTAAACTGGAATGAATAGATGTTTCTATAACATCTAGAAGTTCCATGTAACTCGTAAGTTATTTTCTTAATAAAAATCAAATAGAAATAGAAAGGGAACTTTATTCTCAAACTTATGATCAAGATATTCAATCTCAATAACAAAAACAATTTTTAAGTTTATAATGAATAATTTGTGAAATCATCTTTGTCTATCAGTAACTGATCAGGAATTTATTTATTTATTTATTTTGATAAATAACTCATCAGGAATTTATAGAGTCAAGAATAATAGAAAACACACATACAAAGGGAGAAGTGTCAGCTTCCTGAGAAAATAGAAAAGGAATCCAGTCCCTCTGCTGCTCACCCCTATGTTGTACACCCAATACTCCTCTAATCTTATCTGGTTACTCCCTCTCACAGAAATGGAAGCATCTAGAGAATCTGCAGACTTGACAACCCAAGAGAATGAAGTTTGCATGCTTTAAGGCAGTAATTTGCTTCTCTAATCTGATTCTTCTCTTATTCTTGTGTCTGAATTGTTTGGTAGGTTGCCAAAAACACTCTCTCTCTCTCAAGATATGCATGTATTGCCAGTGTCCTTGGGTACTGTTTAACATCCAGCCCGCCACCACCTTCAAGTCTCCTTCAACTATTACATTCTACAAGTCCATTGATTTTGTCATGCTCAACCCCTGTAGTCAATGATCAAAATTTCGCAGCATATCAGTGACCCACCAATATGCCACTTTAAGTTGGGTTTTTGGGGGTAGACAGGCCTCATACTAACCCCCTTGAACAGGTTTGAAAAAATAACTAAAAATAAAAAATAAAATAAAAGTGCCCAAGGGTACAGTATCGACCTCTATCGAAATTTGCCTGTAGTAATGGCATTACTTCAGCTCTCAATGCCCCCCACTCCAATTGGACTAGAAAATAATTCTAGTATTGTGCCATTTTCATCCTTTAGTCACCAATACCAGCTCAAGATCACATGAGGATACAATATGAATTATATGTGCTTATACAGGAATAGACAAACTCAATATCACAAACTTCCACTATGACCTCCTTTCCATGGAATTGAAGAGTGTCTAAAGTTCAAAAGAGGCATCTCTAATTAAATATGCAAATAAAATCAAACTAAAACAACCAGCATTTAAGGCAAAGAGCTAGAAACATGTAGAATACCTTTTCAGCAGACAGAATTTGTGTCAACCAGCAAGTGCGCTCTTGTTCTGTTGACACAAACAATATAAGAATAAAGTATCATTATAGTTTCTCAATTCTGCCATCAGCCAAAAAAGTAAGGTGCAAAACAATGTAAACCTAATGTAACATTTTTTATCTTTTCCAATAAAATCTTATTAGAAAGAAACCACAAACAATACCATAATAGTTAAATTCTTATGCAAGAATGAGAATGCAATAAATTGCATCCAGAAACTAGAAAGGGGAGTTTAAAAATAGTAGATTGGATTGAAACACTTGCATTGATGTCAAGTAAAATGTTGGGGTAGTGGGGAGGACTAATTTGCTCCCTATCTTATATTAGAACTGACGGAAAGGATATTTTTCTCATCCCTAATCAAGGTCTCACAAGCACAGAAAGACATAGAAGTAATCTAATAACAATATAAACATTTTTCCATCATATCATCATCATTTGTTGTATCCCATCCAAATGGAACCAGCAGCAGAAATCCTCTCTCAATTCTGTATATGTTCTGTTAAGGAGGAAGCTTACTGAACTTCTCTAACTACTTGAATCCAGATTCTTGTTTTCCTTTTAAAAACTTCAACCTGCATCAAATCACTCTCTTCCCACCCTCTTTTATGGAAAATATTTCAGCCCAAAAGGCCTTTACCACGTGCAAAATAGACCCTCTTTTATAAAGGTACTTTAAATTGGAATCTTACAAGTATGAAAGCTATTATTGATTGGGAAATACTCCAATAGAAGGTTGTGTATTGAGCTGGCTAATTCAATTATGATACCCAGATACCTGTACAAGGGTGTCATACCACGTTGGATACTTCAATTCAGTGGGTTCACTATCCCCTATCTGGTGGACAGTCTGGATCAGCCACTGAATCCCTCTACATGGGAGAAATAGGAACAGTCATGTAGGGAATTTGCTTACTTGAGCTAATTAGTTAGATAACTTTTTCCTATAAAAAGTTTCACTAAAAATCAAATTTAATAGTATATGTAATCAGAATGTGGTCAGTTAAACTATGAGCCCCTAAATCATTTCTTGTAACAGATCACTAGCTCTTCTACACCCATCAACTTGTAACAGACCACTTTTTCAGCGAGAAAAAAGAATAGGAGCAATCTCTAGCTTCAAGGATAAACTATAGATCATGAACCACATGGATATCACATCCTTTAACAACTTCAGCTGAAATGAAACAACCAAGAATATAATGAATCTTAATCAGGTCTATTGCAATGCTTGATATTGATAACCATGGATCACATTAAACTTAATTTAGTGGATGACATAAAATGAAAAACAATAACTCGATGTTTGACTCCCCAAAATACCAATGGAATGGGATATTGAAACCCATAATAATGGAGACCATGGTTCATAATTTCAATGTCAATGGACTTTTTTTATCAGTAAAAGAGATTTCATTAATAAATTCAGAAAGATTACAGAAATGAGTAGCCTAGCCTCGGCTACCCCATTACAATTTAGAGTTTGCCAACTATCAACTTTAATTATCCAGCCTTACAACTGAGCCCAGAAACAATGTTCCCTGTTAACCCCCTGTTTTGCTACCAGATCTGCAAAGCCATTCGCCGCTCTTGGAGTCCACTGTATTAACAACTGCATGTCCTTGTAAAAGCATTTAAACTTCTTAATTTCATTTCTATAGAGCCAGGGAGTCTTTTCATTTTGCTTTAACCAGCTTATGACCACTTTGGAGTCGCCTTCCACAACCAGCTTTCTCACTCCCAACTCCATAGCCTTCTGTATCCCAAAAACCAATGCCTTTAGTTTAGCTGGAGTGGAGTCTCCCCTTCCAATAGGGATTGAGAACAACCCCACCACAATCCCTTTGTCATTTCTTATCACTCCTCCAATTCCAGACATTCCTGGGTTGCCAAAGCTACTTCCATCAAAGTTTAATTTGAGGAAGCCAGAATCAGAGGGATCCCACTCTCTTAAGACCTTTTTAGTTGATAAAGAGAAGCTACTGTCCCCCAATTTCTGAAGATATCATCCACAGTAAAATCTGAGAACAATCCCACAGATTTTACCCACGAAATCACCTTTATCATGATCCCTTCTATCAGCACTTCCTTGCATCTTTTCTTTTCTTCAAAAATTCTCAAATTTCTCTCCTCCCATATCACCCAAAGCACTTCTGCCCAAGTGCATCTTCATAGCATTCGACCTCTTCTTTTTGACCATCTGAAAGTGGAGGAGTCAAATAGCCTTTCCAAACTCATCGGGGTATTCCCACCTGCATCCAAAGAGAGAGAAAAGCCAGTCCCAAATACAGCTAGCAACGGGACAGGAGACAAAAATATGAAAAGCAGTTTCGCCACTTGACTTGCACAAACAACACCAATTAGGTGAAAGGCACCAGCCAGGCCTCTTCCTCTGCATCAGATCACAGGTGTCAATTGCATTTGCACCATGGTAGACCTCCCAACAAAAAGCACTCACTTTCAGGGGAATAGGGCGACACCAAACCTCTGGGACTGGAAACAGTACCCCAAGTTGAGCAGAAGTGGGCAAGGTTTTAAAGAAGGAAGTACAACTGAAGGCTCCGGAGGGGTGAGGGGTCCAGAGCCTAGTATCTTGTTTAGAGGTATCAAGAAACACCCCATCTAGCAGCTGAAGGAGAGAGGACACCAAGACCATCTCAGAATCCCTCACATTTCTACAAAGCCCCAGATTCCAAGCAAAACCGGACTGGGAGGGAGGGGGGATTAAGAAATCAGCAACCAGTTTGTTCTTTAGAGAGGAAAGGGCATAAATTGAGGGGAACAGTATCTTCAAAGGAGATGTCAATGGATATTTTTCCATGTAGAGATGGAGGTATCTCCAAGACATTCCACTAATTTTGCTAAGATATTTGGAAAATCTAAAAAATCAGGAAATTTTTTTAAAAACATGGAACTAGTTAATAAACCTTTAATGGAATCATTAGAAGAAATATAATTGTACATTTAAGGTTCAAAAAACAATAGCAGAAAAACATGTATGAATCAAAAAAGAGAAAATTTAATAGGTATCTTTCTCTATCTCTCTTTAATTCCTTTAGCCATCTTTTTATTAAATATATGTCGATTACTTGTCATTTTGACTTTTGCCTTTTTTGTTATTATATGCTTTCATTAGATTGGGAATACTCTTTTGTAGTTATATGCAATTTTCTTTTTCTTTTGAACTACAATGACGTGGTGAATCATATGAAAAGAGTAAACCAATTATCCAAATACCAATTCCCCAATGGTTCTTTTAGGAAAATTCTTTTAAAAAATCATGATGATTTTAATGAAATATCAAAAGCTTTTAATAATATCAATGAAATTTGAAATATCACTGGCATATCAACAAATATCGGTGATATTTGGCAAAAAAAAAAAAAGGATTCCAAGAATGTTTTGTATCGCCACTTAGTAAAATGGGATGATATATCAGGGATATTTCACCAAATATCGCTGATACTGCGAACCATGGAGACAAGAGACTATGATATTTGATCAAATAAATGACAAAAAGAATCTGATTATATCCAGTTACACATGACAGAATAACAGCAGTATTCCTCTACATGGAGAATGTTACTACCTTTTACAACTAAATTATGCTTGGTTTCATATGCTTTAAATAGCTCCAAAGATAGATTTGCCATGGCATCATTGGCAGTTGAGTCCATGATTCTGTCAAGAGCAATGGAAATGAGAGGCATTCCTTTGGATTTGTGAGCTATTAGTTTTGCAAACATTGGGCCTGAAACCAAAAAATCAGGAACTACATGGATTAGATAACCTTCCCTTTAGATGTTCCTGAGTTAATGTGAATTTAATAATGTAATCAGAAAATGTATTTACAATTAAAGCTGCCCAAGAAAACAAAGGAAATAATGATTACACAATACACACCCATAAAAAGAATATGATAAAAAAAAAAAAAAACTGAAAATATGTTACTAAATAGTAATAACTAAACAGTTACACCAAACACATCCAAAGCAGCATGGTTGGATAAAATTAATTAAAAAGAAAATTAAGATGATCTTGTTCAATGATGGCATAAGTTTTGTTATGCAGGAGAGAAGAATGGAAGAAGAGAGAAAAGAGAGAGAGAAGAAGAGAGAAGAAAGAACTGAGAGCAAAAGATACTGCTGGCGGCGCAGCTTTTTTAATATATATACTAGGGCAACATCAACTAAAATAAAAAAGAGTAAAAATACAATAGTACCCCTGCGGTACTATACATAGGAAAAATAACAGTTGTTAACGCTCCCCCTCAAGTTGGGACATAGATGTCAATCATGCCCAACTTGTCACATAAATCATGATGTCGTGAGTGGTGTAGTCCTTTTGTAAAGATGTCTGTAAGTTGATCCTTAGAGTTGACATAGGGAGTACACACTTCCCTATGGTAACCTTCCCTCTGATAAAATGCTTGTCGACTTCAATGTGTTTAGTTCTATCATGTAGCACAGGGTTAGCAGCAATGCTTATGGCTACTTTGTTATCACAGAATAGGGTCATAGGTTTGTCCACTGGAAAACCCAACTCACTCAACAGATTCTTTATCCACATAATTTCAGCCACTCCATGAGCCATTGCTCGATATTCAGCTTCAGCACTGGATCTAGCTACCACACTTTGCTTTTTGCTTCTCCAGGTAACTAGATTTCCTCCTATGAAGGTATAGTAGCCACTAGTTGACTTTCTGTCATTTAGGGATCCTGCCCAATCTGCATCAGTATACACTTCAACTTTCAAATGTCCGTGCCTTAGAAACAACAAGCCAACACTTGGAAACATTTTAAGGTATTGGAGGATTCTTTCTATTGCTTCAAGATGAGTGGTCATAGGGGCATGCATGAACTGGCTAAGGACACCAACTGCATAAGCAATGTCTGGGCGGGTCATAGAAAGATATAACAATCTCCCTATAAGTCATTGAAACTGTTTC
Organism: Nelumbo lutea; assembly: GCF_056320005.1. Classification (NCBI taxonomy): domain Eukaryota; kingdom Viridiplantae; phylum Streptophyta; class Magnoliopsida; order Proteales; family Nelumbonaceae; genus Nelumbo; species Nelumbo lutea. Next base: position 38,076,773 of record NC_142688.1, read on the forward strand.
ACATCCTTGATAGGTTCACCTTGGTTGTCACCTAATTTATGGTTAGGATCAATAGGGGAATCAACTAGCTTCACTCCCATTTTTCCTGTATCCTGGAGTAAATCTATTCCTTTGGGAAATGAAGATACCCCTTTTTGAGTGGGCAACTTCAATTCCTATGAAGTATCTTAGAGGACCTAGATCCTTTACTTCAAACTGTGTGGCATAAAAACTCTTCAACTTTTGGATTTCATCCTTCCAGTCGCCAGTGATAATTATATCATCAACATATACTATCAAAGCAGCAATTTTACCTTCTCTTTTCACAAACAATGTGTGATCAGATTGACATTGCTTGTATCCTTCCTACTGAACCGCTGCATGGAATCTGTTGAACTAGGCTCTCGGTGATTGTTTCGGCCCATATAAAGACTTCTTCAACCTGCACACCTTTTGTTCATTGCTTTGAGCCTGAAAACCAGAAGGTTGTATCATGTAAACTTCCTCTTCAAGGTCACCATTGAAGAATGCATTCTTGATATCAAGCTGATGTAGATCCCAGTCAAGATTAGCAGCAAGAGAGAATAGAACTCTAATGGAGTTCATCTTGGCAACGGGTGCAAAAGTCTCTGCATAATCAACTCCGTACACTTGTGTAAACCCCTTTGCCACTAAACGAGCTTTATACCTCTCCACCGTGAGCCCTATGTTTGACCGTGAACACCCATTTACATCCAATTGGATCATTTCCCTTAGGAAGATGTACAAGTTCCCATGTGCCATTTTTATGAAGGGCATTAATTTCTTCCTTCATAGAATCTATTCCTTCATGTACTGAAAGAGCTTATGCCACATTCTTAGGGATAGGGACACTGTCGATGGATGTGAGAAAGGCTCGAAAAGAGGGTGAAATGTTTTTAGAGGAAACAAAGTGGGAAATGGGGTGTTTAGTGGTGCATGATCTAACACCTTTCCTATGAGTAATAGGAAGGTCAAGGTCATTAGCAACAAAGGTATCAATTGCAATGGGGTCAAGGACATCAATGGGAACCAAGATACCTGAGTGAGTATGATCCACCCCCAAAGAGTTTAATGGCATTGGAGGTACAGTTTCTAGATTCTCCACAGCTCTTGAATTTGGTTGGCCTTTGTGACAATGGAAGAAGACACGAAAAGGAGGAGGATCAGGAAGATGAGGGAGTTGAACCAGTTTCTCCTCATTCCTACTCTCCCCCTGAAACATGGAAAAAAGCTCACTCTCAAAGAAAGAGACATCCATGGAAACATAGAATTTCCGATAAACATGATCAAAACAACGGTATCCCTTCTGAGTGAAGGAGTACCCCAGGAATATGCAAGGAATAACATGAGGATCCAATTTTCCATGAGTGGGTAACAAATTTTGGACAAAGCAATGACAACCAAACACACGAGGAGGAATGGGAAGAAGCGGGGCCTTAGGAAAGAGAAGTTGATGTGGGGCTTTGCACTCTAACCAACGAGAGGGCATACGGTTGATGAGGCCAAAAGCGTTTTGGGACATTCATATGGAGTAGTAAACCCCAAGCCACTTCAAGGAGGAGTCAGTTCTTTTTTTCAGCAACACCATTTTGTTGTGGTGTTCAGGCACAAGAGCTATGGTGAAGTGAACCACGTGAAGCAAAAAATTTCGTGAGATCACTATGAAAATACTCTTTGGCATTATCTGACTGAAAAATTTGGATTTCAGTTTGAAATTGGGTGAAGACCATCCGTTGGAAATCTTTGATAATTTTTTGTACTTCATCCCTGGTCCGCATGGGATATACCCATGTATATCTAGAATAATCATTGATAATGGTAATAAAATACTTGTAGCCACTCTCAGATGATAAAGTAACAGGGCCCCACACATCAGAATGAACAATGTGAAAAGGAAATTCAGACTTATTATTTTTTGAAAGAAAATGAGTTCTACATTGCTTACTCAATTGACAAGTTTGACAAGAGAAATCTAAAACGAACATTGACTTAAACAATTCTGGAAACACCACTTTCAAAGACTCAAAAGATAAATGACCAAGACAACAATGCTATAAATAAACTTGACTCTTACAGGACCGACTCTTAGACTCTGTGACTTGAAGCCCAGCCTTATTATCTAGCATGTAAAGTCCATCAACCATACATCCTCTACCAATAGTCCTCCCTGATGTTAGATGCTGGATCACACAGTAAGAAGGGAAAAAGGTCACTGAGTAGTTTAAGGAATTAGTATTACTACTAACAGAGAACAAATTAATGGGAAATTTCGAAACATGTAAAACATCAGAGAGGGTAAGGCCAAGAGAGAGAGAAATGGTTCCCTGACCAGCTATGGTAGTGTA